>NC_064921.1:758929872-759264877 GCF_023897955.1 Schistocerca gregaria | reverse complement strand
GTGGCACACTTTCAGCACAGCTGTGCGTCGACGATTATCTACGCCCCGTTTTGTTGTCCCTCGTGGAAAGCCACGCTGAGCTTACATTTCAGCAAGATAATGCCCGCCCGCACACGTCAAGAGTTTCTACTGCTTATCTTCGTGCTTGCCAAATCTCACCTTGGCCAGCAAGGTCGTCCGTTACTTCCCCAATTGAGAACGTATGGAACATTATGGGCAGCACTCTCCAACCATCTCGCGATTTTGACGATCTAACGCTCCAGTTGGACAGAGTTTCGCACGATATCCCACAGGAGGACATTCAACAACTGTGTTAATCAATGCCAAACGAATAATTGCTTCCACAGGAGCGAGAGGTGGACCATGGCGTTATTTACTAGCTCAGTATATGAAGCTCTTTATTCATCCAATTTTTCTCAAATTATAATCATTTGTTTGTCAGTTCGTGTACATCGCATCAACCGATTTCAGTCCCATTCGGATAACTCCTTCGTGCTGCGTCGGTTTTTCTTTTTTGTCCTACAGTGTATATACTACACACTACTGCACAGATGTCTTATTCAGTTGCTCGAGCATGTATATCCTTTCAGTCAGTAATCAGTCTTACGCTTGGATTGATGCTGAAACTTCCCGCCAGATTAAAAAAGTGTATCAGACCAGGACTCGAATCTGGGACCTTTGTCTTTCGCGAGCAAGTGCTCTACCGACTTACCGATCCAGCGCGGTTCACAACCTGACCTCGCAGCTGTATTTCGGCCAGTGCCTCGTCTCCTAACTTCCAAACATCACACAAGATATCCCGCATACTTTACATCCACATCTACATTTATACTCAGCAAGCCACCCAACGGTCTGTGGCGGAGGGCACTTTACGTGCCACTGCATTACCTCCCTTTCCTGTTCCACTCGCGTATGGTTCGCGGGAAGAACGACTGCCGGAAAGCCTCCGTGCGCGTTCTAATCTCTCTAATTTTACATTCGTGATCTCCTCGGTAGGTATAAGTAGGGGGAAGCAATATATTCGATACCTCATCCAGAAACGCACCCTCTCGAAACCTGGCGAGCAAGCTACACCGCGATGCAGAGCGCCTCTCTTGAAGAGTCTGCCACTTGAGTTTGCTAAACATCTCCGTAACGCTATCACGCTTACCAAATAACCCTGTGACGAAACGCGCCGCTCCTCTTTGGATCTTCTCTATCTCCTCTGTCAACCCAACCTGGTACGGATCCCACACTGATGATCAGTAGTCAAGTATAGGTCGAACGAGTGTTTTGTAAGCCACCTCATTTGTTGATGGATTACATTTTCTAAGGACTCTCCCAATGAATCTCAAACTGGCACCCGCTTTGCCAACAATTAATTTTATATGATCATTCTACTTCAAATCGTTCCGTACACATGCTCCCAGATAGTTTACAGAAGTAACTGCTACCAGTGTTTGTTCCGATATCATATAATCATACAATAAAGCATCCTTCTTTCTATGTATTCGCAATACATTACATTTGTCTATGTTAAAGGTCAGTTGCCACTCCCTGCACCAAGTGCCTATCCGCTGCAGAATTTCCTGCATTTCACTGCAATTTTCTAATGCTGCAACTTCTCTGTATACTACAGCATCATCCGTGAAAAGCCGCATGGGACTTCCGACACTATCTAGTAGGTCGCGTCTAGCATTCCTAGGAGGAAGGATATTGCGGAGGCTTGGCTTAGCCACAGCATGGGGAATCGCTCGAAGTCATATCTCCGCAATGTTCTTTCTTGGAGAGTGCTAGTACCGCAAGAAATCCGAGAGATATTCCTGAAATTTGGAAAGTAGGAGATGAGGTATTGGCGGAAGTAAAGCTGTGAAGGGAGGAGTGGGGCGATGAGTCCTGCTTGGGTAGCTTAGTCGGTAGAGCACTTGCCAGAGAAAGGCGGAAGGTCCCATATTCGAGTCCCGATCCGCCACACAGTTTTAATCTGCCAGGAAATTTCATATCAGCGCACACTCCGCTACAGAGTTACAATTCATTTCGGTTTGCTCCTGTCCAGCATCTTTCCATCTCTGTGTAATAGCTACACCCACCATCATGCATAGCCTGCTTTGCATATTCTAATTTTGATCCACCACTACTATTTGGCCGGCCTTTGTGACCCTAGTGGTTCTAGGCGCTTCAGTCTGAAACCGCGCGACCGTTACGGTCGTAGGTTCGAATCCTGCCTCGGGCATGGATGTGTGTGATGTCCTTAGGTTAGTTAGGTTGAAGTAGTTCTAAGTTCTAGGGGACTGATGACCACCGATGTTAAGTCCCACAGTGCTCAGAGCCATTTGAACCATTTGAACTACTATTTGCACATATCTGAGAACGTCTTGTCAACAGGAAGAAAGGGGTTCATATACAGCGTCTGTAATTTCATTACTTTGCAAATATTTTTCGGTTACTGTGGGCAGTGCAAACACTAACAATGAGATCAAGAGGTTTCATGAGAATTAATAATAGACACAACAAGAGTCCATGTTGGCGAAGTGATATACGACCAGACGTGGTTTGGAAAACACACTCTCCGTAAACAAACAAAAACATTCAACAAATGATTAATTCAAGAGAATGTACGCCGAGAAGGACAGCAACAAATTACACTTTATTTTTTTCTTCTTTAAACACTGTCTGGTTTGCGATGTTGTCCTAGTCAGTTAACATTTGTTTATGGTCAGTCGCTGCTTACTTTCATGTAAGGCGATAAGCTGCGTCTCAGTGTTTTAGCTCCACTCAACATCGGAATATTTATATCTGCTAAAATATTATCTAAGATTAGCCTCGAAAACACTTCCCTCTAATACGCACATCTGGGACACCCAAGGTTAACAACACCGACTGTGTACTTAATGACTACGGAGGCGCTTTTATAACAGTCGTGTCTGCGTGGTCATGTTCTCAGTGATTCATCGTTGCCTCACAGTGTCAGAAACAAAACATTATCACATAATGCGTATAACTGTATACCAAAATTCGCCGTTTCATGCATAGATTAATTTTATTAATCTGCTGAGAGGTGTTCCCTACTGCAAGATCCACTAAGAGAAGAACTCGCCCATGGAACTGGCCATATGTGCCTTAGGTAAAATGGTAACCTCATTGACTGCACTTCAACGACGTACTTGGCCGGAGCGATGTTGGTTCGAGCGATTGATTGCTAAAACATTCCATCTACGCCTGCGTCTTCATGTACACTGTGCAAGCCACTCTACGGTGTTCACGGAGGGTTCTTTGTGTATCAGTGAGACCCCTCTTTCCTGTTCCAGCCACGCGAAGAAGGATTATTTCGCGAAATATACCTAAGAGGAATCAGAGTTTAAATAGTAAATCACACCGCTATGCACAACGCCTCGCTTGTTGGCGTCTGCCATTCTAGTTATCTGAGTATCCCCTTGATACTTTCGCTCTTGCTAAAGTAAACTCTTAGGACTCGGGTTGTGCTACTTTGGATCTTCACAATATCCTCTATCAATTCTATCTGGGAAAGATACCAAACAGATGAGTATTACTCGAATATAGGTCGAACGAGGATTTTATAAGCTAGTGCCTTCATCATTAGACTACTTGAGGATTCTTCCAACGAATCTCTGTCTGAAATCACCCTTACCTGCGATTAGTTTTATGTTGTCGTTTCACTCTAAATCGTTCCATAGGCCTAACTAATGTGAGTGCTTCCAACGATTTTCCGGCAGTCATGTAATATCTAAAGAACGCGGATTTCGCCTGTTTATGAGCAGTGTATTACAATTGTTTATTTGGAAAGCCAACTGCCAGTCAGTGCAACGACCGTCAATCATCTGCAGGCCTTCCTGCGTTTCGCTAAAATTTTCCAGCGTTTCAACGTCTCTAAACACAACAGCGAATTAAATGGATGACCACTCTACCGATCAGAGGTTGCGAATTGAGAATAAATCAAAGAGACTAGTTTAAAACAAGTAGCAGTATACTTTCAAAGTATCTGTTTTTCTTCTAATGTACATACGCAGTTGTGAAACATCTAAAACTTACACCTCTTATCATGTGAACGGTTCGAGATACCGGAACGAGATTTTCAGTAAATAATAGTAGGCTGGGCAGGATCTAATGTTGTTGTATGAATAAAACTCCTAACTCTTGTATCAATAGTGACATTGAACCAAGTAAGTTTTTTATTGGAAAGATATGGTGCTTCACGGCATTCGAAATCTCTTTAAGACAGAAGTACAACGATACAACGCTTGCCAATGTTGATGTCGAAACTTTTCGCAAAAGTAACCAACAACTGTGCTAAAATTGCAAGGCAAAGTTACTCGGATCGACTAATGTGGTGTATACTCCGCTAAGCGCGTTTATATCGAATTCCGTCGTTGTACGCAGCAGTAAGATATGCCTACACTGCGAAAATAAAACTTATTTCCGTTGGGCACTACTATTTTGCACTAAGTAAATACAGGATGAGCTTCGATTGTTGTAAATGGAACTACATGCTAACTTCTAGCATATCAAAGGGGCTTAGGAAAGCTACCTAAAATGGTTTTATGTACTTGTGTTTAAGCGAACAGCTTTTTTGAAAGCAAGTAAACAGATTGTTAGTTACACAAGGTTTTTTCATTCCTCGATAAAATAGAAATTTCAAATACAAACTAGGGATTTGAACGCCAGACGGTTGCTGAGTGATTGTAGAAGAGCACAAGTGGGGATAAATCCTTTTATTAATAATTTTGAAAAAAAAGCTGTTTCATGCAATCGACAAAGAATGTCCGTGGCACCAACCAGCCTGGAGTTCCGGGGAGTGCAATACACAGGGAACTGAAGTGAATGCAGTGCAGGCGCGGGACAACGGTGCGAGAAGCGTGGCACCCACAGTACCACAGTCCGTCTTTGTCTCGCAAAATAAAATACAAGATAATTTTGAAGATGTATTATTCTTTGAAGTGCATACGTTCTAAATTACCATATTTGTAGCTGTACCAGGCTAGTCCTATTGCACTTATTATTCATATTTCCTTAAAGCCATAAGGTAGTGCAATTTGCAGTTTCTTTTTTAATTGCCGGGTAAAGGTAACACAATTATTTACTCTTTGACTTATCATTTCGTATTAATACTTGATTTTGTTAGCGGCGTCGGCAGTGAAGGAATTTTACTGAATGCAGTCAGATGCGAATCCTGGAGCCCCAAATGTGATTTTTATGCTGGTAACTTAATTCTTCCAGCATTTTTTACCGTAGGACTCTTCCAACAGTGCTTCTCACGAGGCAAACTACGGTACAATAACTCACATTTTTACTTAACTATAGCGCTAGGCATCCGAGGACACTGAATAACTTTAAAATATATTAAATCTTCCATTTCACTTTAGAAAGCGAACAGCCACAAGTGAAAGACTTCACACTACGGCGGAAGCTGGCATTTGCACCTCACATGGCAGGGTGTACACCGCAGTGGCCGATTCGGCCCTCTTGCCTCTCAGTTTCAGATATTTTTGTGAAACTTTCAACGCAAACGTTAACAAAAATGGTTCAAATGGTTCTAAGCACTATGGGACTTAACATCTGAGGTCATCAGTCAACTAGACTAAAAACTACTTAAACCTAACTAACCTAAGGACATCACACACATTCATGCCCGACGCAGGATTCGAACCTGCGACCGTAGCAGAAGCGCGGTTCCGGACTGAAGTGTCTAGAACCGCTCGGCCACGCCCGCCGTCCGTTAACAAGCGTTATATCATAGCACTCATGCTTGAAATGACCTTAAAAAACGTAATCGTTCAATTAGAAAAAAATATGAAGAGTGGAAATCTTAAACATTCTTAGTGCCAGATCTCACACTCGTCAGGAGAATAAAAAGAATACTGATACTTTTTGGACATTACTTATCTGTATTCAGAAAACTGATAAGGTACTCTGATACCGTAGAACTACGCTGCTCGCGTTACCTCTGTAAAAAATGATAGAAATTAAAAAATAAAAATATTATCAGCACAATCACATTAAATATCGAGCGCAAGGGCAGGAAGTTGGTTTGGCATTTAAATGTGCGGTTCAATGTCTGAATGCATGGAGTTTACTTTCTGGCTAACAGGTGGCTCTTAAATATATCCTAAAATGAAGCACTGGCGAACTGTGCAACGTGGTAGCTGATCTTATTAAACAGCCATCATGGTGAAGTGAGTGGTTCGTGGTGGTGGTAAGGATGATTTACAGCAACTGTAGAGAGTACACATGTACCTGAGTACTTTGCGGGCGAGAATCAACGGCTGCCACTAGTACCAACTTCAGGCAAAACCACGGCCTCATTTCCCTGTGCACACAAACCCAACTGAATCGAAAAATAATGTCACATAGAGGTGTGTTACGTCATACTCAAGAGAAAAAAATTGTGAAAGTGCATGCTAATGTAAAATGTGTGGTGTTACTCGGCATTCGCAAGATTGTTTCGAGGTCTACCATACCCAACAGTCATACTAGCTGATATGTCAAACAGCTATACTAGCTGATATATATTAAATCTGATTTCACAGCAACCAGTAGCGTATTTAACTACAATGTCACTGCTTTAAGAAAGTTCTAGGTTCCGTACTAGGGAACTGATTGGTTCCAAGTGCCAATCAGAAAATTTTTCTTTCAAGTGCTGTTAATACTAAAGCACTAAGGTTTAGGTTAGATAATACAAGTACAGAAATATGGCAGGATGTTTTAACTAGTAGAACAATAATCAACAAAAACTATTTCTCATATAGAATGCAATTTTCACTCTACAGCGGAGTGTGCGCTGATATGAAACTTCCTGGCAGATTAAAACTGTGTGCCGGACCGAGACTCGAACTCGGGACCTTTGCCTTTCGCGGGCAAGTGCTCTACCAACTATTTTTTTTCCATATTGTTCGGTATTGTTCGTTGCGTTTGGTATGGGCGGACGTCACAAGACATCCGTTCCAGTTGATCGTTGATCTTTTACTCAGTTTTTTTATTACAGAGGGCAGGCAGCCCTCTGACCGAGCACGCTGAGCTACCGTGCTGGCAAACCAACTGAGCTACCCAAGCACGACTCACGCCTCGTTCCCGCAGCTTTAATAATTTTTATTTCTCATATGTTTCAAACTTTTGTTAAGAGAATAACAGCATTAAAATTCAAGAAAAACATCTCTCTCTACTGATTTCTCTATCTCGCACAACATTCTTAGGATGATTTGTTGCAAGGTTTACTGTAGAACTCCCTGAGCTGCTGAGGAAGGTGTTTGTGTTTTCAGCTAGTAAACATAGCTGGTGTTCTACATGAAGCACGGGATGATGTACCGGATGGTTATAATTAAAGTGCAGCTACTGACGGAGGTTCACGTTGGGCTGTAATTATCGTATGGCAATGAAACTTGGTGGATATTATAATGCGTCAATGCGGAGCCGCTTTAAGCTGGAAAAAGTTAGTTCCAATTTTGTCTACCTGTCGCCACGAATGCAAGAAAGACGTATAGAAATGTTTTCATACGTAATGCATTAGGAATGGGACGTGGGCAGAAGAGGTCAAACGAGTGAGAGAGCCATAATGTTCATATTACTAAATGCCGCTTACAGAATTTGATCAATATGAGCACTGGGGACGTCGACTAGGTACCTCTACAGCGTCAGACTTGCACCTGATGGCCGAAATTGAGACTAATTTTTTTTTCAGCGTAAATCGGTTCCACATTAACGCGTCAGAATATCTACAAAGTTTCGCCGCCGTACAATATTCACAGCCCACTATGGACCTCTATGAATAGCTGCACTTTAATTATAACCAAGCAGTAGATCAGCCATGGTTTCTCCAAAAGAAAAGGTTGAAATGGCTCTGAGCACTATGCGACTTAACTTCTGAGGTCATCAGTCGCCTAGAACTTAGAATTAAACCTAACTAACCTAAGGACATCACACACATCCATGCCCGAGGCAGGATTCGAACCTGCGACCGTAGCGGTCGCTCGGCTCCAGACTGGAACGCCTAGAACCGCACGGCCACTCCGGCCGGCCATGGTTTCTCCTCTTTTGAATACACTGGCATTTTTCCATTCTTCTATTTCAAAGCAAGAATTTTGAGACGGATGGGCATGAGGCACTTTGATCATATTACATCTGAGGATCTTACACTAGCAAGTCTAGGAACATGCAACAAAGTTCGAAGAACACAGTAGACCGAAAACGCGTTTTGTGAAAAAGTGGCAGTTGACATTTCCACGCTTCACATGTAGCTAAACATCTCGTTTGATATAAGAGTTGAGAGTAGCTCTTATTACCCATAGAATAAAATCACGTGCCCCTCTGCCTAGTATCTTTTGCTGAAATCCTCGTTTCTATATCTTGACCCATTTTGGAAATTAAAGGCGGTTTACGTTTTAAGTGATCATCCCTGTCTGCTTTGTCTGATACAACGCAGAAGCGATTCTAATACTTATGAGTGGGAGTATACGAGGTGTGTGAGAAAAGTAATGACACTGACAATACCGTGAGCTATCTAGAAACGCTGTGTTGGTCTGCTTCTGCAGACCGGTATGCTCATACTTTCCAGATGCGCAGTCCGAATTACAGTATTGTACAGCCCTCACGTGATTTTTGAGAGCGCCATTAGTGGAGACGTTTTTGTCGTGTGCTGCGACAATGGAACAGCGCAACTTAGAGCAATGTTGTGCCATCAAGTTCTGTGTTAAACTTGATGTACCTGCGAGTTTGGCCTTTGAAAAGCTGTAACAGGCTTGTGAGGAACATTCCTTATCAATAGCATAAGTTTTTCGCTGGCAAAAATCGTGTTTGAAAGGCTGAGAACACGTTGAAGATAAATATCGCTCAGGGACACCTTCAACATTAAAAGCTGATGCAATAGCTGTAACGCGTGCTAGCTCTTGTGAGATCAGACCGAATTTTAAAAATAAGGATGATGAGCGACTTGTTGCACTTAAACACTTTCACTGTATATCAAATTTTGACCGAAGTTTTGCACATGCAAAAGATTTGTGCCAAAATGGTGCCGAAAAACTTCACACCTGAGCAGAAGGACAGTCGAAGAAATGTGCATGTTGAGAGGACTGCCAATGACCACGAATAGCTCAGTCGTGTGATCACAGGTAAAGAACCCTGGATTTTTGAGTAGGATCCTGAGACAAAGCGACAAAGTGAGGAGTGGCACACTGAGACATTTCCTCGACCGAAAAAAGATCAAATGAGCAAATCAGAGAGCAAAATATTGCTGCTTTGGTTTCTTTATGCTAGTGGTATCGTGTATAAATAATATGTTCCGCCAGGACAAACTGCCAACCAAATGTTTTACACAGATATCCTTGAAAGGGTCAGGAAAAGAGTGAGACAGGACATTGCAAACAAATGAATAGTGCATCATGACAAGGCCCAATGTAACATGGCCACTTCCTTCACGGAATTTTTGACCTGAAAAGGCATTCCTGTTGTTCCACAGCCCCCCTGTTGAAGTGACCTGATTCCTTGTGACTTTTTTTCTTTTCCCGAAATTGAAAAAAGTCTGAAAAGAACGTCATTTTGGGATTCTCGTGAATATTCAAAAGAATGTGACCGATATGTTAAATGCCCTAGCAGCCTAAGTCTTTCAGTGTTGCTAACGGGCGGTGTATAGATGCTGAAGCGAACTACTTTGAGAGGGACAATATTTTTGTTTGAAATAAAATAGAAGTTTTGGTAGATAAAAAATCAGTCTCAGTACTTTTCTCACACTCCTTGTATTGGCGCTGGTCATTATTGTTCCTAACATACTTTGCAGAAGTATCTCACAGTGGTTTCTTCTGCCTGTTACTAAATAACTTGATTCGTTTCATTTCACCGGAGGATCTCCATCATGAAAATGAGAGATTGCAGGGCACTCTCACTTCTGATTCGGTGTTATGCTGCTTCATGTTCGTAGGGAAGATGATCTTTATTACGATTTGACTTCATACATCATGATGAAATGGTGTGTAGTAGTTAGTGGTCTTGCTTGCTTACTCTGGGAAAGGAATAACGGTAAGCTTTACGTGTAATCAAAGGAATAGGGTGCCGATTTAAATGACTGCAGTAAAAGCACGGCGACTGTGGCCAAGGGAAGCGCGTTTTTTTCTGCAGAACCTGGGTGGAAACATTTCTGGACGGCTGAGTTCCGCGGTCTCACTGTGCAGACACGTTGGTTGGCGGCGGTCGGTCGGCATCCATATCCAGGTGGACTGACTACCGACGAGAAGTCGCGACTGCAATGGGCAGCGCATTGTAGACTGGCAATAAAGCAGAGGATGGCCCTTGTTAGGCAGGAAGCCGACGAGACAACTGTGAGCGTTCTGCCACTTTCCCTGGGACAGGTCACTGGTACCCAGACGTCCAGACTCTGTTACAAAACATATTTGTGAAAGCATGAAGCTTTTAGCGAGTTTATGGCCATTCTTTGGAAACCTCGAAAGGGATTCAACAGGGGAGATAACAAGCTTTTTATGGAGGGGGTGTGTTTCCATCCTGGTCATGTTGTTAGGAAAAGACACGGCATAAACAAGTGGGAAAGAGGCTGGAAAACTGAATATTTTTTCCTTTTCTCCCAATTAACTTTAAAGTCACTGATTGATCAAATTTGTGTATATAGAGCAATGGGCGCTCACCAAGCTTCGAATGCCACGCTCCAGTACATGATTGGCTTTTGAACAAGTGGGGGAAGTCTATGATCTAAATGAGCTTTTGCTACTGAGCTGAGGAAGAAAGTGGAACGAAAGAGAAGATCACTCTTGTACTGGCGCTTCGCTAGTAAAGAACTACAGGTCTCTATTTAAATGATAAGACTTGTGTCATTTGCCGGCCGCGGTGGTCTAGCGGTTCAGGCGCTCAGACCGGAACCGCGCGACTTCTACGGTCGCAGGTTCGAATCCTGCCTCGGGCATGGATGTGTGTGATGTCCTTAGGTTAGTTATGTTTAAGTAGTTCTAAGTTCTAGGGGACTGATGGCCACAGATGTTAAGTCCCATAGTGCTCAGAGCCATTTGAACCATTTGAACTTGTGTCATTTGCCAGTGTGCCACTTAGAGCCTGTGCCAGTCACCTTCTGAACCATCAGAGGTACTGCTTCTAGCATCACACACACCGTTGCGTGGGTGTACTTAATTTTCCTGAGTGGGCCGTCTAAACATTTGACATATTCCGTCACACATAGTCGTGGCACGGAGTCAAATTGGTTTGGCAGACCAGAAAACGGGTCCACCTGCACACTGGAATCCACCGGGGTTTCAGAGGCTCATAGAGAAGCACCTGCGTACTGAATTAACCGAACGTGAGACCGCGTACTTGCATTTTTCGGGCGCGCGCCATTAATAACAGATTGCGGCCGTTCGTGACGTCAGTCGCCGAACGCATCGCGGTGTGCTGCCCTGACCACAAGAAGTATTCGCTGCTATGGCTTAGGGTTCCAATATATGTTTCTCAGCACGCTGTTCCTTCGAACCACATTATTTGTTTTCTTTTTGGAATAGTAGAGTATAGATGCTTGATTGTGGGGTAGTTTTTGTGCCATACCCCGGATTCACGTGTATGAAGTCGATCCCCCGCTGATCACCTTGTCACCATAGACACGATATTAGTGAAACTGTTTGTGTAATGAAAATGTTTGTGTGACGTTTCTTTAGTCATTTTTTCCCTTGTGATGTTAAGAAAGAATAAATCTATTGTCATTTAGATCACAACTTCTCCCTGTGTTCTGATTAACATTACCTTGGCATTTTCTTAAAGTCCCGGTTTCAAAAGAAAGTTGTTAGCTTGCAAAAAGACGCGTGGAACACGACGTTTGCAGATGAGTGAATGAATGGTAGATTGAACGGACGCACTCACCGCTGAGGCCGGACAGCTTTCGTCCCTTGGCGGGTCCCGCCATGGCGTCGCCTGCTGGGTGCTGCTGTTGGTGGTGTGTGGTGCTGCCGGCTGCGCGGTGCGCCCTCTACTGGCGGCTCTTCCTGCTGCGGTGCGCGGCGGCGCCTGGAACCACACAGACACAGCTCAGTGCGTCACGCCACGTGTGTGCCCACTGCGTTAGCGCTGGCCCCTTCGCCGGACCAGAATCAATGGGGAGTGTTTACAGTAGTGCTCTGGAGGGCGCCCGGGAAGTCGTGCTCCGCGGCATTTAGCACTACACAGGACGGTGCCTGTCGGAGCTGTACCCAAGCGGCACAAATGTTCACACCAAAATGGCACTGCCCAACAGAGCTTGTTTGGTCACATATAGTAGTATACGATACTCGAAGTAGTGGATCTCGCGATGTTGGAGGTATAAGAATTCACTGTACATAAGGCATTTTTTCTGGAAATATACTAATTTTTGTTTTGTCATCACAATTAAACCCTAACAAACTATCTTTCCAACATATTAACTCTAAAACAGCTTAAATTTAAATGTTAATTACGAAACTTTCACTGCTGGCCATTACAATTGCTACACCAATAAGAAATGCAGATGATAAATGGGTATCCATTGGACAAATATATTATACTAGAACTGACATGTGATTACATTTTCACGCAATTTGGGTGCATAGATCCTGAGAAATCAGTACCCAGGACAACCACCTCTGGCCGTAATAACGGCCTTGATAGGCCTGGGCATTGAGTCAAACAGAGACTGGATGGCGTGTACAGGTACAGTTGCCCATGCAGCTTCTAACATGATACCACAGTTCATCAAGAGTAGTGACTGGTGTATTGTCACGAGCCAGTTGCTCGGCCACCGTTGACCAGACGGTTTCAATTGGTTAGAGATCTGGAGAATGTGCTGGCCAGGGCACCAATCGAATATTTTCTCTATCCAGAAAGGCCCGTACACGACCTGCAACAAGCGGTCGTGCATTATCCTGCTGAAATTCAGGGCTTCACAGGGGTCGAATGAAAGGTAGAGCCTCCGGTCGCAACACATCTGGAATGTAACGTCCACTGTTCAAAGTGCCGTCAGTGCGAAAAAGAGGTGACCGAGGCGTGTAACCCATGGCACCCCATACCATGACGCCGGGTGATACGACAGTATGGCGATGGCGAATACACGCTTCCAATGTGCGTTCACCGCGATGTCGCCAAACACGGATGTGACCATCATGATGTTCTAAACAGAACCTGGATTCATCCGAAAAAACGACGTTTTGCCATTCGTGCACCCAGGTTCGTCGTTGAGTACACCATCACAGGCGCTCCTGTCTGTGATGCAGCGTCGACGGTAACCGCAGCCATGGTCTCCGAGCTGATAGTCCATGCTGCGGCATACGTCGTCGAACTGTTTGTGCAGATGGTTGTCGTCTTGCAAACGACCCCATCTGTTGACTCAGGGATCGAGACGTGGGTGCACTATCCGTTTCAGCCATGCGGATAAGATGCCTGTCATCTCGACTGCTAGTGATACGAGGCCGTTGGGATCCAGCACGGCGTTCCGTATTACCCTCCTGAACCCACCGATTCCATATTCTACTAACAGTCATTGGATATCGACCAACGCGAGCAGCAATGTCGCGATACGATAAACTGCAATCGCGATAGGCTACCATCCGACCTTTATCCAAGTCGGAAACGTGATGGTACGCATTTCTCCTTACACGAGACATCACAACAACGTTTCACCAGGCAACGCCGGTCAACTGCTGTTTTTTTATGAGAAATCGGTTGGAAACTTTCCTCATGATAGCACGTTGTAGGTGTCGCCACCGGCGCCAACCTTGTGTGAATGCTCTGAAGAGCTAATCATTTGCATATCACAGCACCTTCTTCCTTTCGGTTAAATTTCGCGTCTGTAGCATGTCATCTTCGTGGTGTAGCAATTTGAATGCGCAGTAGTGTATTTATTATAAATGTTAAACATTGTACTTGAAGAGAAGATTTTTAATTACATCTATGAAGTGATGCTTTCATAGTCGATGACAGTTGTAAATTATCAAGCACTCCTGTGGAAAAGAACTGTATCAAGTTCAGTAAATTTTTTATCGTTCATGCAATAAGGCGGTCTAATATTTGATATGCTGCACTTAGATGAGCCATCTCCCAGCGCAGTCAAAGAACCCACATTCATAGCCGGACGATTGTAGTTTCGTCTTGTCATAACGCATGTAATTCTCACCAGCCTTCTGTAACACCACATCCAAAACGCTTAGATTTTTTCCTCTTTCGGCTGCCTACCTACATGAAATGGAACTGGATTATCAGAAAGAATCACCTTCATGATTGCGGCTCCGTGCAAACTATCAACCATATGAACAACGATCTTGTACGGCTTGTAGATACTGCACGCAACTGATAACCAGGCAGTTCACTGGATCTGGTTCTGCAACGTCTTCATCTGGTAATAAAGCTCGCTGATTTATGTGTATAAAACGAATATAGGCCAGCAAGTACGAGATCATGCTGAAAAGCGATGCCTCTGAATTTTTATGTGAAAAAGAGTTAAGCTTTTTAAGTAAAACAAACCCTATTAACATTCTACATCTTTATTCTTCGTATCTAGAGATTGATTTCTCAACATAGACGCTCTGGAGACGAACTCATTTCCTCCAACGAGAGGCTGCTTTGTTGGTACCGCTACTGCAGGAAGTTTGAATTGTTAACGAACCCACAATCTCACCTCTGCTCGAACCGCTTCTTTGCTATCAAAGTGAAGCCCTCGAATGTGTTATTTAAGTTGTGGAAACAAATGAAAATCGGATGGTGTCAAGTGGGGCTGTATGGAACATGACAGACAGTGAACCCAAGGCGTCGGACTGCTGCAGATGTCGCAACGCTGTTGTGTGGTTCGGCATTGTCATGCTGGAGGAGATCCGTGTGTGGCCGAACTCTTTGAATTTATTCTTTCAACTACCTGAACTACTTTTCAAAAATAGTCAAATGGCTCTGAGCACTATGGAACTTAACATCTGAGGTCATCAGTCCCCTAGAACTTAGAACTACTTAAACCTAACTAGCCTAAGGACATCGCATACATCTATGCCCGAAGCAAAATTCGAACCTGCGACCGTAGGAATCGCGCGGTTCCAGACTGAAGCGCCTAGAACCGCTCGGCCACAGGCACCGGCAACTACTTTTCAGACACTGACATAATTACATTATATACTGTCGTGTTATGTGCTACACTTCGGAGCCCTCTAGCGGCAGAATATTACAACTTGCGTCGTTCCAGAATGTATGGCAAGCAGGATAATATCTAAACCGATATTGAGAACAGAATAAAAAATTCAGAGACATTACTTTTCAGCACGCCATCGTACTTTTGTGTTTAATAACTGCGTAATGTAGATGAAAGTTAGTTGTCGTTTGTACTTTTGACGCGAGCAGCGATTATGAAATGGAAAAAAGTACCATTACACAACAACGTTCAAACAGACATTGGGCGATGTTATTAGACATCCGCAAACATGAAATGTGCTTTGGGTCGAAGTGATGCCATCCTCACATGCTACGTGAAAGCGAACGTGCACGTCTAGCCTGTCAAATTTTGTGATGTCACAGCAAGGAATTTCATAGAGGTATTCCCAAGCGTGAAGGGCAGATTAAGACCTCTCGGATATTTTTCCTTAGTGGGCAGCAAAGCGGCAACTGAGAGACAAGATAGTTTTTACTCCACTAGTAGAATCTAGGAGACGCCATATTGGATTAAGACGTTAATCTGCCAGCAAGTTTCATATCAGCGCATACTCCGCTGTAGAGTGAAAATTTCATTCTAGAAACAAACCCCAGGCTGTGGCTAAGCCATGTCTCCGCAATACTCTTTCTCCCAGGAGTGCTAGTTCTGCAACATTCGCAGGAGAGCTTATGGGAAGTTTGCAAGGTAGGAGACGAGGTACTGGCGGAATTAAAGCTGTGAGGACGGGGCGTGAGTCGTGCTTGGGTAGCTCAGCTGGTTGCCAGCACGGTAGCTCAGCGTGTTCGGTCAGAGGGTTAGCTGCCCTCTGTAATAAAAAAACCTGAGTTAATCGATCAACAACGAACTTAAACGGATGTCTTACGACCTCCGCACCGAGCAGATGCAACGAACAAAAGCGAACAAAATGAGATTTAAAAAAAGTTGGTAGAGCACGTGTCCGCGATAGGGAAAGGTCCCGAGTTCGAGTCTCGGTGCGGTACACATTTTTAATCTGCAGCAAGTTTCATATCAGCGCACACTCCGCTGTAGAGTGAAAGTTTCATTCTAGAAGACGTTCATAGTTGATACCCCTATTTGCTGGTTTTCATAGTATATCATTTTATAATGAATGCTTCACAGTTCCTATTAAAGGCTTCTATGGACTGTAGAGGGGGCTTGGTAGAAAAAGTTCTAATAAGAAACCTACGTCCGGAAATGTAGCGTATGGATATAAAATAAGTTTGAAGACGGATCACTTTCTTATGGTCCGCTTTACGGAATGCACACAGCGGAGACAAAGGACTCTGACCTGAAGCTGTTCCCCGTGGCGACACTGCCGCTCGTTGCACAACGTGTATCTGCGATGCATGCTTTTGCACACACGATCCACAACCCTGGAGTCTGTCCACGGAGCACCACAGTCAAGCCCACTAGTTGCGAACGCACCAGTGGTCAGATGAAAATGTATGTGATGGACTGATGCGATCCGGAAAACGCTCTCAATAAATGCATCCAACTTTGCCATGCGGTACGGTACCGTGAAGCGGGAGATTTGAAAGCGATCTGATCTTCAAATTTATTTTATATCCAAATGGTACATTTCTGGACGTAGGCTCCTCCCTCATTAAAACTTTATCTGTCAAGTCCCCCCTGTATCACCTATAACCCTGTAATAGGAATTGTGGAACACTCTATATGAAAGTATTGGGATGTTGAAGATTTTTCGAAAGCACAATGTTTTAGTACTATTTATTACAATAAAATCACGGGAAAAATATTGGTGCATGGCGATTTCCGTATTATAATGTGCGTGCTACAAAAGTATACTGCAATGCACGGGTGCATTGGAGAATTATCAAAAGCGTGTCGATTCATTAAAGTTAAATGTCAGTTGTGAAATATCGATGGAAAAGCCTTCATGATTTCGTAATATGACGTATGAACCTAAACTAACTACTGGTAACTGTAAGCAGTGGATAGAGGTGCGTAATCTGGCAGGTTCGCATCCTGCTTCCTGCACGTTTTCTAAAAGATTCTAGAACATTCTTATTAATTTAACAGAAATATGTTCTGTATGATTTGTTGTTCTCTATCCATTCATATCATACTTTGAAATCCCCCGCAGCGATTTTCTGTCTGTACGTGAAGCCTAAGCTCAAGAAGTACTGTTTGGACCCTGCTAACACACAGATTCTCTAGAAAGGTTTGCATGTGAATAATTAGCGCTACACCACAAAAGGCGTCTGACGACAGATACTTCGTGCTAATCAAACAAGGTATAGAAAGTAGGTATGAGTGGTGTCTGTTCTGTCGGGCATGTCCATTCATATCTACGTATAATTCTATGGGAGCGATAGTTGTTCCGTGAAGAAGTTTCAGTGCGAACGCGCAACTAACGTCCGAACTCCTACGGGAATTAGTACTTTACGAATATGGAGTCAATGGGCGTGAGTCACTGGGGCGCGGAGAAGTTGAGAATTTGGGTCTGACAGAAAACGTGTCCGGATGGCCGATGCGGTTAAGGCAATCAGCTTTCGCCGTTGCATTGCCGCAGCGCTCTGTGCGGCTGAAGTCATTATTTACTTCCTATCCAAGTGTGGGATTGCTAGTGAAAATATAGGAGAGCTCTTTGCTAACAAGTTCGACTTTGTGAAAGAGCCAGATAACATGGACCAATGAACTGCAAGGTCTCTGCCTACGTCACTGCATGATTCACTCTCAGCTCATTATTTATTTATTCATTCGTTCAAAACTACTGGCAATGAGAGGTATTTTGCATTTTCTTGGTTTTTGATCTTTTGCATCTCACAAGCTCTTACAATTCTGAAGCTGAGTAAAAACAGCGATCTTGTAAAGATGCCTTTACAATTTTACTGAAACGTGATAATAGATGTGACGTGAAGTCACTTAAGAGGTATGCGTCCATTTTCACGTAATTTTAAGCTTGTATCAGAGCTATTATGAACGCAAAAAAAAGTACATGGAAACCACACGTTGTATAGAGAGTACTTCCCTTAGTTACGCCGGCCGCGGTGGTCTCGCGGTTCTAGGCGCGCAGTCCGGAACCGTGCGACTGCTACGGTCGCAGGTTCGAATCCTGCCTCGGGCATGGATGTGTGTGATGTCCTTAGGTTAGTTAGGTTTAAGTAGTTCTAAGTTCTAGGGGACTAATGACCACAGCAGTTGAGTCCCATAGTGCTCAGAGCCATTTGAACCATTTGAACCTTAGTTACGCGTTTCGATTTATACACTATCATCGGATTAATCGAGGTTTGGGTGAACACATCATGCATAGGTATGAAGTCATGTATCTTATCCGTTGCATTTGCACTGTCTTGTGGATAAAATGAATGACTGCACACGTTTGACGTGTCCAAACAAGCATTATTGAACTGATGATGATGTATAAATCGAAAAACGTAATTAAACAAAGCAGGCGCTACACAACCTGCGACTCCCAAGCAATTTTATAGTGTCCATAATAGCACTGCTACAACCTTCATTAAACGTGATAATGATAAATTAGTTTGTATCTTATGTGGAAGATTATCGAAAATTTGGGGTGCACTATTTCTAAAGGATGTATGAAAGAACATGAATCTTTTCTTTTGGCCTTATATCGTGTTCATAGATGTTGAAGTTGTTATTCGTGTGTACAACCGACAGAACAACACGGATAGCGTATGTGCAAGGGAGAAAATGTGCTATTTTATACAGCTGACGTAGCAGTTTTACGTGAGTCTATTTTCGTAAACGAACTGCTAGCGTCAGATATAGGAGAGAGCGCTGCGTTCGCAACTAACGATAAGGAGCACATTGAGCTCATTTCTGCGCGTGTACCAACCATGACGGAAACTACGTTTGGTTTGCTTCATGATGAGAAACACACGCCGTGTGAGAATGTCTCAATTTCATGCAGAATATAGACAGCAAAGTTCGGCGTCGTGGTTCACAGGAAATGAGTTACCTGTCATTTTCAAAGGCCAGCTAAGCGCCAGTATAATTCCTAGATGTCGGGCAGTAAAGTCAGACGCAGATATACAGTCATAAAGGTTGCGATAAGAACATCTGGGAAGGCGTTCCGCCGCTGCCGCCACAGGACTTCCTAGCGCCACGATTGCCAAGTGTGTGGTTTTTCAGTTGTAGTCTTTCGTTGTCTCAGCTGGACCGGTACTTTCCAAGAGTTTTACGCTCTTTTTTCGCCGAACATATCACCAGGAGGTCATTCACGAGTAACAGAGGGAATTATTTCACGAAGAACTTGTTCCAGATTTGCTTTTGCCTAAGTGTTGAAGCCGCTACAATATCAGGATACTCTGCATATACAAGGTGGGAAAAATAAAACTGTTCCGGAAAATTTTTACAATACGTGATTTTTGTAAACATCTTTGGTACAATAATCTCAAAAACGTTAAAGCTACAAATTAAAACTGTCGTGATCGCATAAAAACATTTATTACAGTACAGGAAGATAGTAACTGCTCCCGAAAGAACAGATACCGTTGATGACCGTGCAGCTTCTCTAGAATAAATGATAATTAAGTGAAACCCTCAGCTGCCGACAGGTGTTGCTGATATACCTCCATTGGGACAGCTGAAAATGTGTGCCCGATCGGGACCCGAACCCGGGATCTCCTACTTACATGGCAGACGCTCTATCCATCGCCTTAGTGTGAGCGAGTAATGAGTTGATAGGCAAATATCTATTAGGTACATTACGTTTGTAGTTTGTGAACAGTTGGGAATGTGGGTCTCACGGGAAGCGTGCAATAGTTAAGTCCCTGCAGTGGCACTATTTATCTATGTCTTCGGTGGCCCAGATGGATAGAGCGTCTGCCATGTAAGCAGGAGATCCCGGGTTCGTGTCCCGGTCGGGGCACACATTTTCAGCTGTCCCAATCGAGGTATATCAACAACACCTGTCGGCAGCTGAGGGTTTCAATTAATTATCATTTATTACAATGGTGACCGGTTTCAGCCTATTTGCATACCATCTTCAGATCAATCTTCAGTGGTGGCAGGTGGAGAGGGTGAACGGACTATGTTGCGTGTCTTGAAAGACGAACGTCAACCTCAGCGCTGTGCACCCTTCGTTGTTGCAGCTGCTACGATGGGAGTTAATTCTTTTGAATAATCTCCGTGGAATCTTACAGGTATCCTATCTAGTCCTGATGCCTTCCCACTACAAAGCGATTGTATTTGTTCTTCTATTCTACTAGCAATTATCTCAATATCTGCTGTTCCGAAGTTCATATGATGACTGGAAGGAGGAACTGCGTTACGATCTCCGTCGGTGAAATAATTTCGGAACACCGTATTCAGTATTTCGGTCTTCTACCTGTTATCTTCCGTTTCGCTGCCATTACGTTTGCCGAGTGACTGAATAGATTATTTCGAACTGCTCATTGATTTTACGTAAGGACAAAACCTCTTTGGGTTTTTAGTCAGATCGATTGGCAAAATTTTACTTTCAAAGTAAATGAATGCTTATCTCATTGCCCTCCGTATGCTCTTTTTCATTTCGTTCAACTGTTATTTGTCAGTTAGGTTTTGTCTTCTCTTGAATCTGTGATGAAGCTTTCTTTGTTTATGCAGCAGTTTTCTAACTAGGCTATTATACCAGGGTGGGTCTTTGCCATCCCTTAATACTTTCTTCGGAACATACTTGTCTAAGGCATAAAACGATGCTTTTGAAGCTTTTCTATTTGTGCTCAACATATTCGACGATGACTTCTCATTTACTGTGCAGTTTGCACCCTGTCACTCTTGCTAAGCAGAAATATTTTCCTACCTTTCTTAATACTCCTGGTAATACCTGTAGTCATAGATGTTATCACGTCTATTTGTTGCTAGGAGACGTTACTTTCACGAGATGTTTAACTATCTGCTCGAAGTATTTTCGGACAAGACATTCAGAATAATGTCACACGAATTCCTACCTCTGGTACCAGTTTTGATAGCATGAATCTCCCGTTCTAAACCTGGTAAGTTGAAGTCAGTCCCCTATTACAACTGCATGATAAGGAAACGTATTCACGAAATTCTGCAATCGCAGCTGTTGTGACTGGTAGATGATACCTCTAGGAAATTGTTATGAAATGCAGAGCGATTTGTACGACGGAGTCCTGAAAACTTATGCTTCCTATTTTTTATGAGAAAAATCTTAATGATTTTTAAATAAACGGACTTTAATAAAATTCTACATCTTTATTCTTCATTTCTACATATTTATTCCTCAACATAGTCACCCTGGCGACGAACACATTTCTGCGAATGACATATCGGTTTGTTGATACCGTTATTATAGAATGTTTTTAACGGAACCACGACCTCCCCTCAGCTCGTACCGCCTTAGCAGTGTAGTTGCATTGCACACTGCCATGTTATACGATACAATTTGGAGCCCTCTGGCGCCAGAGCGATGCAGCTTGCATCAGCGAAGCGGGAAGTCGACCCAGCAATGTGCATAACTTGTAATATTTCAACCAATATTGAGAACACAATAAATAATTCGGAGGCATAAATTTTCATGGACTGTGCGGCTGATCCCGGCGGAGGTTCGAGTCCTCCCTCGGGCATGGGTGTGTGTGTTTGTCCTTAGGATAATTTAGGATAAGTTGATGACCTTAGCAGTTAAGTCCCATAAGATTTCACACATTAATTTTCAGCAAGCCCTCGTAGAGCAGACCCTGGTGATCATACTGGAAGCTGATACCCAATAAATACAGAAGTTACCTAATTTTCACGTAAACAGACGCAAAAATCTGCGATACCTCAATGTAATCAGCCACAAACATTAAGTATCTATCCGGTGGGTTTTAAGGTGGTACTGCAACATGCATCCAGTCATAAGGAAAATAGATACCAACCAGACTTTCATTTACTGCAGGAGCTCTAAGAAAGTGTAATTCACCCACGTAAAGGTCGCTCACAATTGTGCGCTCGATCAGTTCTATTGCCCCAAGGATTGGAACTGACGAGTTGAAATAGTGGAAACAGAGAGAATATTCAAAGAAGAGTTGCATGCTTCGTCACTGGGCTATTTAGTCAACGAGAGAAAGTCACAAAAATTAATAAGAGACTACTGTGGGAGAACCTACAAGGAAGATACTGTGCATCGAGTAGAACCTTACGCACAAAACTCAGAGAGCCAACGAAGATAATCAGCCAAAAAAGTCGTTGGCGAGCCAAAACATTAGAAGAACCAGCTTCCTAGCGTGTTGGACTACCTTTGGAAAGCAATACAGGGACGATTCTGCCTGGTACGGACCAGACAGTTCCATGGTACGTTTACCTAGGTATGTGGTAACACGCACAGTTTTCGTCAATTACAGGCCGATGGTTTGTGGACGCGGGGGTGGTGCCCGACAGCATCCCAGATGTAGTCCGTCGAGTTGAGATCAGGCAAATTTAATGGCCAAGACATCAACGTGAGTTCACTATCGTGCTTCTCAAACCATTGTAGTATGTCTGTAGCCTAGTGACACGGATAGTTATCCTGCTGGAAGACGCCAGGGCCAGTGGGGAAGACATGAGGTATGAAAGGGTGCAGGTGGTCCACAATAAGGCCTACGTCGATCACACCAGTCACGCTGCCTTCGGTTACTACCACAGGTCCAACGGCAGCCCAGGTGAACATCCCCAATAAGTACGGGGGCGTATGAAAAGTCCGTGCAGAGGTCTAGAGATGGCACCACCGGCGCGTATCGAGGTTATGTTTAGTTAGCAGCATCTTTGGAAAGAACGCACACCAAGTTTCAGCCATATTGGTCTATTTCTGTGTATTTGGCATTCGTGTGAATCAGGAAAGTCTAGTGATTCTTAAAAAATGGACGACGAAGAATTTCGTGTGGTGATTAAACATTACTTTATGAAAGGCAAAACGCCTCAGGAAACTAAAGAGAAGCTTGATAAACATTAAGTGACTCTGCACCTTCGATTAGAACAGTTTATAGGTGATTTCAAAATTTTCGGAGTGGCCATAGGGACACAAGTGATGCTGAACGTTCTGGACCCCCTGTGGAGGTTACGACTCCAGAAATCACTGATAAAATCCATGATATGGTGATGGATGGCAGAAGAGTTAAGGTGCGTGAGATTGCTCACGTTTGACCAAAAACGGAATCGTGTGAAGTGTTGCAAGGATGGTTTGCAGCTGTTCAGGAAGAATTCGCTGAACTTTAAGCGTCGTTTCGTCACTGTGGATGAAACATAGATACATTACTATACTCCTGAGACCAAACAACAATCTAAACAGTGGGTTACCAAGGGAGAATCTGCACTAAAAAAGGCGAAGACCATATCTTCGGCCAGGATTCGGAAGGGATAATCCTCATTGACTATTTGGAAAAGGGTAAAACTACTACAGGTGCATATTATTCATCGTTATTGGACCGTTTGAAAACCGAACTGCAAGAAAAACGCCGGCGATTGGATCGCAAAGATGTCCTTTTCCATCGCGATAATGCACCAGCACACACCTCAGCAGTTGTGGTCACAAAATTATTGGAATTAGGATTTCAACTCATTTCACATCCCCCCTATTCTCCAGACTTGGCTCCCTCGGACTACTATTTGTTCCCCAATTTGAAGAAATGGTTGGCAGGACTAAGATTTTATTCAAATGAGGAGGTGATTGCAGCAACTAATAGCTATTTTGCAGACTTGGACAATTCCTGTTATTCGGAAGGGATCAACAAATTAGAACAGCTTTGGACGAAATTTATAAGTCTAAAAGGAGACTGTGTCGAAAAATGAAAAAGGTTTACCCCCAAACACGTAAGTAGTTTTTATCTTTGCACGGACTTTTCAAACGCTCCTCGTAATATTGCCCCCACCAACCAGCGTCCATGGCATGGTGCCTGTTCCGAGTCGCCATCCACGATGTAGACGGTCTATCCGGAACCTACCATCGACGTGGTAGCAAGAAATGTGATTCACTCGACCAGCGACACGTTTCCGTTCATCCACGGTCCAGTCTGTATGACCCTGCACTCATGAATTCGTAACTGACGATGTCGCTGGGTCAGCATGTGAACACGTAAGAGCCGTCTGCTGCAGATCCACATGATCAACAACGTGCATTGAAATATGTTTTCTGAAACACTTGTGCATGCACTAACGTTGCACTCTGTTGTCAAATCTGCCACAGAGCGGGAGGCCTCCGACCTCAACGTTCTGTGATCAGGCGTGGACGTCTCAAGACCTTGTCGCCGGCTCGTGGTTTCACTGTTCTTCAACCAATTCCCATAGATGCTCACGACTGTAACATATCCGCGGCCGACCTTCTCTGTCGCTTCCGAGACGCTTCTTCCCCGACGAGCTCGTCGCCAGGCCGTGAAGTCCCAACGGATGTCCAAAGGCCGCCGTGTCATCATCTGCCTTGCGGCGTCACGTGGATGCGGTATGGAGGAGCACGTGGTCAGCTCACCGCTCTCCCGGCCGTTCTGCAGAGTTTCCAGACCATGGAGCCGCTACTACTCGGTCAAATAGCTCCTCAAATGACAGTCCAGCCGTCCGAGCGGTTCTAGGCGCTACAGTCTGGAACCGCGCGACTGCTACGGTCGCAGGTTCGAATCCTGCCTCGGGCATGAATGTGTGTGATGTAGTTAGATTAGTTAGGTTTAAGTAGTTCTAAGCTCTAGGGGACTGATGACCTCAGAAGTTAAGTCCCATAGTGCTCAGAGCCATTTGAACCATTTTGAAATGACAGTCCCGCTACCAAGGAAAAATCCTTGACGATACCGGGAATTGAACCCATCTACCCTGACCATTCAGCTGCCGAGGCCTCGTTCCCAGACATCGGGCCTTTAAAGCTACTGTTTTCCAAAGTGGCTTACATTGATGGACTTCCCCATTTATGGCTCGTATTTCCGCATTGCTTATACGGTATACGATGTAGTTAGAATTAAACTTCCACAGAAATCATTGTATTTGGGCTGGAAATCACTAAAAGAAAGGCGTTTTTCGTTGCGAAGGAGTCTTCGCACTAAATTCCAATCACCAACTTTCTCCTCCGAATGCAAAAATATTTTGTTGACATTGACCTACATAGGGAGGAACGATCACCACGATAAAATAAGGGAAACCAGAGCTCGTACGGAAAGATATAGGTGTTAATTCTTCCTGCGCGCTATACGAGATTGCAAAAATGGAGAATTGTGAAGCTGGTTTGATGAATCCTCAGCCAGGCATTAGAATGTGATTTGCAGAGTATCCATGTATATGTAGATGTTCACTACTTGAGCAAATGTAGATGGAAAACTGTTTACCGTGCTGTTAACCAATTTTATAAGAATGATGTTCAGACTGTGCGCTACAGGAAATGATTTGTTACTAGTCTTAGTGTAATGGTTTGCCGTTAGGCGCTGGTACTGGTACGGCAAAGTAAAGGTGAAACATGAGCATCAGTGTGCATTACAGTGCAGGCTGTCAAGATGGATCAGGACAAGGAGAGCTCTTTCATCGAAACAACAGCAACAGTGCTGCTGCTCTTTGCGGGTATCGACGCATTAAAGAAATACGGAGGGGTCCTCTTTTCATACCGTGGTTGAAGAACATAATTCTAAAGTTTGAAATAATTGGCGATTTGAAATTTGCTCTTGGGAGAGGCCGACGGCCAATTGCGCCACAATTATTGTTGACACGGCTGACAATGCTGGGCGTAATGTGCAATCTTCGAACTGTGCACGAGCTGTGTCAAGACAGTTCAATATTCCATTCGAAAAGCGCTGCAAACGGTTGTGAATAGCTATCTATAGTTCGATTCCAGGCTGTCATGGATGCAGATGGTTGTCACATTGAACAACATTTATAAGCTGTAACGCAAACATGGTACGCTATCAAAAAATGTTATACTCTCCTGTGCAAACTAAATGTGTTATTTCAATGATTTATTCGTTATTTTGTTTTCCGTATGTCCTTACAAATATTTCCACATCGTTTCATTGTCCTACAATAACTCGTTTTTCATTGGCATTTTCTCAAGCTGCTCAAGTCACTGTATTACTTCTCGCAACATATACACTACTGACCATTAAAATTGCTACACCAAGAAGAAATGCAGATGATAAACGGGTATTCATTTGACAAACATATTATACTAGAACTGACATGTGATTACATTTTCACGCAATTTGGGTGCATAGATCCTGAGAAATCAGTACCCAGAACTACCACCTCTGGCCGTAATAACGGCCATGATACGTCTGGGCATTGAGTCAAACAGAGCTTGGATGGAGCGTACAGGTACAGCTGCCCATGCAACTTCAACACGATACCACAGTTCATCAAGAGTAGTGACTGGTGTATTGCGACGAGAGAGTTGCTCGGCCACCATTGATGAGACGTTTTCATTTGGTGAGAGATCAGGAGAATGTGCTGGCCAGGGCAGTAGTCGAACATTTTATGTGTCCAGAAAGGCCCGTACAGGACCTGCAACACGCTGTCGTGCATTATCCTGCTCAAATGTAAGTTTTCGCAGGGACTGAATGAAGGATAGAGCCACGGGTCGTAACACATCTGAAATGTAGCGTCCACTGTTCAAAGTGCCGTCAATGCGAACAAGGGGTGACCGAGACGTGTAATCAATGGCAACCCATAGCATCACGCCGGGTGATACGCCAGTATGGCGATGACGAATACACGCTTCCAATGTGCGTTCACGGCGATGTCGCCAAACACGGATGCGACCGTCATGATGCTGTAAACAGAATCTGGATTCATCCGACAAAATGACGTTTTGCCATTCGTGCATCCAGGTTCGTCGTTGAGTACACCATCCAAGGCACTCCTGTCTGTGATGCAGCGTCAAGGGCAACCACAGACATGGTCTCCGAGCTGATAGTCCATGCTGCTGCAAACGTCATCGAACTGTTCGTGCAGATGGTTGTTGTCCTGCATACGTCCCCATCTGTTGACTCAGGGATCGAGACGTGGCTGCACGATCCGTTACAGCCATGCGGATAAGATTGAGGAAGGAGGCCGCCCTTGCCCGTGTACGTTTCGTTAATCCGTCTGGATGTCTCTCGGCTGGGACCGCTAGCAGTGTATTGGGGCCAGTAACGGGTCTCAAGAAGGGCTCAGTTGTTTGCCTTAGTTTCCGTTTACAATGCTATCATTACTCTTATTTCTATGACCTAATTATACTGTCCCAAAATTCACTGGCCTTGCACTTCAGTCAAGTCGGTTCAAAATCAAATATACCCGCATTCTACGAAATTGTCGTCAGAGACCGCTAATTTGTCTTTGTGTCCTAGACGAACGTACCTGACTGACAGGCTACAAGCAGCGCTGTTTTGAGAGACGGTTATTTTTAGTGGGCAATGTCTGATGAGTCCTCTGAGATCACGTGGGTATATTTAGGCTGCTCAAATATACCACGATATGGCGTTCCTTGAAGGAAGGAAGATTAGAGTTCATCGTGCCATCGACAGGAGGTCATTAGAAACGGAGCACAAGTTCGGATCACGGAAGGGTGGAGAAAACACTACCCGTGCCCTTTTCAAAGGAACCACCCCGGCGGTTTCCAGGAGCGATTTAGGGAAACCACGAGAAACCTAAATCTGGGTGGCCGGACGAATTTGTTAGTCCAGTTGCAAGTAGCCTACTTGTATGTTGGTAACGCTATAGACTGTGTTAATATTGCTGACAACGCTCTGCGCCCTCGGCAAGAGATTCTGCGAATGGACGGACTGGCAGTTAGCGAGTGGATAGAGAAGTGTGTGGACATGATGTTCTTAGTAGAGACTGTGTATTGGTAGGACACGCAATGTAAAGTGAGATGAAATGATGTCTTTATAAGAAAATATGCAAGGAAATGTGTGATGATGAATGCCATTGATAATGTTTGGGTGGTGGAATTATTGATAACTCTATAATTTCTGGAACTGGACGTCACATGAATAAGGTAAAATTTTGTAAATACATTGCTTGCTCTTCAACAAAATCTTTCTTTTTGCTAACCATATGCCTCCTAGCAGTTAGAGTCTATAGTAATTAGAATCTTTTTATTTATCTGGCTGTTGTTGCTACTTGCTGTAATTGCTGTAGTTCGTATTATGAAGATTTCTTACGAAAAAGAATGGGGTTTTCGTGATTGAAATGAGTTTAGGCAATTAACAGAGTTGCAGATAGTTTCATATTTCTTTAATTTCACATTTGTATTATTGTTAGGATTTCTTGCAATTCAGGGCCATTCTTTTGTGTTAATTATTGAAGTCATGTTGTCAATGTATAGCAGACTGCGTTGGGTTTGTGTATTGTGGGTAGTAAATGAATAGGTTAAGTTTGAGTTGTCTTTCTCAGGGAAAACCTCTGTAGGTCAGTGTTTAATTTAGAAAATAATTAAAGAGGTAATTTCACAGTGTGCTAACCACGGCGCTATCGCGTTTGGTGGCGTTGCTTGTGCACACCATTCGCCACCTTTTCCATCTCCCGCATCAATGTGATCGGTAGACACCGTGGTCATTAATGATGCGTACCATCCTAAATGTTGCTTGAAATCGGAATTTTAATCGCTTTCGTAGGCAAGGAAAAAAATTGTAAGACCTGAGTTTCTCCTGGCGTATTAAATCAGCGAGCAACCTAGTTAACAGGGATGGAGGTTTCTGTTTAAACACTGTTTGGAATCCGGCTCTCTCCCTTGTCAGAAAACAGAGGGACAGAGTCAATGCTACCTCACCTGCGAATTCATAGTCTAACTATCGATAGCTCTGACTTTGGTCATCTTTGGTGGCACTAGTTTTCAGTGTGTGTGTGTGTGTTATCTTTCCTGCTTCTGACCGAGAACAGAGGTATTAGATTTGCATGTACGCCGCCTGTCTGTTGCAGTTTGCCTTGAAAATGGCGGGGTGTTCTCCCGCCGAAATATCGGCGGTCGCTGATGGTGTTACCTGGCTGAATTCCCGGAAGTTATTTGAAAGAAAAAAATTTATTGGTTCTTCGATCTATCCGAGAGTGTGCACCATATATGTAATACGCAGAATAGTAAAACTACCTTAGGCTTCCGTACACTTTCGTAAGCGTAGACTGCGGTAGCTTTCCTAGTAGTTTTGGTCGGTCAAGGTCGTACCCGCGCTACCTGTACGTTAGGTGTGTTGCATACTTATCAGGCGTTCCTTAGAAACGATCGTTTTCTTCACGAATTTGATCAGCATCTTACTAGATTCCCTAAAAACCGGAATCGGTGGATCGCCTAGAAACTGAGAATGCACAAAGGGTCGGGTAACCTACGGAACATTTTTATTCTGCGTTGTTATCCTCCTGTCTGTTACAGTATTTATAGCAAAATTGAAACTGTCAATGTTTAATTCGGGTTTAATTCGAAAATTATTGATTTGTAACGTTAAACAGAGGGACGTAGTAGTAATAATGTAGAAAACAATGCAGATTTATCATATAGCATTCTAAAACGCAATTTCCTCAACAAGACCCTAAAATAATAAAAACCACTGATAAAAAATATATCACGCATCGCTTCAGTACATCGAACTCATATTAAACATTTTTCTGTTATTCATAAACAACTGTCACATTATCAATGATAACAAGAGACTCTTGCTTTTGATCATGATGAAGAAAGTTCTGTTGAGTACAATATAATAACAATATATACCTACTTTTTATGTCTGTTCATGTGAACGATTTGCATAAAAGTGATTGCTTTGTTTGCATAGCAGCACAGAAGTTACGCGGTCAGTTAATTTTTATTACTTATAAAATGCAATTTATGTTCTGTGAAGATATAAAACACACCATGGACTAACACTGAATGATGCACAGTTCTAATTATATACAAAACAAACAACCAAGCAAGACGGGTAAGTAACAAAAATAAGCCTTCGGCTCCCCCTTTCTCTCTTATGCATTCATTTATGTTTCTTTCCCTAAAAATGCTACCAGTACTACCGGTAAATCTACCATCTACTACATCGTCTATGTATTGTACCAAAACTACCCAACCGAAGTATTGGTATAGTGCAACTTTAGTAATACGGTACTGTGGCAGGGGGACTGCAGTAAGCGAAAAGCGAAGTGTGTAGCAGAAGGACGCCGGAAACGGCGACCTCTATATGTATGTGCGCGGGGCCAAGGACGGCCAAGGGCTCACCAACAGCCGCTACGTCACGTGTTTACACTCAACGGTAGAGTGCCCGACTGGGACCTTGGAGACACACACACACACACACACACACACACACACACACACGTGGTCCGACAATTTGCCAACAAGAATGTGTCCGAAGAGTAGCGAAGATTTCTAATGATTTCGGCAGTCGTATCGTTGTTTTCCGTGCCTGCTATGAGGACACTGTTTAAGACTGGTTTTTACAAGACCTGTTAAATCATGTTTCGTTCAATGGTGCAGACATTATTTCCTGAAGTTGGACCATCACGGAATACGGGGAGTAGCTCACAATTGGTTCACCTCTTACTTTAGCAACAGGCAGCAAAAGGTTATTATTCACAATGTTGATAACGGCTGTGATGTGGAGTCTCAGTGGCGTATTGTCATATGGGCGGTGCCTCAGGGATCAGTTTTGGGGCCACTCCTGTTCCTTATTCATATAAATGATATGCCCTCTAGTATTATGGGTAACGCTAAAATATTTCTGTTTGCTGATGACACTAACTTGGTAGTAAAGGATGTTGTGTGCAACATTGGCTCGGTTTCAAATAGTGCAGTACATGACCTAAGTTCATGGCTTGTAGAAAATAAACTCTACATCACAGTAAGACTCAGCGTTTACAGTTTTTAACACGCAATTCAACAAAACCTGACGTTTTAATTTCACAGAACAGGCATATGATTAGTGAAACGGAGCAGTTCAAATTTTTAGATGTTCAGATAGATAGTAAGCTGTCGTGGAAAGCCCACGTTCAGGATCTTGTTCAAAGACTTAATACTGCTATTTTTACTATTCGAACGGTATCAGAAGTGAGTGATCGTTCACCACGAAAATTAGTCTACTTTGCTTATTTTCATACGCTTATGTCGTATGGTATTATATTTAGGGTAAGTCTTCCCATTCTAAAAGTATATTTTTGTCTCAGAAACTGGCGGTTCGTGCATTAAGTGGTGTAAGTTCACGAACTTCTTGTCGAACTCTGTTCACGAGTCTGGGTATTTTGACATTGGCCTCTCAATATGTATATTCCTTATTGTAGTTTCTTGTTACCAATTTTAGCTTATTCCTAAGAATAAGCAGCTTTCACTCGGTTAATACTCGGCAGAAATGAAACCTACATTTAGATCGGACTTCCTTAACTCTTGTGCAAAAAGGTGTGCAGTATACTGCTGCATCAATTTTCAATAAACTGCCACTCGAATTCAAAAATCTTAGCATTAATCCACGCGCTTTCAAATCGAAACTGAAGAGTTTCCTCATGAGTCACTCCTTCTATTCTGTCGAGAATTTCCTTGAAAAAATAAGCCGATTCTTATTGTATTGCTGATAGCGTTTACTTAAACTTATGGACTGACATTTTTCAGGTTCATGAACATTTATTTTTATCTGTGATTACTTTAATGTTGTAATTTCATGTACTGACTCGTTCCATGACCTTAGAGATTTGCTCCTCAATTTGGTCATACGGAACTTGACGTGTAAATAAATAAATAAATAATAAATTAAGTCACAATCATGATAATGTTGCAACTCATTGGGAATGTTCGAGATTCCGGAACGCAGTAACCATTTGTTTCTGCACGAACAGTCTCGCCTGTGATTTCTTAGGACGAGGGCCTCCAGTATTCTTCCACTTCATAAACTGGCGTTCCTTTCTGGAGCATCGTGGAAGGGCCATGACTTGTCGACGGTGACCAAACGCTCAAAGAATTCAACTGGATATGCACTTTCTATTGCGTCAACTGTTGGGATATCTCGACACACTTCTGTTTCTCTGCGGTGGTGATGGAATGGGGCACCGGTTGTTTACACACATTCTTCATCTTCAAATAGATACCTTAGGTGTTGCGAAACAACTCAAATCACTTAAGAAACGCAGGTCTTCCGGTCCAAATGGTATACCAATCAGGTTCCTTTCAGAGTATGCAATCATATACAACCGCTTACTTGACGAAAGGTCTGTTCCTAAAGACTGGAAAATAGCACAGGTCACCCGAATATTCAAGAAAAGAAATAGGAGTAACCCATTGAATTACAGACCCATATCACTGACCTCAATTTGCACTACGATTTTGGAGCATAAACTGTACTCGAACATTATGGATCACCATAACCAACACGGATTCAGAAAATATCGTTCTTGTGCAACATAGCTAGCTCTTTATTCCCATGAAATAATGAGTGTTGTCGGCAAGGGATCTCAGATCGATCCCATATTCCTAGATTTCAAGAAGGCTTTTGATAGCGTTCCTCACAAGCGACTATTAATCAAATTGCGTGCATATATGGAGTATCATCCAAGATGTGTGACTGGATTCGTGATTTACTCTCAGAGAGGTCACTGTTCGTAGTGATAGGCGGTAAATCATAGAGTAGAGCAGAAGTGATATCTGGCTTTCTGCAAGGTAGTGTCATAGGCCCTCTGCTGTTCCTGATTTACATAAATGATCTAGGTGATAATCTGAGCAGCCCCCTTAGATTGTTTGCAGGTGATACTGTAATTTACTGTCTAGTAAAATCATCAGACGATCCATTCCAATTACAAAATGATCTAGAGAATTTCTGTACGGTGCGAATAGCGCAATTGGCACTAAACAAAGAAAAGTGCGGGATCATCCACATGGGTACTAAAAGAAATCAGATAAATTTTGGGTATACGATAAATCGCAGAAATGTCAGGGCTGTCAATTTAAGAGCAACTTAAATTGGAAAGACCACATATAGAATATTGTGGGGAAGGCGTAACAAAGACTGCGCCTTGTTGGCAGAACACTTAAAAGATGCGACAAACCCACTAAAGAGACAGCCTACATTACACTTGTCCATCCTCTGCTGGAATACTGCTGCACGGTGTGGGATCCTTACCAGGTAGGATTGACGGAGGACATCGAAAAAGTGCAAAGAAGGGCAGCTCGTTTCGTGTTATCGCGCAATAGGGGTGAGAGTGTCACTGATATGATACGCGAGTTGGGGTGGCAGTCACTGAAACAAAGGCGGTTTTGTTTGCGGCAAGATCTATTTACGAAAATTCAATCACCAACTTTCTCTTCCGAATGCGAAAATATTTTGTTGACAGCCACCTACATAGGGAGAAATGATAATCATAATAAAATAAGAGAAATCAGAGCTCGAACGGAAAGATTTAGGTGTTCCTTTTTCCCACGCGCCATTATAGAGTAGAGAAGTAGTATGAAAATGATTCAGTGAACCCTCTGCCAGGTACTTATGTGTGAATTTTAGAGTAACGTTGTAGATGTAGATGTAGACATGTTGCCTTTTCTAGTTCGTCATACGTCTCTCGCCTTTGCTGCATTATGAAGTCACTAACAGGCTGGGAATTGTTTGGTTGCTGTCGAGCTGTTGGACGCCCAGTGCTTCTATATTATTCAGCACAACCCCTGCCGTCTCTGAACTGTAATACCCAACGAAACACGGATCTGCCACATGCAGCCAGTAACCTGCTGTGGGTATATGAAGAAGTCACTCCTTCTTTCCACAGAAACAACACTGTTCACCGGTGCCCGTTGCCTCTCTGCTTCCATGTTGTGTTATCGATGTTCACCAGCGCGCTCGCAAGCCGGAGCAAATGTTGCTACAATGCGCCATCTAGGGGAAGCAGCAACGCTATGTGGAGGTAGGAGACAGTGCTATAGTCTGTCTTCGCGCATACATGGACACACGTTTCAAACTGCTTCTTTTCAGGACTTAAAGTGGAGTGCCAATCAGTACCGAACGAACTAAACAGATTATTAAAATACAAGATCGTTTGTAAAGTTTAATTCGAATCATAGTTAAAAAATCATGTTAGTGGTTAGACTGGAGACTGGGAATGCGTGCATAGGTTGACTATCACTTTTCAGTGTGTCAGGGCAAGTCGTGTAAACAACAGCCCAAGGATACTATAGACGTCCCGATTCACATACCAGGAGGAGAGGACCAAGCTGGCATTTGTTGAAGCAAGTCGCCCGCGCCACGATAGCCCATTCTACTGTCGCCTTCTGCTGGGGCGAGAGATGAGCATAATTGAAGCCCATCGCAATTAGCAAGTGAGAAACGGATTTTGCGCCCGCGTTCCTTACAGACATGTTTCCATACTAGCTTGATAATCCAATGGCTAAGACAAAGACCTCTGAATTTGCCTGTGCAAGTGATTGCACTCTAGCCAAAGCTAAAATTTCTTTCTCTGTTCCCAATAGATATTTTATCTCAATTCGTGTGGCAGCATCACAGTCAGAGAGTAAACTGATGAAACCGTCAGAATTCTCTTTTTCAAAACCGTAGCTGCGTGAGCAATTTTTTCCAGTAATTTTTGTACCCGTAATTGACGGTTCATAGTCCACGGTTGTGATCTCCGAGCGGTACTTAAGATTCTAAATAAATAAATTCTAGCAACTTTATTTGTAAGAAAGATCTATTTACTCGTTTCAAATAAATAAGAGTTTACCTAGATTACCAACTACGATATTCCTTCCAACTTTGTATTATGTACTTTGGCTAGACTTAAGTGCTAACACAGGAGACCACTATTGCGAACGACAATCGGTGCCTGGGAAGTCAAGAAGAATAAGCTGTGAGCTGAAATGACACACAGAATATGTGATACGTCAGTTATTTCAGGTATTCAACGGCATAGTATCAAGCTTACAGCTATCCAAGACTCACCAGAGATCAGTTGGTTGGATTGGGTTGTTTGGGGGAAGAGACCAAACAGAAAGGTCATCGGTCTCATCGGATTAGGGATGGATGGGGAAGGAAATCGGCCGTGCCCTTTAAAAGGAACCATCCCGGAATTTTCCTGGAGCGATTTAGAGAAATCACGGAAAACCTAAATCAGGGTGGCCGGACGCGGGATTGAACCGTCGTCCTCCCGAATGCAAGTCCAGTGTGCTAACCACTGCGCCACCTCGCTCGGTCAGAGATCAGTAATTAGTACATCGTTATATGTACTGTGTTCAGAGGGTGTAAGATTAGAACCACTCACAGTGATACGTCACACGGAATTTGTACAGTGGTTTCTTCATCAAAATTCTAATGACACTACCTTTCATATACAACTTTCATTTACAGCACATAACAGTTACACCATTTATCTTGACTACCAAAATAATCACACCTGGGTCCTTGGCAACCAAAATGCTCCTACATATCATAAACAAAGATTTTCCTTCAATATTTATGATGGTATTGTGTTGGCGTTTTTTTTTAAAGTGGAAAATAAAATGTTTTGGTATTTGTTTCACGTTATTCGATAGAGAATTATATGCTCCACAAAATAGTGTGTTTAGCTTTTCATGCTGATATATCTTTTGGTCTTTTTTTAGGTCCTTAAAATGGTTGTCAAGCCAACACGTAATAGCATTTTCGAAGCCTTCTGCTTTTTTCGTTTAATCGAGGTGTCAAAGCCACAAATCGAGAGATTTGTGAAGTGTTTGTCGAAGAAGCGATAGCTCTTAGGACGGTTTAAAATTGGTTTAAGAGATTGAAAGAAGACAATTTCGACATCACAGACGTGCATGATCCGTAGCGAATTGCTTGATCGGATCTAAACAGTGAATGAAGAACTTAAGGCCCAACAACTACAACGACCCAAAGTGGCTATCTAGCAAAAACGACCTTATCGATGACATGGCGTTCTTCTGTAGCAAGACAATGCCCCCACATCGTCAAGAAATCCATTTAAACGCTTGATTAGGAAGTGCTGCCACATCCTCCGTATTCTCTCCACTTGGCACTTTCGGATTTCCACCTGTTGCGATCCCTCTCGAATGCATTTCGTGGCGTTTCGCTCAATAGTGACGTGCAACTGAAGGCGTGGTTGGACGAGTTCTTTGAATGGAAACCAGGTGATTTTTACCATCGAGATATTGAACAGCTTGTTGAATATTGGGAAAGAAGTTTTAACAACAACGGAGGATGTATTATTGATTGATTTGTTATTAATAGTCCTCTAAGGCACCACACTGCAGTGGAACAGCTTTCCATCAGGTTTTACGTAGCATACCTGTTGAACTGTTGGACGCGAAACTGCTCGCTGTACGCAGCAACCATTACATCTGCAACCATGATAGAGCTTCAACACGTTTCAGCCTTAATGCACGAAACGGGGTTTAACATCCCGTCGATGAAGAGGTCATTAGTGATGGTTGTGTTGAAGGCAGGGAAGAAAATCGGCAGTGTTCTTGTCAAAGGAATCATCGCGGCCTTTGCCTTTTATGGAAACCACAGAATGCGTAAACCCTAACGGCTGTATTTGAGTCGCTTTCCTCCCGAACTGTCTCAGATCGCGTCACATCGCCCAGTTTTAATACACGATCACAGGGAACTCCTGGCCCTGGGAAACAATGGATAGGCCATCTTTTTTTTTTTGCCATTTCAAAAATGTAATGGTAAACTGTACCAAATATCATCGCGACAAATTTGATTGGCAGACGCAATTATGACTTCCACGACACCGAAATGATTCCCACCATGCTAGATAGACCATTACTGCTTCAGTATTAAGAACTTCTTAAAGCTCAGCGCAGTTTGAAGGCAAGCTATAAATTTATTTATTATAATTATAATAATTATTATTTTTTATAATTTTAATAAAATTTGAGTACACTTGTTGTTCATACTTACAACAATATTGTCGTCTCATGTGCGTTACTCAAAAACAGGTTATGAGGAACATATTTCATTACAAAAATTCGCCAAGTGCGGGCACTGAGGCTTTGTTATCTATATAGATAATTCAACCATCCCGGGAATCGAGAAGCTCCACGATTCTTGCCCGTTATCGGTATCGATACTGGCTAGACATCGGCCCCGGGGATTCCAAGACCATATCAAATTCTCTATTGTAATTCCTGAGACTAGTCCGAACAGAAAAAAAAGCGAGAAGGGGACTCCAATTTGTATGAGCAGAGGACGAAGATTTAATAAAATACTTTTATTTACTTACTAAAAGCTGACTACAAACATTTTATGTTTGCATACAGAAATAGTTTTCTATTACACTTTATGGTTCAAATGGCTCTGAGCACTATGGGACAAAACTTCTGAGGTCATTAGTCACCTAGAACTTAGAACTACTTAAACCTAACTAACCTAAGGAGAGCACACACATCCATGCCCGAGGCAGGATTCGAACCTGCGACCGTAGCGGTCTTGCGGTTCCAGGCAGTAGCGCCCAGAAACACACGGCCACTCCGGCCGGCTATTACACTTTAGACGGACGAAGAATGCAATGTGAGTTTTAATGGCAAACAGATATTTGTATGTGATATAATAACAATTTAACAATTTTAGAATTTTTTTCCCGTACTTGTACTGTGAAATCTTGCTTCTTGACAAATTTCATGATTCTAGGTTAATGGGACGTACACTATAGATTTTGATGACTGAGTTTGTGAGTATCAAAATGTGTGACATAAATGGCAGCATGTTTTGATTGCGTTGACTTAGAAGCTTAATATTTTTACACCACCAACGAGCCATAGACATTAGTGTGTGACTAGATATCAACTTGAGAAAAAGGGTTCTTAACATGCAGAAAGACGGAAGGACAGACAACAAAGCGGGCCTATAACGGTTCCGTTTTTACCGATTTAGGCACGGAACCCCTAAAGTGGTCGATTTTGTGTGAGCTATTGTCCTCCAACATTCGACGGTGAGAGCCTGAAATACCGATAAACAATAAAGTACAACAGGTGCTCGTAGCAGACGGGAGAATTCAGTATCAGTCGATATTCGCTTGAAACCTGCAACAAACGGTCCCGAAGACAGTGAGAAATTGTGAATATATAATTGTGTAATGTGCATCTCTGGTTCTGTGGTTGTTTTCTAATTGTCAATAACGCTTACTCCAGCGCCGGGCAGCAGCTTTCTTTGTACCCATGTAATGAAGGTTATGACGACCAGATATCATAGTTGCTGGTGAGTCTTCCGGGTTGTTCGGCCGTGATCAAAAAACATTTTGTAATAAAGTGAACATCTACAGCCGCCCTTATGATGTCATTTATTCTATGGCTACCAGTTTCGGTGCTTCAGTGCACCATCTTCAGACCTTAACTTACGCTGAGGAGGTTAAACGATCCAACAGTGGTCAAAATCTATAAAGGGTTTTCGCAGACTACCTGTAACAGCGATGTCGTGACTTCAAGCATCAACTATCAACTGGAGAGACAACATCGATGTTACAGGTAGTCTGCGGAAACCAATTATGGATGTTGGCCACTAATGCATCGTGTATACGGATGGTGTTAACCCCTTCAGCGTCAGTTAAGGCCTGAAGATGGTGCACTGAAGAAACGGAACTGGTTCAAATGGTTCAAATGGCTCTGAGCACTATGGGACTCAACTGCTGTGGTCATTAGTCCCCTAGAACTTAGAAGAACTTAAACCTAACTAACCTAAGGACATCACACACATCCATGCCCGAGGCTGGATTCGAACCTGCGACTGTAGCAGTCCCACAGTTCCGGACTGCGCGCCTAGAACCGCGAGACCACCGCGGCTGGCAAAGGAACTGGTAGCCATAGAATAAATGACATCATAAGGACGGTTGTAGAAGTTTCATTACATAAGTAAACGATCGAGGTCCCTCAGACCTCCAATCACAAAGAATGGACATACAAGAAACATACTGGTTCCTGATATTTCGTCCAGAGCTGCGCAGGTCATCTTCGGAGGCGCTCCTGGCAGGCTCAGTCTTGCCAGCTGACGAGTAGGTTGCTGCTGCTGGTCGGATTGCCTAGGGTTTCTCCCTATTGCGGTTTTAGAAGATCCAGCGTCCATTGACGCTGTCTCCTGATCAGCTACTTGGCGGGTTTTGCACGCGCGTGTTTTCCTTTTTTAGTGATGTCAGTATAGTGCTAGATATAAAGGGATGATATGTTTCGTGGTTTTGTTTTGAATTTTTAATTTCTAAAATGGCGGTAGAGGATGGTCATGGGGGTTTTGAAGTTTGCGTCTTCTTTCTGGCCCCTAAGTTTATGAGATCATGAGGTGAGGTTTTGGATAATACATAGGAGTTGATGCATCCTTGGGTGATGAATTGATAGAGGGTTGGGTGTCCGAGATGGGTTCGAATTTCTTCGTTGCTCGTGTAACAGTTGGCATCCGGAATCTGTCTTAGTGTTTTGTTTTGGACTCTTTCAGTTTGAGTCAGATTTGTATCTGCTGCCATACTCCACACTTCTGAATTGTAGAGTATGACTGGTAGGATGGTGGTTTTCCAGTGCTTCAATTTTGCTTCGACAGAGTCCTCTATCCTTGAACAGTGCGTACAGCTGGAAGAGGCGTGCATACCTTTTATTGCTCGCCTCTTTTATATGTTGTTTGAAGGTTAGCTGACTGTCAAGTTTGTCCATGAGAAATCCTGATCCGTTATTTTCAGGCTGATGATGGGCGGCTTTCTTTTGGATGTGAAGGCTATGGTTTGGCATTTGGTAAAGTTGATCTTTGCCTTCCAGATGTTGAATCATTTTACTACCTCATCCAGGTGTCGCTGGAGCCTGAGGCCTGTGTAATTTATGTTGCGCGCGCTATGATACTGCCCTATATCGTTGGCATAGAGCACTATATGTTCCACTGGCGCGTTTGGCAGATTGTTTGTGAAGATTAGATGTAAGCAGAGACCTAACACAGAGCCCTTTTGCACTCCCTTCTCGACGCTCTTGACTGAGCTGTCCGCTCCGTCCAAACTAGAGCAAAATTACTTCCTGACAGAAAGGATCTTATCATCTTCATGATGTGGAGCAGACAGTTTTGCTGTGACGGTCGAACCTCATATCAGCGTCCAGGAAAATTGTTGCTGTGCTGTGAGGTGCGCGATAGCAGCGGGAGGGAGGTTTTTCAGGAAAGGTGATTTTCTGCTGTGGGTACGTGGTGATTTTGCGTTGTCGATTCGTCTGATAGGAACACTGTTCTTTCGCTTGCTACAGCGAACGAGGTGTCAAGTCTGTTTCGCAATGTTTGAGCGAGGTGGCGTAGTGCTTCTCTCTCAGTGCAATCCGTTTCCCCTTGGGGTTCCTCGTCGTCGGAGTTATTTTCTCGGAACTGGCGTTCTAACGTGTTTGCCATGGCGTCCGCCTTTTCTTCCAGAGTGTAAACGATGCCGTCCTCTCCAAGTAGTGGTTTTACAGTTCTTTGGCGTTGCGGTCGAGCCTTATCAATCGGCCAGAAGAGTTATTGGTTGTTTTCCACTTGTTCCGGGCTTCTCTGCCTGCAAGCGTTGCGAAGGAGTTGCAGTTTGACTCGTATTTCTCTTGCTATACGATTCAGGGTTCTTTTGCCCTGTGTATCTCCGTATAGTTGCTGGAGAGCGAGTTAAATACTGTGTAATATGGGCGTGGCCTAGTTTACGTGCTCAGCAGAGACAACCTTTGTCAAAGATAAAACTTGACTGTCGATTGTCACCTGTCAAGAGTAAAAGTTTGTCTATCGATTTTGCACAGCCACTGTCCATGTATCATTAAGTTTCATGGCTTCTACTTTAGCTGTTAAAGCTGTGCCCAGGCTTCTATATTTCGATGGCTTGTCTGTAAAGCCGTAGATAATAGCTGTCATTATAGACCAATAACAATAGGCGAAAGTACAATGATAAAACACGTTGATGGAAGAACACGGTTTCTCTCCCCTTTATCGTAACAGTAACTGGTCGGATCATGAAGATTACAGCAACACATCAGGCCGGCTTTTAGACCAACTAAGAAAATATATCAAGGTGTCTGATCTGTAAAGCGGTCCTCTGTCGGCATGACGGTTACACAAGACTGTGTAGCTGTGGAAAGGTCTACACTGAAACTACCAAGACAAGCGTGAGTGCAAGAGTGAAAGAACACAAAAGTCTTTGCGACGAGGGAAACAGAAAATTACACTATAGCACAGGTTGTTCTTCAGTTAGGAAATCATGAAGTGAAGTTTTCTGAAATCAAAATTTTATCTACAGTGTCAAATTACTATCCGCGGCTGTATAGAGAAGCCATCGAAATAAATGAGCATGAGGATGGTTTTAAAAGGAAAAAGAACCCATGAAGTGATATATGAACAGAGGATCTGCAAAATCGATAGATAAGATTTTATCCTTGACGGGAGTTAATCGATAGTTAACTTTTATCTCTGACAAGGATTATCTCTGGTGATTACGTGAAACTAGGGCACGCCCACTTTACGCTGTATTTAAGTCGCTCTCCGACGTCCTACTAGTCAGTCGGCAAGACTCAGCGGCGCCAGGAGCACTTCTGAATATGCCCATCGCAGCTCTGGACGAAACGTTATGAACCAAAAAAAGTTTCTTCGACTACGGCTTTACAGCCCGGAAGGCTCATCAGCAACTTTGTTTGTACTGCTAGGTGCTTCTGAAGTTCTTAACATGGATATGTCTCTATTGTAACTGTTACCCTTTATTCAAATCGTTTGCAGTAACTGTAACGATAACCAAACATTGTGTTAAGATGTATTTACCTTGCACAGTGCACTCTTTTCACATTCATATGCTCCTAATTTCACGGAGTCATCCTGTTAGGCTTTGTGCAAGGCACGTCTGTCAATGAATTAAATAACTGCTGCAGTAGTAGTGTCGGACGAGAGTAAAACGTTCTTGCTCGATTCTATCATGATAGCAGTTACACGTTTAGATGAAGTACCTTGGGCATACACCCAGAGCGTATGTGTAAGCACCCGAAAACGGCACATCGTAGAAATCAGACGATCTCGTGAAATACACTGTCTGACAGAAAAAGTGTAGCACCCAGAAGCATGGTCGGATGTAATGTGTTTCGTGTAGGACATATAAGGGGCAGGCACAATGTCAAATGTTGAGTTACCACTGCGAAGGATACGGGTATGCCGAGTACCAGTCTGAGACAGTGTTATCAGTGCCTGAGAACGTTTGAAAGAGGCTCCACTGTGTTCCGTTTAGCCGGCCGGTCGAATGTGCAGATTTATGTGGCATTCGGATGTGACACTGGCGAGAAGTTGGACTGTATGGGAACGTGAGGGTAAGCATTCTCGTCATCAAGGTTCCCGTCCATCACACACCTGACCCCACATTTGCATGTGCCATGCCAGACAAGCAATGGATCATATCTGGGTCGTTACGTACCATTGGTCGTAGGCAGCAGTCGGACTAGGCAATTGCAGTCCCATACCTAGGCTGGCCTTAACAAAACAACACAGACGGCTATGTTTGGAGTGATGCTCTGACAGGGAAGCGTGGGCTGCTGGTGAATGGCGTCGCATTGTGTTAAGCGTTTTTGCGCTACCTCAGATGGCTATCGTCGACGAGTCCCTTTCTTCCAAGTTTTGGAGAGACACTGCGACAACTCATGGTTTCATGGTGTTGGGAGCCATCAGTTAGTTCAAGAGCCCACTCGAAGTGTAAATGGTTGTGTAAACATACTTGACTTATTGAAAAAAAAAAAATTCCTGTCTCACAGGCAATGAAGGCCCGAAGGTACCGACTGACCGTCGTGTCGTCCCCAGCCCACAGGCGTCACCGGATGCGGATATGGAGGGGCATGTGGTGAGCACACCGCTCTCCCAACCGTATGTCAGTTTCCCAGACCGGAGCCGCTACTTATAATCAAGTAGCTCCTCAGCTTGCCTCACAGGTGCAGAGTGCACCCGGCCTGCGAACAGCACTCGGCAGACCGGATGGTCACCCATCCAAGTGCTAGCCGAGCCCGACAGCGCTTAAGTTCGGTGATCTGACGGGAACCGGTATTACCACTGCGGCAAGGCCGTTGGCATACTTGACTTATTAGCAACAAATAATCCTGAACAGATAGAGCATCATGACTGATACAGGGATTAGTGACCACGGTACAGTTGTAGCGAGACTGAATACCGTAACATCCAACCCCACCAAAAATGAACGCGAAGTACATTTGTTTAAAGAAGCAGATAAAAATTCGCTAGACACCTATCTGAGAGACAGTCTCTAATTTTTCCGATCTGGTTATGTAAGTGTTGACCAGATGCGGTTCGAATTCAAAGAAATTATATCGATGGCAATTGAGAGATATATACCACATAAATTAATAAGCGATGGTACTGATCCCTCCTGATACACTAAACGTGTCACAACACTATTGCAGAAGCAACGAAAAAAGCATAGCAAATTTAAACGAATGCAAAATCCACAAGACTGGTGAAATTTTACAGACGCTCGAAATTTAGTGCAAACTTCAATGGGAGACGCTTTTAATAGTTTGCATAACGAAGTTCCGTCTCGAAATCTGGCAGAAAACCCAAAGAGGTTCCGCTCATATGTAAAGTACACCAGTGACAACACGCAAGACCTTCACTGCGCGATAACAATGGTTACGTTACCGATGACAGTGCACTAAAGCAGAATTACTAAATACGTTTTTCCGAAACACGTTAATCTAAGAGTACGAGGTAAATATTCCAGAATTCGAATCTAGAACAACTGCCAACATGAGAAACTTAGAAGTAGATATCCTCGGTGTAGCGAAGCAGCTTAAATCACTTAAGAAAGGCAAGGTTTCCGGTCCAGACTGCATACCAGTCAGGTTCCTTTCAGAGGATGCTGATACAATAACTCCGTTTCTAACAATGATATACAATCGCTCGCTCAACGAAAGATTTGTACCTAAAGACGGGAAAATTGCAGAAGTCACACCAGTACCCAACAAAGAAAATAGGAATAATCCGCTGAATTACCGACCCACGTCACTAACGTCGATTTGCAGTAGAGTTTTGGAACATATTCTATGTTCTAAAATAATGAATTATCTCGAAGAGAACGATTTATTGACTAATAGTCAAACGGATTCAGGAAAAATCGTTCTTGTGGAAGACAACTACCTCTATATTCTCACCAAGTAATGAGTGCTGTCGACAGGGTTTGTCAAATAATATCGTATTTCTGGTTTCCAGAAGGCTTTCAACACCGTTCCTCACAAGCGTCTTCTAATCAAATTTCGTGCATTTGGAGTATCATCTCAGTTGTGCGACTGGATTCGTGAGTTCCTGTCAGGTAGGTCACAATTCGTAGTAATCGACGGAAAGTCATCGAGTAAAACAGAAGTAACATCTGGCGTTCCCCAAGGAAGTGTTATGGGCCATCTGCTGTTCCTGATCTACAGAAACGACACAGGACAAAATCTGAGTAGCCCTCATAAATTGTTTACATATGATGCTATCATTTACCTATCAACAGAAGACAAAGTCTGAAAATGAGTCCGTGATCATATTTCTGGTACTTATTTTACAGCTCCGTCTTGATCACACAAACTTGTGCACTTCACTATTACCGGTATCGGCTACTGCCATCCTCATATCATAAAATATTCTGATGTAATACCAACGTCGAACTAAAAATGTAGGCACTTACTATGTACCTACAGGTTTAGTTTTACGTTCATATTACATCAGAATATTTTATGATCTGAAGATGGCTGTAGCCGATACAGGTAATAGTGAAGTGCAAAAGTTTGTGTGATCAAGACGGACATGTAAAATAAAGTGCTATCATTTACAGTCTTGTAAAGTCATCAGATGATCAAAACAAAGTACAAAATGATTTAGACAAGATATCTGCATGGTTCAAAAAGAGGCAATTAACTCTAAATAATGAAAAGTATGAAGTTATTCACATGAGTACTAAAAGAAATCCGCTAAATTTCAGTTACACTATAAATCACACAAATCTAAAGGCTGTAAATTCAACTGAATACTTAGGGATTACAGTTACGAATAACTTCAACTGGAACGATCACATAGATAATTGTGTGGGTACAGAAAAGCGAAGACTGCTATTTATTGGTAGAACACTTGGAAATGCAAAAGATCGACTAAAGAGTTTGCGTACACCACGCTTGTCTGCCCTCTGCTGGAGTATTGCTAGGCACTGACTGAGGACATCGAAAAAGTTCAGTGAAGGGTAGCTCGTTTTGTTTATCGCCAAATAGGGGAAAGAGTGCAACGGACATGATGAGTGAATTAGAGTGGCTGTTCTTAAGAGAAAGGCGTTTTTCGTTGCGACAGAATATTCTCGTGAAATTTCAACCACCAACTTTCACATCCGAATGCGAAATTACTCTGTTGGCTCCCACCCACGTAGCGAGAAATGGTCATCATGATAAAATGAGATAAATCAGAGCTTGCACAGAAAGATTTAAATAATCGTATTCCCAAGCGCACTGTTGGAGAGTGGAACCGTACAGAAATAGCTTCAAGGCGGCCCGATGAACCCGCTGCCACGCAGTTAATTGTGAATTACAGAGTAATCATGTAGATGTAGATCAGGCGTGACTTCAGACCACGGCTGGTAGTGACTGAGGGAATCGTGATGGCACAACTGTGCATCACAGACCATCTGAGTTCTTATGAGCTGCCTCTCATGCGATAGCATCGTGTTGCCACTTTTCAACCGGAAATTTGCTCGTCCACACATGGGACGTTTCTCTATGAACTTTCGGCGTGATATTGAGGTCCCCGATGGAACACGTGTGAACTAGCTAACACGTGGCCCCGTCCGAGGGCAAGTATCTAGGATATCAAGGACCAATCACCAGAGTTGTGGTACAGATTGCCCACAGGGTAGGGTATAACGGGTTTATGGCTCCGCTCTCAACTGAATCGGTACTTGCATGAGGAAGGGGTGCAACGTCATACTGATAGGTGGGCTCGTCCTGACAAGATTTTCCTAAATGACTCGATTTTGTAAAAACTGAAATAACATCGAATGCCGTCTCAATCCGTGGAATTTGTCCTTGCTCCCCCCCCCCCCCCCCCTCCTTTCTTTCTGAATACTTCAGTTCTTTTGTCAGGCAGTGTGAATGATTATCATCGTAATACAGCAAACCTGTAAAATAAAATCTTTTAATACGTTTGTGACTATGTTACCTAATATGAAGAAATTCAAGTGTTTTCATCGCTGCATCTAAGATAAACGTGTTTATTTGAAGAGGACAATCATGGCTGCAGTTGTACTGAACATGTTGCACACTCCCTGTCAATGCCAGAAAGCCTTCACTTTGGTAAGACTTTGTCTCTTCCGGCACATTTAAGTGATTCAGAGTAGTGAGAGAGTCAGGAAACAGTCCCTTTGCAAGTAGTTGAAAAATTATTTTAGTAATACATCCCCACTGATTCCACTTCGGTGTCGGCGTTCTCACTGTTGTCAGAAATTCCACGTTTCACCTAACCCTTTAATTCCAGGGCCAGTTACTATCAAAGTACATAATTCATAAAGTGTAATTAATAAGCACTTATAACAGTCTATTAGTCTATGTTGTATTTTTATGAGATTAAATATTTTTACTTGAATTTACGTGGCAAATACCCAAGCTGTTAACGACTGTATGTGACCTCAGTTTTGTGTAGTCTTTCTCCAGTAGTGACATCACATGTGTGTTTCCCTTTCTTTTTTTGGGAGGGGGGGCGGGGGGGGGGGGTTTGGTAATAGGAGGGATGGTTCTACTCTGTTCTATTTCTGATAACGTGCATATGTTCATATAGAAATTTGTGCGACAACATTTTGTGTCTTTAAGAAATGTTCGTGGTGAACAGCATTTGCCATTAAGTGGGCCATCTTCAATAATCGCAGTGTAGTAAAGTCGTTCACACTGGGAGAATGTCCAGATAGTGCAAACTATTTTAATTTACAACTTTGCCATGAGGTTAATGTTTATTTACTGTCTGGGAGTTTCCATACGTTAGATATATCTGTTTATCTGAATCCATGAGTTAACATGTTCGACCATTTAGTTTATTTACATTTTTTTTTACTTACCTTAAGATAGAGGGCAATGGACTAACCGTAACTCATGTAGTACAACCTCAGTTTTCCCCCGTAGTAAAGATTTACTCAGTTTTTATGCTAATGGGGTCAGCTTTATTAAAACATTTTTGGACCAAACCACGTCTAGTCATGACTATAAAAAAATAGCAGTTTGGTTCTGTTATGCACTTCACAGAACGGCTCATTACTTGCACATTACTGGCTACTTTCTTAGAAAAATTTAACAGCTATATCTCCATCCCCCAGCATCTGCATTTTCTATATAAGCTCCTTGCTTCCATAGTAAGGCTTCTGTAAAACATTTGACGCAGTTTCTATTTCCGATCTAGATTTACTGGAAACAAAGGAAAAGACAAGTAAAACAGATAAGGAAAGGTTCGTTTCGTCATATCCTGCGTACAGTGACGTTAGCTTTGGTCGGCTGCGTAAGCAGAGGTCATTCTATATTAATCTTTCTGCTTGTTGACTGGTGTTTGTTGCCACGTTTAAAATGAATATAAGGCTTCCGATGCCCATTTTTAATCTCATTTGCGTAACATGCTCAAAACGACATGCTTAGTTATCAAGCAAACGCAACCGAGCGTTGTGAAACATTTAACTTGCAAAACTGCTTCGGAGTCGTCAGCTGTCTTTGCTTCACGAGATTAGCGCTCAACAGACAACTGAGGAAGTCTTACTGTTGTAAACGGACCATCTGCTAAACAAGGGAAATGCATCACGCCATGGAAGTCACTTGTTGACAGATATCCAGCAACGAGATGCTGGAAAACATCCTACAAGCACTTGAGTCCATCTAAATCTAACCACCTGCCGTTTCTCTTGGGCGACGAGGGCTCCCAAATCAGTCATCGATGGAAAAGAAACATACATACAGACAATTGATGTAGGAACAAAAAAAAAAAAAAAAAAAAAAAAAAACAAACTGGTATAAAGACATAAAGTAATTAATTAAGACGCGTAATTAATATCCATTTTATAAGACTTGCTTGCTATGCGTGTTTTTTATCGGAGAACTCTTTCTCAATACTCATTTGATTACATGAAATCGTTACGAACAGCCACCTATGCACTGAAGGTAAAAATGAATCTGCATTATCAGTCCAGTTCAACAGAGCGCGCTGTGTCGCCAATCGTGGAAGGTATTTCGCTTCTTGTTTACACTTCAGTCTGCCAACATGGCTAGCAGGATCATTTCAAGCTTAGATCGTATGAGCATTCTCGCTTCACGGACAGATGAATTACCATCGTGGTAGATTTGTTTCCGAACTGGCGTATGCGACATCATTCCAGTGTTCAGTCGCCACTGTGGTAGACAGAATATTGAAGAGCTGCCTCCTAGCGGTCGACTGCGGTAAACAACATCAGCTGACGACAGATACCTGCTAATGCGCCTTGTAGTTGCCCCCAGAAGAATGTACCATAATTCGCACTGTCTGTAAGGAGGACAGAGAGAACTGCCTCGACCCACGCGGCGCGCAACCGCCTTCATGCCATCAATTCGGCCTCCAGGCGTCCATTACAAACAACAGTACTCGTAGTGGATGAGTTCGAGAGCAGACAACATAAGTCTAAAATGTCAGTATGTAGATGGTTCAACACCCCGCCTCCTCTCCGCCTCTCCCCCTCTCCCCCTCTCCCCCTCTCCCCCTTCCCTTCCCTTCCCTTCCCTTCCCTTCTCCATGCAGTGTAAATCCAATACCACTGATATAAGCCACTTGTGCTTCAAAATGACAGAAATAGTTAAAATTAAAGTGTAACAAACAGAGGATGTCTGAATTGGCCCAATCTGTTTTTTATGTATTTTAGATCAACGGCCTTGCCACAGTGGTAACACCATCGAAGTAAACAGTGTCGGGCTTGTCTAGCACTTGGATGGGTGCTCGTCCGTGTCTACCGTGCGCTGTTGGCAAGTGGTATGCAGTCAGCCCTTGCGAGGTCAGTCGAGGAGCTGGTTGACTTAGAAGTAGCGGCTCTGACCACGAAAACTGATAACGGCCGGCAGAGAGGTGTACTGATCACATCTCTCCATTCCCGCATCAAGTGGCGACTTTTGACTGAGGGTGAAACAGCAGTCAATCGGTACCGTTGGGCCTTCTGTTCTGTTGGAATCATAACTATTATTTTATTATTCAAGATGGAGGTAGTAGGCTCCTGCAGGCACTGAAGTTTTATTATTTATTTATAAACAATTACGCCGCAGCAGGCAGCATCTGCGCCCACGAAGCAAAGGAGCTGCGAGATGTTTGTCGACTCACACCACACTACCACAGCCGCTGGTTGCACCCACCATTCTCCATGGCTGAGATCTGCAACAATTTTTCTGAATGATCTGTGACTGTGCAGCTCACCTAAATGGGTTGAAAAGACCCAGAACACCCCCTCCCTTTTTTGTCATGCAGCCACTTGCAACAATTTTTTACTTGCAACACCCCCAACTGGTTTGAACAAGCTCTCTGAACGTCATGACTTGTTCCTCCCACCCTACTCCTCTACCAGCTGGTTAGAACGAGCCCACTGCAAGTTTCAACTTGTTCATGAGCACCACCCCTTTACTGACTCAGCAGTGTGGTGGAATGTTTCCGTAATACAAAACATACTGCACTGAGATCAGGATCCTGTAGTCATGCAGCCACCTGAGGAACAAAATGCAGACAGACAAATATCAATTCATCTACCATATATGTAAAAAATTTGTTTTATGTATATAAAGCACAGCTATATCTCTGCTCGCTGTTAATATCTCAGTAAAACTTACTTTTCAGGAAAAAATTAGTAACCACTGTTTTGAATTCCGCTATACAACCTTTGTCGTTCGAGGAAACTATTCAATAAAAAAAAATTGATTCGTTTGCATCCTATAGTCTCGCATCATAGTTTCATAATGAACTGATTCTCTTTTAGTTGTTGCTCATGATGATTACGAAATTTTGGACTTAAGCAACCCACAGCAAGTATTTCATAGAGTGTACACTGAAAAATGTATATTTTATGTCACATATTGCCATGCACTAAATGTAGCTAACATATCAGAATTAGTATGGTTGCAGCTGCATGCTATGTGACGATCATGTCAGTAGTAAAAGTCATTCAGTCAATAGGTAACCACTGTCGGCGAGGAAATAAATATGGTATTCTTGTCAGCAGAGAACAAGTGCTGTCTGCAGTGGATGATGTGTATGAGAGTTTCGTGAATATGTCACAGATATGTAGTAGCATCTATAACGTAATCATTTATGAAAGGCATATATCCGCTGCATGATGCGTTCATCATACTAGACTGAAGCAGTTACATCAAGAGACGCCATTTTGTTTTATAATTTTCCAACCGAGTGACTTAAGAAAGTCTGAGACATTGAACCACGTACCAAATGAGGGCTGATAATGGTAACGTTTTGTAGCAGAATACTAGACAATATTCTGAACAAAGAAGTTTCCTAATATCTGTAGACATCTCAGTCAATGCGCTGAAAAATAAGTAGTTTTTCTATAACTCGAAGAGACATAGGATTTTACAATTCCTCCTGAACTCCTCACATTGATACATAAGTCTGTATTGTTTCTAAACTTTCGAAGCTCAACAACACTTTCCAACTCTTGTAGTAGTAGGAATATGATAATTTCCTATCAGGGCACAAGTAATCAATCGGGACACGGTTACCAAAAAATAAAGTTAATGTTTTTTCATGTGCCACGCACTACGTTACGATAAAAAAACGTGGGAATTTCTAATACCTGAGGGGTGGCTGCGTCAGCTTCAGCCATTAAAGAAGGAGTTACATAAATTCATTATGTAAATAATTATTACACGCCCTTGAGAAACTTGCCAAAACTCGCAAATCTGGGATTTGCGCACAAAAAATTACTTAGGTGAAAATACTGTGAATACTAGCTGAGTAATAAAACTGTCTACACACAGAAAGCGGACACTGGCTCAATGAAGGTAAAAATTACAATTTGTTACCACTCGAAAAGTAACGTAGCAACTGTGAGAACAGCCCAAACACTTAGGGATAAGTGCTATGTGTAACAGATAATGGCTACTTCGCTAAGAAAGACAACTTGGACTGCAAAGTACAAAAGTAACCCACTGTCATGAACAAATGCGTGGCGATGTACAGAAGTGTCTCTTCATCTGAACTCACGATAGCACCGACATGCCGAAATCTTTAAGTAACAGAGGAAGGGCGAACATGCTATTCATAGAAAATTATGTATCAAATTACGAAGTGAATGATCGAATAAACAATGTAAACACTAGCTTTCAAACAAGATCATGGTGCAATATACACTCCTGGAAATTGAAATAAGAACACCGTGAATTCATTGTACCAGGAAGGGGAAACATTATTGACACATTCCTGGGGTCAGATACATCACATGATCACACTGACAGAACCACAGGCACATAGGCACAGGCAACAGAGCATGCACAATGTCGGCACTACTACAGTGTATATCCACCTTTCGCAGCAATGCAGGCTGATATTCTCCCATGGAGACGATCGTAGAGATGCTGGATGTAGTCCTGTGGAACAGCTTGCCATGCCATTTCCACCTGCCGCCTCAGTTGGACTAGCGTTCGTGCTGGACGTGCAGACCGCGTGAGACGACGCTTCATCCAGTCACAAACATGCTCAATGGGGGACAGATCCGGAGATCTTGCTGGCCAGGGTAGTTGACTTACACCTTCTAGAGCACGTTGGGTGGCACGGGATACATGCGGACGTGCATTGTCCTGTTGGAACAGCAAGTTCCCTTGCCGGTCTAGGAATGGTAGAACGATGGGTTCGATGACGGTTTGGATGTACCGTGCACTATTCAGTGTCCCCTCGACGATCACCAAAGGTGTACGGCCAGTGTAGGAGATCGCTCCCCACACCATGATGCCGGGTGTTGGCCCTGTGTGCCTCGGTCGTATGCAGTCCTGATTGTGGCGCTCACCTGCACGGCGCCAAACACGCATACGACCATCATTGGCACCAAGGCAGAAGCGACTCTCATCGCTGAAGACGACACGTCTCCATTCGTCCCTCCATTCACGCCTGTCGCGACACCACTGGAGGCGGGCTGCACGATGTTGGGGCGTGAGCGGAAGACGGCCTAACGGTGTGCGGGACCGTAGCCCAGCTTCATGGAGACGGTTGCGAATGGTCCTCACCGATACCCCAGGAGCAACAGTGTCCCTAATTTGCTGGGAAGTGGCGGTGCGGTCCCCTACGGCACTGCGTAGGATCCTACGGTCTTGGCGTGCATCTGTGCGTCGCTGCGGTCCGGTCCCCCTCCCGCATGCCCACTATACGCCCTCGCTCAAAGTCCGTCAACTGCACATACGGTTCACGTCCACGCTGTCGCGGCATGCTACCAGTGTTAAAGACTGCGATGGAGCTCCGTATGCCACGGCAAACTAGCTCTCACTGACGGCCGCGGTGCACAAATGCTGCGCAGCTAGCGCCATTCGACGGCCAACACCGCGGTTCCTGGTGTGTCCGCTGTGCCGTGCGTGTGATCATTGCTTTTTCAGCCCTCTCGCAGTGTCCGGAGCAAGTATGGTGGGTCTGACACACCGGTGTCAATGTGTTCTTTTTTCCATTTCCAGGAGTGTAGAATGGAGAGGCCAAAATTGGGAGATGTCGAAATTATGCATGTAGCTGTGATCATATTCAGTTTAATACGTATACAAGACTAAATAAGTAAATATTTTGAAAATTTTGCAGGGGAGAGTAACTGCATATGTCAGTATCACACAGAACCTGGAAGCAGCTAACTGTTAGAATATGCCTAAAAATCTGTATAATTCTGTTCGACTCCAGTGACAGAAACTGTTGCATGGTGAACCAGTAAAAATTGTTAACATCCAAATGTAGTACTTAGCTTGAATCGATGGCGTTGTTGGACAATTCACCTATTCGCGATTTATTTGCCTCGCCGTGAGAGACTGCAGTCAATGAGAACGTTCATCTAGTATGCTGCATTGTCCTGCAGAGATTGTGGCTATTGAAGGTAATGCAGAGATGCTACACTTGGCTCTCGGTGCCAAGATGTTTCATAGGAGAAAGCAATCAGGGATGTACGATGTTGCAGTACACGAACCTGAAGTAATCAAAGGTTGCATGTCCTCTCTAGAAAGACTATCTAAATAACGATGCTGGAAAGACTAGTTGACAAGCTGATGTTATTACATGTAGCTATAGAATGAACGGAACAGTTCAGTGCAAACAGAAATAATTTAAACTTGTAGTTACTTAGCAGTTCTTCTAATGTATCAGAAATTAGCTTCGCTTAGGGCTCAGTAGGCGTATATAGAATACTGTAAAAATATTAATGTGTTTCAAGTTACTGTAATAATTCTTTCACGTGCTGTTAGAAAAATCGTTACGCAATGTATGCGTGAACAATATGGAAGTCGAACCAACCAAAAAATTAAGCTAATGTATATGATACATGCTGTCAACATTTTGGGAGAAGAAAAGACAAAAGTAAAAATTCTTTAAGTTTCCTTATTTCTTAAATGAACTTTCACCACATACGACTTCTATGATGCCCACCAAGCACAGGAGACGGAGTCTTACACGTGCCTTCAATACGTCTATGAAAGTGACTACGCCGGCCGGAGTGGCCGAGCGGTTCTAGGCGGTACAGTCTGGAACCGCGCGACCGCTACGGTCGCAGGTTTGAATCCTGCCTCGGGCATACATGTGTGTGATGTTCTTAGGTTAGTTAGGTTTAAGTAGTTCTAAGTTCTAGGGGACTTATGACCTCAGAAGTTAAGTCCCATGGTGCTCAGAGCCATTTTTGAAAGTGACTACGATCGTGAACCATCTATTCTCTAGGTCCAGTACACGCAGCACGATAGATAAAATCCCTCACTATTATTTCGTGAAATGTCTCAAATTTCTTTCCAAATTTCGTTTTTTTTATTGGATGAAATAAAATGTACGGTCATGATGGATTAGTCAGTTGGGGTATAGCAATGATGATAACTTATTTTAATCAATCTAGCAAGTAGAGAATTGGTGGTGGGAGGGGATGAGCAAGTCGAAACTTGCATGAGGCTGCGTGACAAAAGTAGTGCAGATGTGTTCCGGGTCTTATCAGCTCATGCAATTGTGCTACGAAGTTGTAGATCATCCAAATAAAAAGAACTGCCGCCATGAAGAGGATGAGGTGCGGTCGGTGGCACTGGCCACTTCTGTCACCTATTTCCACCGTCCTGAATTTCTAAGGAGCACAAGTGTGTTACCTCCAATATAATATTAGATGTATCAAAGACGTCGACTCTGCCATTTCCGACACTGAACTGTGCTGGCCCCGGCTTATGCGTTGGTTTAAACCTTGACCGTTACTATGCCCTTGGTTTCCCATGGTTACTGCGGTTATTCCTCTTTCTACACGTGGCAGCAGCGGTGTGTATCGATATTCGAACTGTGTACTATCTTTGGTCTGGTGCTTAAGGTTTCCAGCTAGCCGGTGTGCGGCAGTGGGTCGGTTGGTGTGGATCAGCCAGGAAATCTCCGCCCGGCGCAGTGGGTCTGGCCCGCTGGCGGTCTCTACGCAGTGTCGAAGTGTGTGGGAGCTGTTCCGATTGCTACGAGGTTCGTGGCTCACCGACCCAGGACATCAAAGTTGAGTGGTGATTTAATTACCGAAGCCAGTCTGTTTACATTGAGCCGTTGGTTTTCATGGTTGGGGGTATTCCCGTGAGCAACAGCGAGTGTTCGAGTTGGCGAAAGTTTGGCCACCATCTGGTGGAGGTTGACTGTATTTTGGTTATTTGAAGTCCAAGTGCACCAGCGGAATTTTCTGCCTTGTGGCCGCTAGCGTTTCAGTTGCCTGCTCTGGCCGCTGACGTAAAATTCAGGCAGTGTCCTTTCCTCACCGTGTTATTGCTGTCCAACACGTGTGTGTAGTTTTGACAGCTTATTCATACTTGGTTGTGGGCGGCTACGCCTTTTACGTTTTGGCTTTGGAGTTCCTTGTACACTAGTCGGGTGGAAAGCAAGTCGTCTTGTCGGTGGGTCCGTTGACTGTCTCTTGATTGGGTTGCCGGTGGAGCGGATATAGTTGGGCCGACTACCTGTCTCCCCTAAGTGGACGTTAATATTTCAAGTTCAGACCGATCCCCGGAAACTTCTGAGCGCAGCTGCCTGTACTGACTTTTCTTACTGGTGTTTGATTGTGAATTTTAACGGCCCATAGCCAATGGTTTGAATTTGTATGCTTCTAGTTGGGTTTCAAATAATGACCTTCAGCCGTTTTAAAATTGAAAACTCCGTACTTGTCAAGTCTTGCATTGTTTGGGACTTCAGCCTCAGTTAAAATACTTTTAGCTAAAGCTTTAGGCCTTCTGCCTTTTGAAAATTCATAGCTGTTGTGTTTTTCAATCATGGTCTTTCAGCCGTTTCAAATTAAAATTCCTTACTTGTTGAGTCTTAGATTATTTGAGCCTTCAGCCTCATTTAAAAAAAAAATTAAGGATAAAGCCTTGGGCTTTCTGTCTTGTAAAAATTTATTGTAGTTGTATTTTTCAGTCATGGGCCTTCAGCTGTTTTAAAATTAAAATAACTTACTTCTCAAGTCTTAGATTGTTTGGGCCTTCAGCCTCATTTGAAATATTATTTATGGATAAAACGTTGCGCTTTCTGCCTTTTGAAAATTTATTGTAGTTGTGTTTTAAATCAAGGGCCTTCAGCCGTTTTAAAAATTAAAGAGGTTGTGCCCTTAAGGCATAAGATTGTGTGACATGTTCAGTCGATAATTAAGCTCAGACATTTGCGGTTTAATGTTTGGGCATTGGGCAACTAAATAAAGTAATGTGTGTTCTAGTGTAACTGACAGCCGCTCATTTTTGGCCCCTTTCCACAATTCCAACTACCTGTTCCGTCCTGGGGATTTAACCAGGCGTATCAGACATCTTGTTTTTTTTTTTTTTTTTTTTTTTTTCCATCGCCATTTTAACTAGCCTATTTCCGCCAGCTTGAAGCACAAATGGGCTGTTCTGCATGAAGACTTTTATGACACTAAGGTAGATGGACCTCTATCGTCTGTGCTCGAACTCTCCTTCTGATGTAGATGGACCCCTATTATCTGCACTCAAACTCTCCTTCATGCAGTAGTAGCACAAATCACTTACCATTGTCAAACAAGAAGAAGGTGCGCATAGGAAAGCCTGGAATAGAAATTGGATCAATGACTTAGGTATCCCTTCACTGACGAGAGCAGGACTTGACTGACGCCTGATGATAGTCGTAGAAAAGTGTAGTGCTGGCCAGGTACAGATAAGTAGAGAAGAGAAGTGGGCCAGTCATGTTCAGGGCCAGTATCACAGTCGAACGTCTCTCATCACTGTCGCGGACAAACTGGAGTCTGTGCAATATCGGAACATGATCCTTGGCAAGCTACTGTCCAGCCCTACCGATATCTCGGCGATTGTTTAATCTTCCAGGACGATAACGCACGAGCATACCGCTACAACCATATGAAGCTGGAAGAAGCAGGAATCAACCTAATGTAATGGCCTGTGACATCTACTGACATGGAACTAATATTTAAGTATTCGTGGAAAGTTGTAGTGCGTCGCCACAGGAGCCCTTCTCAAACACTGGGTAACCTCAGGAGGACCTTCATCTAAAAGTGCTATAGGATTGACAAGCAATGTGTCGATCACCTTGTAAACAGCATATAAATGAAGTGAAACATTTACAGATCACACCATTCCCAGAAGAATGCGCTGGAAACACACTTTTATTGTGAAAAATTCACATGAATGTAGCGATAAGGTTCCCGACTGGCCAGTGGCACCTCCCTGTTAATACTTCTCGTACACCTTAGTTCTTTTCGCTGGGCTGTGGATAAATTTCTGGTCTTGCACGCTTCAGACTATTAAGTCGTGGCGGTACCAATAACGTTGTTCAGAAGTGACTTTCCAACTTTTGTCTCACACTTTCCTCCGCTAAATACTTCATCCACTGATACAGATTATTTCTGACATAACACGTATACCTACGACGTACTCGTATTTCGCATCAGTTCGAGATAAAGGAAAAAAGTTTCGGTAAAGGATAATACTAATACATTGTATTGCGTTTGGGTAAGATTCATACTGTTTATTATTCACTGAAGTATTGAGACGACTATATTTTTCTAAAATGTAGCGATGCGAACCACAGATAACCTTCGCTAATTCGGGTAAAGATGGACACAAACGAATGATACACATAGATAGTCGTAGTGAAACTTTAAACAAAAATTTTGGGGAAACGTGGTAATGTGAGGCGAAAGTCTGCCGAAACAGCACCGTTTCTCCCGCCAACGCCGCCATGTAAACAGAAAATAAAATGACATTGATCTGCACTCACAGATTTCCGCTAAGTCCCTCAGGTCTATACTTTGATTAGAAAGTGTATGTAAAGAAAAAGCCAGAATCATAATACAATGTAAAAACGCATTGAAAAGCGACAGATCACCGTATCACTCTCAACATTATAGCGTTAGCTCTACCAGATCAAGATATGGTGAGCTTTTGTATACTGACGTGTAAATTCTTTCTAAGTGACACATACTCTAGAGACCTTGTAGTGCAAAAACTGAGGATTAAGCCACACAGACTCGCTTATCTGGAGGATTAACGTTGCGGCATCACTATCTCCTTCTCAGCCTCTCGTAACACAATCCTCTCGTAACAGAATGACTTAGACATAAAACCTGGAAAGCATCATGTTCTGTTCTTTAATTTTCAGTGCACGCAGCAGACGAAGTGAAGGAATTCTACAACCTTTGAAGCAAAACAGAACAAGACTTAAGAAGCAGACTTGCTAGTAGTATTAGTAGCTTCAAACATAGGCATTAATTTCAGAAAGAAGTTTTAGTGAGTGTACGTCTGGAACATGGCATTTAGCAGAGTGAATCATAGACTGTGAGGAAACTGGGACAGAAGAGAACTGAAGCGTCTGACATTTAGTGTTACAGAAGGATGCTGAAGACAGTGTTTCTCACCATCCAGCGGCTATCTAAATAACTAAAGGTTGAAAATTGCTAAAATTTTAACGATACATTCTCTAGGCATTTATCTAGAAGTTCCATCTTCCCGTTTTCAAAACTCATTAACCGTTATCGAAAAACACCACAAATATTTGTTCTTTGGTTACCAAAACCGAGCCGCGGATTCCGAGACACCTATTCATACCAAATGGCTGAATGTTTTACGATGTATTCCGAAAACCCTGATCTTGAATATACTTGAAAATTTTCTTGGTATCTTTTGCCGTTACCTAGATGCAGAGGTTCACAGTTACCCCACTTGTTCACGTAATATCAGGTATGAAGCAAAAACGTAGTTTATAGTGTCTGCTTTATCATCAGAAGGATTCTGGGAAACCCAAATGCATATGCATGTGCAAAAATTCTGTAAACATTAAATCCGGTATGAGACTAAAATTAGTTTTGTTACCGATTGCACACAAACTATCAAAATTTCACTGACCCAAAATTCCATTACATATGAGTGACATGCCCTACTGTACCAGCGAAAAGAAGGGAACCAGCGGAAAAATGCTCCTATCGGAGCACATAAATGGCGAGTGTGCTTATGTTTGAAAAATCTTGCCTGAAAAGTGGGGTAGCTTCTGTTTCATTCTAGTTTTCTCAGGACCTTTATAAATTTTCTGAAAGATTTTGATATGCGGACATATTTGCACTTTTTATGTTGAGAGAGAAGGAGACAGAGGCACTGAGAAAGAAATGCAAAAGTGATAAATACTGGAAGATAGTAGACAGTGGTTGTGGTATAGAAATAGCGAAAGAGAAAATGGCAGTGTGATAGAAAATGAGGGACACAGAGGCAGTAAAACATAGTTGACAGTGACAAAACAGTGCTAGGAAAAGAGTAAGGAGAGTTGCCAATGGCAGAGGAATAAATATCAGGAGAGAATGGAAGTGGATGAAAGCCAGTGATAACGAGAGATAGAGTCTGTGACAATGACAAAGTGAAAGAGAAAGATAGTGACAGTGTGAAGAGACAGCAGCAGTGGGAAGGAATGAGTGAGATAGCAGTAGTAGGAGAGAGCAAGAGGAAGGTAATGACACTGAGAGGAGGCAGCAGTAATAGGACAGAACGAAGTAGACTGTGACTGTGAGACAGGAGATAATGGCAGTTAAACAGACACAAAGAGATAGTGACAATGAGTTGGGCTCAGCGAGAGAGTGAGAAAGGGCAACTGGGAGTGTGGGGATCCATACCAGGTCGGGTTGACAGGGGAGATAGAGAAGATCCAAAGAAGAGCGGCGCGTTTCGTCACAGGGTTATTTGGTAAGCGTGATAGACTTACGGAGATGTTTAGCAAACTCAAGTGGCAGACTCTTCAAGAGAGGTGCTCTGCATCGCGGTGTAGCTTGCTGTCCAGGTTTCGAGAGGATACGTTTCTGGATGAGGTATCGAATTTATTGCTTCCCCCTGCTTATACCGCCAGGGGAGATCACGAATGTAAAATTAGAGGGATTCGAGTGCGCATGGATGCTTTCCGGCAGTCCTTCTTCCCGCGAACCACACACGACTGGGACAGGAAACGGAGGTAATGACAGTGGCACGTAAAGTGCCCTCCGCCACACTCCGTTGGGTGGCTTGCGGAGTATAAATGTAGATGTAGATGAGCAAACTTTCTACGTGACCTTCACAGGAAAGACATTACAGGCCCTCCACCTTGTTCGTGCTATTGAGCATCAGGAAATGATTCAAACCACATATTCTTATCGTGAGAGTGATTTAGCGACCAGCAAGTAACTTTGTGCAAACGAGTAAATTGAAACACTATTATCACAAATCGTTTAAGCAAATCATCATTTCGTACGAAGTACAAATTGTCTGTAGGCGATGGAGCATCTACGTACGAGGGGTGTTTGAAAAGTCAGTGGAAAGTCCAAGAGATGGCACCACCGGCGCATATCGAGGCCATGTTTAGTTAGTAGCATCTCTGGAAAGAGCGCACACCAAGTTTCAGTTATATTGGTCTATTTCTGTGTATTTGGCATTCGTGTGAATCAAGGAAGTTGAATCATTGTCAAAATAAAGGGCAAAAAAGAAATTCGTATGGTGATTAAACATTATTTTATGAAAGGCAAAAGGCCTCAGGAGACTAAAGAGTAGCTTTATAAACATTACGGTGACTCTGCGCCTTCGGTTAGAACAGTTTATAAGTGATTTCAAAATTTTCGGGTTGGCCATATGGGCACAAGTGGTGCAGAACCTTCTGGACGCCCTGTGGAGGTTACGATTCCAAAAGATTGCTAGCGCTGTGGGCATCTCGAATAAACGGGTACACAATATTTTGCATAAACATTTGGACATGACAAAGCGATCCACAAGATGGGTTCTGCGATTGCTCACGCATGACCAAAAACGGAATCGTGTGAAGTGTTGCAAGGATTGTTTGCAGCTGTTCAAGAAGAATTCGCAGGATTTTAAGCCTCGTTTCGTCACTGTGGATGAAACATGGATATATTACTATACTTCTGAGGCGAAACAACAATCTAAACAATGGGTTACCAAAGGAGAATCTGCACAAAAAAAGGCGAAAACCATTCCTTCGGCCAGAAAGGTTATGTTGACTGTCTTTTGGGATTCGCAAGGGATAATTCTCATCGACTATCTGGAAAACGGTAAAAGTATTACAGGTGCATATTATTCATCGTTATCAGACCGTTTGAAAACCGAGCTGCAAGAAAAACGCCGGCGATTGGACCTCATAAAAGTCCTTTTCCATCACAACAAAGCACCAGCACACATCTCAGCAGTTGTGGTCGCAAAATTTATGGAAATAGGATTCCAACTCGTTTCACATCCCCCCTATTCTGCAGACTTGGCTCCCTCGGACTACTATTTGTTACCCAATTTGAAGAAATGGTTGGCAGGACAAAGATTTTATTCAAACGAGGAGGTGACTGCAGCAACTAATAGCTATTCTGCAGACTTGGACAATTCCTATTATTCGGAAGGGATCAACAAGTTTGAACAGCGTTGGACGAAGTGTATAACGCGAAAAGGAGACTATGTCGAAAAATAAAAAAAAGGTTTACTCCAAACACGTAAGTATTTTTCATTCTTGGACGGACTTTACAAACGCCCCTCGTATTACTTAAACTGAAAACCATCGTATAATCAGACGATAATGCCGCAGAAAATTCGTCTATTTGCACTGTCCTGGGCCGCTATACAGTTTTAATGTGTCGAGATGTTCCAGAATATCTCATACTCCATTGATTCCGCACTCATCTTGCTTACTCAGTGACGTAGCGGTACTGTATGGAAGAATTGCAGGACGACAAGAAACACAGAATCAACCTCAACCTGTATCATCCTTCTGAATCTCGTGGAGTTTGGCACGATCGGTCCCTGCGGAAACCATGTTTTATTCCTACAGTGGAGTTTTTACGGTTTCCAAAAACAATCGTCGCACGCTGTCACAAACCTTTTTTTCAAACTTTTTGCAGCACTCAGCGACTGCCACTTTCGCAAGGTATGTTGAGCAACTTTTGTAAAATTTGTAAGGTGGGAGAAGACGAAATGGCGGAAGTGAGACTGTCAGCACTGAAGAGCCCAAGAAACTGGTACACTTGCCTAATATCTTGTAGGGTCCCCGCGAACACACAGAAGTGCCGCATCATGACGTAGCAAAAACTCGACCAATGTCTGAAGTAGTGCTGGAGAGAACTGACACCATGAATCATGCAGGGCTCTCCTTAAATCCGTAAGAGAGGGGGTGGAGGTATCTTATGAACAGCACTTTGCAAGGCATCCCAGATAAGCTCAATAATGTTCATGTCGGGAAGTCTGGTGGTCAGCCGAAGTGTTTAAACTCAGAAGAGCAATAATGGACATGTGGGGTGTCGCACTGACCTGCTGGAATTGCCCAAGTCCGTAGAATGCACAGTGAACATGAATGGATGCAGGTAATCAGACAGGGCGCTTACATACGTGTCATCTGTCAGAGTCTTATGTAGACGTATCAGGCGTCCCATATCACTCCATCTGCACATGCCCCACACCATTACAGAGTCTCCGCCAGCTAGGACAGTCTCCTGCCGACATGCAGGATTCATGGATATACGTCCAACCGCTCGATACAATTTGAAATAAGACTCGTCCGACCAGGCAACATGTTCCAATCCATCAACAGTCCAATGTCGGTGTCGACGGGACCAGACGAGGCGTAAAAAATGGTTCAAATGGCTCTGAACACTATGGGACTTACCATCTGAGGTCATCAGTCCCCTAGAACTTAAAACTACTTAAACCTAACTAACCTAAGGACATCACACACAGCCATGCCCCAGGCAGGATTCGAATCTGCGACCGCATCGGTCGCGTCTTCCAGACTGTAGCGCCTAGAACCGCTCGGCCACCCCCGCCGGCCGTGGCATAAAGTTTTGTGTCATGCAGTCATGAAGAGTATATGAGTGAGCCTTCGGCTCCGAATGCCCAATCGATGATGTTTCATTGAATGGTTCGCACGCTGACACTTGTTGATGGCCCAGCATCGAAATCTGCAGCAATTTGTGGAAGGGTTGCACTTCTGTCTTCAGCCGTCGTTGGTCCCGTTCTTGCTGGATCTTTTTCCGGCCACAGCGATGTCAGAGAGTTGATATTTTACCGGATTCCTGATATTCACGGTACACTCGTGAAATGGTTGTACGGGAAAATCCCCACTTCATCGCTACGTCGGAGATGCTGTGTCCCATCGCTCGTCCGTTGACTATAACACCACGTTCAGACTCTCTCAAATCTTGATAACCTGCCATTGTAGCAGCAGCAACCGATCTGAGAACCGCGCCAGACTCTTGTTGTCTTACATAGGCGTGGCCGACCGCAGCGCCGTCTTCTGCCTGTTTACATATCCCTGTATTTAAATACGCATGCCTACACCAGTTATTTTGGCGCTTCATTGTATATTCATACACGCATACATATCTGTACCACTAGATACCCCGATATCCACAAATTACTGCCATACTTCCTTACCATAACTCTCCATAACAATACCACTGCTATGCGAGCTAGTTGTTCTATAAATGTGGAAAACACCTTTCTGAGTGTTATCTATTTGGTTGCGAAATGGTGGCTCTAAGTTCCTGCCGCCAGTAAGGTTGAAGACATGTTTTCGCTATTTGTAGGCAAGTAGCCAGTTTACGGTGCGCCTGTATCTCGGACGATTGCGCTCTCCGCACTGTGGTCTGGTAGCGTTCGGACAGCGGACGATACGGCCGCGACCTCTCGTGACATGAGCGGCGGAGGGCTGCTTACGCAAACGCTCCGCTATCCTATCTGCTTGCATACAGAATACCGGCTGCGCTGCACACCGCAGCACCGTTGTTGGCGCTCGCTTACAGTTGTGGCCCCATCTCAGAAAACGTCAAGTCAAGCAGTCAGCGGCGATATTAAGAAGGTATTAAGGGCAACTATTCAGCCGTAAACAGGGCGACAGGAAGTTGTTTAGTGCTAAGAATGTCACCTCTACATTCCGTGCGTAGGGCGCTTTTGTTATGCCTGTACTGCTCGCCAAAAGCCGGCGGTGCCTCTGCTGAGAGTCGGCCGATACGGAACATTTATCATCCGGTTTTACGAAAACTATTAGTGCAAAAATTTGATTTTGCACACCGTACAGTCTGAGATATTCGCTCGACAAGGGACAGAATTTCTTTTCGTTATATGCCACGGTTACTGCGCGACATCAAATTATGTAAAACATTACGCGAAATTTTAAAGATTTTGCGGAGGTAAAAACGCATTGTGTAACCTTTGGGTATGATTGATTTTAGCTCATACCTTGGACTAGACGAAATGTAGGAAACATGTCGAAATTTTATTTAGAATTGAGAGCAGAACAATATGTAATTTCGTTCTCGAATTTCGGGTTTTATATCCGACGGATGGTCTCTCGGGCTCATTCACGTCATTGCGCATCGTGAATCATGTGGTCAACTCAATCGTCAGATCTCATAAACGAGGCTTTTTGCAAATGATAGCACGTAATGACATATGTTATATGATAAATACTCGAAATTTTTTTATTCACCGAGATATGGGAGTAACTCGATCGCAGCAATGAGAGGTCTACAGCTCAGGACGCATACAAACGCCCATAGCACTGTAGGAAACATAAGTGGCGCCCGTATACATGCCCACACATCTGGAGGACGACAGCGAAAGTGTTAAGGAGATATGAAGAGGAACTATTCACCCATAAGCAAGACGAAAGGAGGTTGCTTGGCAGAAAAGAGTGTAACGTAAAAGCGAAGCTGATGAGAGGAAGGCTTCAGACATGGCCAAGCGATTCGGTTAAAATCAAAGACTCCGTTTTTACCCAATACTCGATTTTTTGAGTAAACCATCCCTGAAGTTCCGTCAACTCATAATTGACGGAATCGATAGATACTGAAAAATGAGCATTTTTTTTATCATCGAACATGTAGTCTGCAAATGCATGTTTTTCTAGAAGCCAAGGAACGAAACTATTACTACCGACCGTTACGTATCCACCAACTACGCACTGGTGGAGTAAAGCTCCGCTGTCGTAGCGACCAATGCATTTGGCTCCTCATTCCCCAATCGAAATATCTGCACGGCTTTCAAGCAAAAGGAGGAAGCATTTCTAAAACGCTAAGTTTAAACTGTTCACGTACCACCGTGATTAAAGTATAGTGCGCATGGCAAAATGGCGCTATCCAAAGCTGGAGCTGAGGCTACTGCGTTGGGCCATGGGGCCATACATGACGTTGGTGAACAACCACTGTGGAGATGTGTATGGACGAATAGACGTGCAACTATTCTCCAACTGAGTACACACATGTTCCCATAGGCCACTAGTTTAGTAAATGTTGATGTGCGTGAGCCTCCCTTACACAGAAAGTGATGATTCATGTACCCAGGCTGACTGTTCATCGGCAATGAAGGCTAGAATTTGCACGCTAACACCGCAACTGGACGTGCACCGTTTGACGACATGTTGCCTATCAGACAGATGGGTGTTGACATGTAGAGGGTGAAACACATGAAAGCAAACATACTGAACAGCCATCAGAAGGGTCCGAACCAAAGGGCGTTCCCTGTGTGATCTCGTCATTGTGGAATGCACAATGGATCAACACAAGTATGTATCCTTGGGGACCAGGTCCATTCTACATGCAGTTTGTTTTTCCTCGGCATGATGGCATTTACAAGCAGGACAATGCGAAGTGTCACACAGATTGTAGTGTATGTGTATGGTCTGAAGAGTATCAGGATTAGTTTACTGTACTCCCCTGGCCACATAACTCCCCCGAAGTAAACCCAGTCGACAATCTTTGTGACCACGGATATCACTGTTCGTACCATGAACCCTCAACAGAGAAACCTAGCGCAGCTGGCCATCACAAGGAACTCGGCTTGGCTCAATATCCCTGTCGGTTCATTCCAGAACCTCAATGACTCTCTTCCTGCACGTCTCGCACTGTGAAAAGTTTTTTGTTTGAAGCTGTTGCTGCGACACGACTCTCAAGAAGGTATATAAGAACTAACATGAAGGCAAGAGATTAGTGTGGCATTTGTGTCTTTCTGATGTGAGTGCGGTAAAACAACAGTTATGCCGGCATTAGTACCAAACACGTCTCAACAGGACGAATGTGCTGTTATTTTTCTCTTGCCTGCCGAAGGACAAACGGCGGTAGACATTCATTGGAGGAGGAAGACTGTGTGAAGAAGGATGTCTGTAGAAAACCACCGTTTGTTGTAAGATGGTGCATAAGGGGCGCACATTCCCATATCGTAAATGTCGTAACGCAGAAGTTACGCCAAGTCAAGCGTGAGATACTCGAGCACCCGCCCTAAAGTCCTGGTCCCTGTCCACGTGACATCACACCTTCGGACCCTCAGAATAGGCGTTGAAGAGTGGACGATTCACGTGGGACGAGGACGTGCAGCAGACGGTTACGGACTTCTTCACGCAGCAGCACACAGTGTGTAACCTCCCCCTCACTTATCGACCTTAATGACAGTGAAAAATTAAACCGCTCGTACCTAATGGAAAATTGGGAAAAGCAATCGTCACCGAACTTAATCTGTCGGTAAAGAGGGAGGAAAGGGTTATATCTAAATGAAAAGAAAAATGCAAATGAAACTTGTGGAAATTAATTTTGAAAAGGGGTAAAGTTAATAAAGAAAGTAAATGTGCAGCCGTTACGTTACAATTAACTAGCGGTAATTAGATATTTGAGATCTGTGACTGAAATTAATAGTGAGCTTTGTTTCTGAAGCACATCGAAATTCAGTCAAATACGGTTAGTCTTGGGCTACCTCAACAATCATTTCAAAAGCTATTTGAATCTACCCAATTTAGAAATAAGAGATTTAACTTTGAACTTGAATTAAATGATTCTGAACAATTGACGATAGTAAAATTTAGTACGTACCAAGCTGAGCTGTAGTCACGGGTAAGCTAAAATATGGTAACAAAACTCGCACTCATAATTTGTGCTTGCGTAACCTAAATATTGTGGACAGCTATGAATACTTTAACTGAATTTTGAAATTAAAGCAGTGAAGTGAATAATATTACTTTAATGCTGGCGTTTGAATTTCAACGACACTCGGGTTCATTCCGGAAAAGGAAAGGATCCTGCTTGGTAATGCAATTGAGACAATGAGCAACAAATGTTCATGCTAAGTTGCTGTAATTATAGTTACGAAAATGGAACAGTTTGAAAAACTGAGGTCTGCCATACAACTCTAAAACTACCGAGCGAGGTGGCGCAGTGGTTAGCACACTGGACTCGCATTCGGGAGGACGACGGTTCAATCCCGCGTCCGGTCATCCTGATTTAGGTTTTCCGTGATTTCCCTAAATCGCTCCAGGCAAATGCCGGGATGGTTCCTTTCAAAGGGCACGGCCGACTTCCTTCCCCATCCGCCCCTAATCCGATGAGACCGATGACCTCGCTGTCTGGTCTCCTCCCCCAAAAACCAACCAACCAAAATTTTAAAACTTTACGTGCTTTCAGTCTTCCTTGTTGGTTGATTGAAGGTTTGAAGCCGTCGATCGAGGAGGTGGCGACAGTCACTCATTGTCGGCCGTCGCTGTTGCGGAAGCTGGATGTTGGCGCGCTTTCTTCTCGACACGGTCACCAGGCGAAACGGGCTCTTGATGTGCGCCAGCTAATGCTTCCCATCCGCGACGCCGTGTCAGAAACTATCATAGCAAGTCGAGCGCAATTACATGCTGCCAAACCCCGAAAGCGCGGCAACTCGAGGGAGCGTCACACAACACACCTGCTCCACTACACTACCAGCCAGACTCACTCTCTGCCCGCGCTCCACGCGACCGAGTTCACACTATCAAAGATCCTAAACACTTTGGTTCTTCACACGACCTATCGATGTATTCGTTCGATAGCATAGTTTTCCCTAGGCTAGACCCAGCGTATAAATACAAATAATATTCACAAAACATTCCAACATAAATGCATATATATATATATATATATATATATATATATATATATATATATATATATATATATATATATATATATATATATACAAACAGTAAAACAATTACAATATATAAAGACACAGAAATGTCATATCTTCAGGTATCAAAATATTTATAGTGCAGCAGATGGAAATAGGAGGATATGCATTTCCGGCGTTACAAGTGTTTTACTGAACAGGTATCTTCAATCTGATGAGTCTGTGAGATGGTTGCCTCAAACCCCTCGTCGATTTTTCCGACCAGCATACTGATTCTGGACTATACGGCCTTCGAACGCAAACTTCCTGGTCGCTAAATTCATATAGTTCTTAAATTGTAATAGCTAATCATGTCCAGTATCCTTGTAAAAGTGAACTATGGATGAATAAACAACAACTACTACTACTACCACAACCACCACCACACTCCGAAGTGCGCCGATTTATCTGTCTCTGCTTCTCGCAATAACTGAGGGTTCCTCTTCTTAGAGATTCACCCCGTTGCCACGGAGCACGCGTTTTATTTCATGACCTGGAAATTGTTTTTAACTGCGTGGCCGAATACCATTCTTGCAGCCATAGTCATAATTATCGTAACTGCGGAAAGAAGTAAGCACCATCTTTGTATAAATCGTGTAAATATATTTTGTGTTATTGTTAGTTGTTGCCAGCAGCGGTGGTCTCGCGGTTCTAGGCGCGCAGTCCGGAATCCTGCCTTGGGCATGGATGTGTGTGATGTCCTTAGGTTAGTTAGGTTTAAGTAGTTCTAAGTTCTAGGGGACTAATGACCACAGCAGTTGAGTCTCATAGTGCTCAGAGCCATTTGAACCATTTTTGTTAGTTGTTGGTGCATCGTGTTTTCTGGAAACACAAGCCCGACATTTACTTAAATAAGACTGAGAAACCTCCTAAAAACCACAATCTTGCAGAGCCGGGAGACCAGTAGTCGCAAACCCGGCGTGTAGCTTCGACCTGGGTCTGGCTCAACCCCCAATGTCGTGAGCTGGGAGCGCTATGCGCGTTAGGCAGTATGAAGACGTCTTCCGCAACAGGTTAGTACACGCGATATGGCCCTCGTCGCAGTTATTACAGCAGCTCTGTTTCTCTTTTGCTGTTCCGCCCCTTTGTCCTCCGCGATCTGCCGTGTCGCCTTGGGTGTGCATCCTCTTCATTCAGAGGACAGGATGCAGCAGTTTCTGCACGCGACCATGAATGGGCGTGCTGTGCGCGTGTTTGGTACCGCCACTGTAGTTTTGTTTGTGGACCTTCTGAGGTTATCACCCCTCCCACAGCCGAACAGCTTTAGCGGCGCCGTAAAGAGCTTTGTTTTCAGCCTTTGAAGCAAATATATCGAGTTACTTTAAAAGATGAAGCAGAAATCAAAATACGCTGCTTGACAACAAACGGGGAGAAGGAAAGCCAATGAAACCACACAGGTTGAGACGAAATGTGATGTTACTTCACTGATTGCAGAATCGAATCACATTCACAAAGAACTTGGCTGTGAAAGCCCACTTGACAATAAGATATCGGACGCCTATGGCTTGGATGCTTGCACCGATTCCGTTGAGAAGCACGTCATAAAGCAGTTGTATTCCCTGCTGAGGCAAAAAAATGGCTCTGAGCACTATGGGACTTAAGATCTATGGGCATCAGTCCCCTAGAACTTATAACTACTTAAACCTAACTAACCTAAGGACAACACACAACACCCAGCCATCACGAGGCAGAGAAAATCCCTGACCCCGCCGGGAATCGAACCCGGGAACCCGGGCGCGGGAAGGGAGAACGCTACCGCACGACCACGAGATGCGGGCCCTGCTGAGGCAATGTAACTGATGTTTCGTATCCTTGATGCTGGCACTTCGGCGGACTTCACGGCCTAGCTGGCCCCATTCGTCTTTTAGCAGCGACAGATCTGCCGATCTTGCTGCACGCCAGACATCAACATCAAGCAGACAGCACACGGGGACGCGTGACATACGTGGGTGAACATTATCCTGTTAAAAATTGCACCACAATAGTGTCGCGTGAGATGTAACACATGAGGACGTTCTTTTGTGCCGTCAGAGTTTCCTCAGTCACTACCAGCTGTGACAAGAAGTCATACTCAATGACGCTTGGAGTAACACTGCAAGACTGTCACTTCCCCCATGTCGACGGAGTACTCACTGACGGCGATCATGCAGGGGAGTGCAGAGCCGCGTTTCACCGCTGAACACAACGCGAGGCCACTTATCAGGAGTCCATGCATTCCTGACAGGACACCAATGGAATCAGTCTACGCATGGGACGCTAATTCGCTTGTCTGGCTGTTGTTAGTCTCCGACCAATGTTGCGGGATGACAAAGAACGCTACAGGGAGTCCATTGTTCGTCATCAGATGGCAGGTGCAAATGTGAAAGGTTACAATGTCCTTGGTGCACAATATGACTATCCTTCCTTGTAGTGGTCGGACCGGAACCTTGACGATAAATACTATGTCTCACGTCCCTATGCAGGCCTACAGTCACATTTGACTGCCCGAAAAATCTTGGTATGTACGGATAGACCATTCGACCAAATCGAGCCCCACAATGAAGCCCTTTTCAAATTCTGTCAGGTGCCGATAATGCTGTCTCAGTCGAGTACGAGGCATCTGCGTGTCCTTGATAACGATCACTATACACTTAACGCGTCTTCTTCTTCTTTCGTTACGGCCTCTGTAGGACCACGGGTAGCCCCCCCGTGGACTGCATTTTCCTCTTCTTTTCCCAGAACCTCTTCATTCTTTCTCTTCTTCTCTCCCGCTCTTCTTCCGAGATCTTCAGTTTCCGTTTCTCCTGGCGGCTCCACTGGTGACATTCTAATCTTTTCCTGTATTCTTCTCTGTCATTGATCTCCGGCATATTTCTCGGTGTATATTTGTTTCTCCACTTTTCCTTTCCTTCGACCTTGATCCCCAATTCCAACCAGTCCTTCCGATCTTCAACAACCACTTGGTTCCTCTCTTTCCCCTTGTCCTCCGTGTTGTTTCCCACACTCTCTCGCCATTCTGTCCAGTCCTAACTACATGCCGAGCAAACCTTGCCCTTTTGAGTCTGATTTCCCCGGATATTGTTCTCATGTTCCGGTACAATTCTTCCCTAGGTTTTCGCATCCACCTCTCTCCACCTCTTTTGGGACCTAGTATTTTTCTCAGTATTCTTCTCTCTTCTTTCTCTGGTTGTTCTGCCCCATTTCTTCCTAGTGTCATCGTCTCAGCAGCATATAATACTGCATTCCTCACTGTTGTAGTGGCTTATCTTTGCCTCTGTGGATATATTCTTTTTATTGTATATGTCTCTCGTCATGCAGAAGGCTGACCTCATCTTCTTTATCCTCTCTGTTATACCCTCCTTGCTCCTGTTCCTTCCTGTTATAAATTCCCCCAGGTATTTACATTTGTCCACCATTTGCACAGTGCCTTCCGCTGTTTCCCAGTCTGCAGTGGTATTTAATGTCTTTGTCTTGTTATAGCTCGATCCTCAGTCCCACCTTTCTGGTTACCTTACTTAAGTTGTCGAGTTGTGTCTTGGCGTGTTCTTCCGTCTCTACACCTAACGCTATTCATGCCCTTTATATTCCCTACCAGCTATGGCAATAAAACTAAACAGGAACAACACTTATGTGCTCTGGGGGCCGTTATACCTTTTTACAGAGAATTGCAACTCTAATCATTTAGAGGCGCGCGAGTGGTATGTCCGTGTACGAAGATGGCCACGTCTTCCGGCTGCTTCACTATTTTTGCCAGGCAACGTATTTCACGCTAACAAACCGAACGGGCTCCTCGCCAGGGCGTGAAGGACTAAGCAACGCCTACCGACTGCCGTGCCATCCTCTGGCTTCGATGTCATGGTATACCGTGACGTCCGTTGTGTTGTTGTAAGGGGCCACGTATACCGTTTGTATATGTATACGTGTATGTCCTCGTTGTCGTCTCTTCGTTCCCTCGTCGATATCACAGCATGAGAAATGTTTATGTTTGTGTTTACCTATTTGTTGTCGACAACACACAACTACATGGACACGGTATCACCTGATTCCGGGATAGCTAGTTGATATAATATATAGTGGGTTTCGATGCTGCGTTATTGAAGTGTGATATTATTTTTCACTTAACCTTTAAGACTTTAGAAACCAGCTACTCTTAATCAGTCCCAAAACTCGATTCGATGAGTCTGCCACAATATTAATAATACGTAAGGCTCTACACCACTATAAGAAAATATCACTGTTCATGAAAAACAAAATATACGAATAAACTTGTTTATATTTTTCCTTTTTATTTAATCAAATGCTTTCAAATGTTTATTCCACGCCCACAAATCATCCACACGTCGATGTAGATTATAAACTTGTGCATGAAAAATAGTACACTATGTCTGCTGATAACCACGTATGAGCCTTTGGGTTGCTGGGCTACTTCGATCAACAGGATTTATATTGAATTTTGAAAATGATCTTTCTATCCAAACTTACGTCCTCCACAATGGCTCATCAAATATTATACCCTTTTCGCAATAATTAAGAATTCGTGTAAATTGTATTTTCGCGAGTTTAAAGCAAACCATCGGCGCCGTGAAAGCAGTCTTGATACCACGACACACTAGCGTCGCTTACTAGCCTGTCACGAAATTGACCTGCGTACATCTACGACCAATTTCAAGGTCAAAATTCGCCCTACACGATTATGTGCAATTGAACTTCGTCGAATCAATTATTTCTGGAATCTCGACACTGACCGTCCATAAAAACATAATTAACACTCTTTTATCTTTTTTTTCTAAGAGTAAACGAATGACGTCACGTTATCTACATAGTTATTAAAATATTATTCCAAATGATCTCAAACATTTATCGTCATTATATTTTAACGGTAATCAGAAAAAATATGATTCACTATCGGAAAGTAACACTTAAGGGGGGTAGGACGTCAAACGGGCCGACTTGGAGCAGGGGAGGCATCTCAGGAGATTTTAATTTCCAGTGTCTATACTTTTACAAATAAATTCATCAAACTTTGTCAGCATCACCAGAAGGGATTCAGGTTTCACACCAATTGCAGTGGAAGTTCGAAAACATAACAAAATAAATTTTTTTACGTGCGAAATTTCATCATTTTTTCATTTACTAATGGCTGCATTTGTTGCTATAGGTACACTTTTCTTCATAAGTTAGAGAGATTCTTCGATGAATTTTGCACGACATACATACCATACTCACAGGTGTATGAAACTCTAGAATTTATTTAATTTATGAAAAAACGAATGAACTGTTATATTTTAAACTTCATGTTTAGAAAAAACACAAATTTTATAGTTAATTACCTCACGTTTTACCACAGTTTTAACAGATTTTGAAAATCCTAGAGTTTCATACACCTTTAAGTATGGTTTGTATGCTGTGCAAAATTCATCGAAGAATCTCTTTTACTTAGGAAGAAAAGTGTACCTACATCAACAAATGCTGCCATTAGTAAGTGAAAGAAATGAAGAAATTTCACATGTAAAAAAAGATTATTTCGTATGTTTTCGAACTTCTGCTGCTACGAGTGTGAATCCTGAATCCTTCCTGGTGATGCTGACAAAGTTTGATGAATTTATTTGTAAAAGTATAGACACTGGAAATTCAAATGTACAGTAGTGCCTCTCCTGCTCCAAGTCGGCCCGTTTGACGTCCTACCCCCCCTTAACACATCAAAATCGCACGTAACTAAATGACAGCTTTGCATAGCGTCTGGACTTAATCACGCAAAACTATATAAAGAAATCCCCCAAATCTCAATTTCTCCATACCAACTGACAGATACAAATAAGATATTCAAGGCCTCATAGATCAATCCCGACCTGTAATGTTATAATGGGGTGCGATATGGAGGGGCTTGTGGTGAGCACACAGTTCTATCAGCCGCTTTGCAGACTTCCCGGACCGTGGAGCCACTACTACTCGGTCAGGTAGCTCCTGAGTTGCCATCACGAGGCTGAGTGCACCCCATACTAGGAAAAGCCTTCGCACTACCGGGAATCGGACCCGGGTTCTTCGCATGGCAGCCACCTACGCTCACACCTCAGCTACGGAGGCTGGCGTATCTGACATAAACCCGTTACCAAAAGACAACTTCTTCAGGTATTCGACAGAGGCAGTATGAAAATTTTTCACTTCTGACTTGAACTGGCTGGCAAAAACACACAAAACAGCTCCTGGTTTTCTATATGAAGACGGCGATGCCGTAGTTCTTTCAACTCCACACTTGGTTATCAATGTGTAAAGTGCAATCTTCATTTATGGTTCCGCTTGAGAGAAATCAATTAGTCTATTTTCTACTATTCTATGACTCGGCAGTTAACACAAGACGGCAGCGTTAAGGAGAAACCTACATACTGATAGGTTGTCATCACACTGAAGCTGCATCACATTTTTGTCAACTCAGTTTATAGAATGCAATTTTGTCATATGATGACATGATGGAGACGGTGCCTGTTGTTTGAAGACATATGTTGATGGTGTTAGGAGGGCAATAAATAAATAAATAAATAAAATGAAAAAAAAAGTTCAAATGTGTGTGAAATCTTATGGGACTTAACTGGTAAGGTCATCAGTCCCTGCCGGCCGCGTTGGTCTCGCGGTTCTAGGCGCGCAGTGCGGAACCGTGCGACTGCTACGGTCGCAGGTTCGAATCCTGCCTCGGGCATGGATGTATGTGATGTCCTTAGGTTAGTTAGGATTAAGTAGTTCTAAGTTCTAGGGGACTGATGACCTCAGATGTTAAGTCCCATAGTGCTCAGAGCCATTTGAACCATTCATCAGTCCCTAAGCTTACACACTACTTAACCTAAATTATCCTAGGAACAAACACACACACCCATGCCCGAGGGAGGACTCGAACCTCCGCCGGGACCAGCCGCACAGTCCACGACTGCAGCGTTAGGACAGCAACATCTGTTGGACCAATGTTATGAAAACAAACACTCCAAACTGACGTTTCACGTAAGTCACATGCAACGAAAATCTGTAACGCAACCATCTGTGTGTGACGTGTTTATAATTATGTATTATTTATATTTTAGGACAATTAATGTGTAAAAAAGACACACTACATGTCATAAACAAAGCATGTAAACCGTCTGAAGATGATTCACAACGATTCGAAACCGGTAACGGTACCCTTTGAATAAAGGAAATGAAAGCAAATTTGTAGCTGGTTGCTGTCCTAACATCATCAACATTTGTCAGTTTATAGAGAATGATCGTATTTACTATCTGTTCCTTCATGTTTTCCTTCCACAAGTGTAATAAAAACTGACTTGATATGTTGCAAACAATCATGATGAAGCCAAACACTCAGGCTAACGAGTCAGCTAAACAGCCACAACTGCATTCTGACCAGTGTAGATACGTCTCAGCCGGGAACGGTGGCCGAGCGATTCTAGGCGCTACAGTCTGGAACCGCGTGACCGCTACGGTATAAGGTTCGAATTCTGCCTCGGGCATGGATGTTGTGATGTCCTTAGATAAGTTGGTTTAAGTAGTTCTACGGTCTAGGGGACCGATGACCTTAGAAGTTAAGTCCCATGGTGCTCACAAGGGAACCTCCCCATCGCACCCCCCTCAGATTTAGTTATAAGTTGGCACAGTGGATAGGCCTTGAAAAACTGAACACAGATCAATCGAGAAAACAGGAAGAAGTTGTGTAGAACTATGAAAAAATTAACCAAATATAGAAACTGAGTAGTCCATGCCGCAGATAGGCAACATCAAGGACAGTGTGAGCTCAGGGACGCCGTCGTCCCGTGGTTGGCCTGAGCAGCTGCGGAATGAGAGGTCCTCGGTTCAAGTCTTCCTTGGGGAAAAGTTTACTTAATTTATTTTCGCAAAGTTATGTTCTGCCCGTTCGTTCATTGACGTCTCTGTTCACTGTAATAAGTTTAGTGTCTGTGTTTTGCGACCGCACCGCAAAACCGTGCAATTAGTAGACGAAATGACGTGCCTCTCCAGTGGGAACCGAGAACATTTGATCGCAAGGTCATAGGTCAACCGATTCCTCCACAGGAAAACACGTCTGATATATTCTATACGACACTAGTGACGGCATGTGCGTCACATGACAGGAATATGTTGTCGACCCACCGAAATTGTACACTTGGAGAATAGCTAAAAAGATTCTTCTACCTTGCCCGATTTAGGTTTTCTTGTGGATGTGTTAATCACTCCCAAAAAATGATGAAAACATAAGAGTTTGTCACATAAACTGCAACAAATGAATGCAACAGTTTCACAGTGGCATCGGACGGACGGACGGACAGATAATAATTGTCTGAAAATAAAAAATTAAAGTTTTCACTCGAGGAAAGACTTGAACCAAAGACCTCTAATTCCGCAGCTGCTCACGCTAACCACGGGACCACGGTGCTCCTGAGCTCACATTCTCCTTGATGTTGCCTATCTTGCTTATAGCCTATTCAGTTTGAGTATTTTGCTTATTCTTTTCATAGTTTCACACAACTTCTTCCTGTTTTCTCGATTGATCTGTGTTCAGTTTTTCAAAGCCTATCCACTGTGCCAACTTATAACTAAATCTGAGGAGGGTGTGATGGGGAGGTTCCCTTGTCACAGCCATTCGAACCATTTGATACGTGTCAAGAAAGCTACGTGTTGCTTGTGAGAAGTTCGGCAGTCGCTGGCGGCAGAGGTGCGATGTGGCTCTACAGCTCTGGGCGAAGCAACGCTATCGGCACTTCCGGCGACGGCATATCTGCGATATGCCCTCCTCCTCCCCGCCCCTCCCTCCCCCGCCACCTTCTCCTCACCGTTGGCTTTAGTAGTCGCGACAGCAGCTGCCGCCAATTCTAATGAGCAACGCTGCTCCCACCGCCGTCACCAGCCTGTCACTTGTCTATGACTGTCATAGTAGAAATATCTCTGGACTGAGCGTTCAGGTTCGCAAAACAGACTTTGTGTTGTTAACGTACTTGCTACCCGAGGCACGTGACATTGAGAGGGCGTAGGTTTGTCCGTAAAGCACCTTGTAGATTTTGAATGTGATTACATCACTATATACGAGGGTCGGTCAAAAAGTAATGCCTCCCATTTTTTTTCTACTTAAAAAAATTAAGTTAAGTGAAAAATTTGAATTTGGCGCCATTCCTCAAACCTTCTTCTGCAATCCACTGCAGTAGTAACTTTCTGTGTCAACAGGTGGCAGCACAGCAGAAGTTTGTAAGATGGCCGACATCGATGTTCGTTTGAGACAGCGTTGTGTGATTGAATTCTTGAATGCAGAAGGTGAAACGCCCATACGCATTCATGAAAGACTGAAGAAGGTGTATGGTGTTGTGACAGTTGATGTCAGCACTGTTAGACGATGGGTTCGTCGTTGTAAGGAAGCTGAAGGGCAAACACCGTTGACTGACGAAAAGCGGAGCGGCAGGCCGGTGAGTGCAGTGACTCCACACAACATTCAGCAAGTTGATGACATCATTCGTAGTGACCGTCGGGTGACTGCAGATGAAGTGTGTCGCATTATTTCTCTTAGTAAAGGCAGTGTGATCACGATTATTAAACAATTGGGGTACTCAAAAGTTTGTGCACGGTGGGTTCCAAGAATGTTAACCGATCAGAATAAAGAGGCATGGAAAACAATAGCCTCCCAACACTTGCAGCGCTTCCGTTTGGAGGGAGATGAGTTTCTGAAAAAAATTGTGACCGGGGACGAAACATGGGTGCATTTTTTTGAACCCGAATCAAAGAGGCAGTCAATGGAGTGGCGTCACACAAGCTCGCCGAGGAAGAAAAAATTCAAAACTGTGCGATCGGCAGGGAAAGTTATGGCAACAGTTTTCTGGGATACAGAGGGTGTGATTCCGGTTGATTTTTTGGAGCAGGGATGCACAATAAATTCTGTTCAATACGTCACAACCCTCAAAAAACTTAAAGCACATCTTCAGCGAGTTCGCCCAACAAAATCAATGGCAGATGTTCTTCTTTTGCATGACAATGCAAGACCACACACCAGTCGTCACACCTCTGACGAGATTGTCAAAATTGGATGGGAAGTTTTGCCTCATCCCCCATACAGCCCTGACCTGGCACCATCAGACTTCCATCTGTTCGGGCCACTAAAAGAAGCTCATCGTGGGATTCATTTTGAAGATGAGGAGGCCGTCAAAACATCCGTGCGTCAATGGCTTAGGAAGCAGAGCTGTGATTTTTACCGTGCTGGGATACATGCCCTTGTTCAAAGATGGACCAAAACTGTAGAGATGGGCGGAGATTACATTGAAAAATGACAAAATGATCCTCAATGTTGTGGTTTTCAACCTATGTAATTGTATTTAAATTTCCTGACAATTAAACGTAGAAAAAAAATAGGAGGCATTACTTTTTGACCGACCCTCGTAGTAATACAGATTTTCTTCGTAGGTGCCGTGGATTTGGTATTCGCGTCTGATAGGTTTTATAACAGTTTGCGTTAGATACCTGGAATAAATTGGGTTTTTAAGTTTGAAGAGCAATGTGAAGTGGCATTTCACTTCTTTGTGACAAGTCTCACATACGAGTCAGATGTACCCTTTTTTGGTTTGTGGGCCTTCCACCACTACTTTTAATGTTTTCTGAGGCACTTTCTTGTACGTCTCAGTCTGTTCCCGTAAATTTTGCAGTGATGGATACTGCAAATAGGCTTGCCAATATTTTTGAAAGTGTCCCGAGAAACGCCGAATTTGCACATTAGCGATTATACTAATTGTTCGTACATAATTTTTTTCTCAGTTTTTTGAGTATATATTTTTTTCTGTTTTTCATGTTACCACAGAATTATGCTCACCGATAACCCTCTGACGCACTTAGCGAATTTTATTTACAAGCGCCCGCCACATTACAAAATAGGTAACAAGTGAAAAAAATCATTTTTCTCCTCTGGCGTCCAAAAACCCCTTGGGACAAGAGAAAAATATTCCATAAACACTTCAGTTTTGAATGAAACACAGAACTGTTTCATCGTGTTACAGAACACAATATGATAATTATATTCTAGTTTAAAACAACAAAACTGACCATAAATTAAACTACTGTTAAGAGGAACATCGAGTAACTCCTACGCATTCTCCTTTGATATTTACCACAGACAAAAGAAATGTACATTTTTCAAGTTGTCGGCCGGCCGCTGTGGCCGAGCGCTTATAGGCGCTTCAGTCCGGAACCGCGCTGCTGCTACGGTCGCAGGTTCGAATCCTGCCTCGGGCATGTATGTGTGTGATGTCCAGGTTAGTTAGGTTTAAGTAGTTCTACGTCTAGGAGACTGATGATCTCATATGTTGTCCCATCGTGCTTAGAGCCATTTGAACCATTCTTTTTTTTTTTGTTTGTTTTGTATCACCACTTGCAATACGCCATTTCAAGGCAACGGTGCATTGAAAATTTATCACATATACGTCACCCTTATCATTAAATACCAGTTAATAAAATATTGACAATATAAGCCTTCAAGAGATACTATGATAACCGATACTGGAGACGAAAACGTTATAACCTAGACCTTGCGTAGGATAATGCTGAAGGTTACGGAGTCGAAAGATGTAGACTGCAACACGCTGTAAACTATAATTTTTTTTATCTTGGAGTACTTAACACATTCTGAGACTTCCTTATGAATCTAATACAAGTATGTTCCCCAATAATCGATATTATTTTCGTTTATCTCTGCTTAGAGGACGAAGGACGAACTAAATATTTGGCTGTTTATTTGTAAATACGCGGCAACGTCCGAGTGTGTGGTTAGGCACGTACCAAAGAGAGCAGCTTAAATTGCTGCGAGTTAAAGAGGAGCAATAAAATTCCTGTTCTTGCTTCTCACAAGTATTTGGTTCTTTAATTCTAAATATGTGGCGATTTACGTGTATTTGTTTAGGTAGGAACCAAAGATGACTGCCTTAATTGCTGCGAGAGAAATGAGGAGCGGTAAAATTCATGTTCCTTCTCACAAGTATTTGGCTCTTTACTTTCAAATACGGGACAATTTCCGAACCAGCAATCTAAGAGGACACCTTAAATTTCTGCGAGTGAACCGAGGAACAATAACACTGATATTCTTTCTTATAATAAAATTTTGAATGTCTATATCCCAGCGTACGCAAAGATCATGAAAAGACAGGTACTTCACATGTTACAACCAACGGCACGTCCAATAGGTATACTTCTGCCGCTGACATGTGACTGAACATACGGTTCTGCGTACGTGCAAAAGTAATATGGCGCAATCCATGAGCAAGGTGGAGTACCGCGAGGTGATTCGTTTTTCCGCACTGAAAGGGAAAAACACTGCAACAGTCTGGTGGAAGCGCACGGCAACAAGGCACCATGACAGAGTGGGTACGTGGCGCAGACGGTTCCAACCTGCCCAGGGAGGTCTGAATGATGGAGAACAAAGTGGCAGACCATTTCTCTGTGAAGAACCGGGAATCGCAAAAGAAGCTGACACCGTGGTTTTCTAACACCTGCATATCATTATCGAAGTTGAAAAAGTGAAAATCAGTCATGGATAAGTTTTCAACATCTTGCACGACATTTTGAACATGACAAACGTCGCCATCTGCTAGGTTCCGTGACTGCCCACACCCATACAAAAAGCCCGTCAAACCGAGGAAGTGGGGGGCAATGTTGGAGCTGCGCCAGACCAATGCAGATGACCTCTTCTTCCGCCTAATTACCAAGGACGAGTTTTGGGTGAATCACAATAACCAAGGGAAAAAGAGGCAAAGAGGGCAGTGGAAACTAGTGGATTCACCACCGACGGAAAGAATCCACCGATGGAAGAGGCGAAAGCTCAGCCATCATCGGACGAAGTAACGTTGAGTGTTTTTTGGGACTGCCATGGTGTGGTGTTAACAGTTTAAGCTGGTAAGGGGAGCCAGCCGTCACTGGAGCATACTACGGAAGTTTTCTGATGGTATTACGTCAATCCCACTGTCGCCGGAAGCTTTTCAAGGGGAATGTTTACTCCGTGACAGCACTCTACCTCATTCTCTATAGAACGCAGTCACACATGCTGCTTCTTTCAGCTATCAAATTTTCTAATATTCTGGTATAGCACACAGGGTCTTTTTCCTCTTTCCTCAGATGAAAAAACCATTTTAGGTAGGCTTTTCCAGAATGATGACGAGGTGGCTTTCGGGGTGCGACGTTTCGAGAGCAGCTAAAATGCAAACTTCTACAACCAAATCAGGTCATTCGACGTTGGGAAAATGTGTAGCATTGATGAGTGAGTATGTAGAGGTGGTGTGACAACACCAAGTTTCATGATAGCAGCTTGATTTTTTTGAGGTGAAAATTAAAATTTCCTGAGAATCCCTTCGTGTACTAGGAAAAGGTGTTTCATTTGTTCTAACGTATCGAGACTCAGTGTAATAAAAAATTGTACTGTAGTGCTAATTTATGTGAACGTATGGACGAAGTTCTGTAGTGTGGGAGGGTGCCACCAGTCAATCCGTCTTCTTTGTTTTACTGCCATTTTGCGCAGTCGTAGTTATACAAGTTATATAGAGTAGTACTGCATTTTAAGACAGTAATAAAAGACTTACTAGAAGCAAACGCGTTTCGCTTTATTTTAAAGCATCTTCAGTGGTGAGGATTTTTGGTTTTTTACCTCATTCTTAACGTCCTTCTGCTCACACGTGTCAGATTTTTTAACGCAGCACCTTCAGTGGTACTAAATATATTTACATTTTCGTTTTGTGTAAGTGCGCCGCCGTCACGCAATTTCGTGTACGTACTTTGTTGTGATGTAAAACCAAAGCACGCGACATCAAAACAAAGTATACGAAACGGGGTAGGGGCAGCGGACCTACACAGCACGCGTTTGTCGTTTTATTATAGTCGCAAAAGACGGTACTGACCTATATAATATTTCAAACAATTTTCACCTGTAGTTAAAATTTACGTGTGACAGTCTTGGGCCGCATTACATAGACTTTCAAATCAGTGTACTTACATTAAAGTAGTCACACTAGTTGACTGTACTACTAGTACATATGACGTGCAGAATGATTGTGTGAAAATGATATTTTAGTTTCCCCCTTTTTCGCGTAACATTTACTCCATAATGCAGTGGACACTTGAATTTAAAATGAGACAAATAAGTATGTTAAAATTCAAAATATTGTTCTTGTGCTTCCCTACCATGAAGGGAAAAATCTATAAAACGTATCGGACAAACATAAACCGCTAGTCTAAATTCAACGCTCTTCGCTACACTTTCACTGTGGTTTACTAGGAAGTCGCAGCATTATTTATTAAAAGAAACATGTCGCATCGTTTCCTGTAACAACAAAACAGCGACAACTGAGCTTGCGACTTGTCGCATACAAGTAAATTGCCTTTGCATTTATTTTTTTCAGAGCTTACAGCTAAGTTCACTCTAGAAATCGAACGCATTTTATTAAGTCGCTTATAAAACGTGTGAAAAAATTTGCGGTACTTTGAACGGGATCAGTCTGTAGTACCGATGAAATGACATACAAATCATGCAGAGCGCTTAAGGACAAACCTCACGGAGCGCCATAGTAACACAACTTTGGAGAAAATGTGTGTTGCCGATAAAATTTATGTCCTGTCCATCTGAACCCTCACTCCATAAATGTTCCTGTGCAACATAACAGATCCATCAGGCAGCCGCCCGATATCCACTCTAACGTCTGAACACTATCTACAAAAATTGTATGTAACCCACTGACAAATTGGCATACGCTAAAGTTCAGGTTTTATCGGTGTTCTAATTCCATGTTTCTGTGCCTGAGGATAACACTATCTATACTTTTTGCAATATATATGAATGACCTAGCGGATAACGTCGGATTTTCCATGACGTTTATCGCAAATGATGCTGCTGTATACAACGCAACGCTAGGGAAATGCAGCAAAATGCAGAAAGACATGCAGAGGATCGACGCCTAATGTAGGGATTGGCTTTTCACCTTCAACATAAACGAATGTAGCATATAGCGAATAAATAGGAAGAAGGATCCAATGTTGTATGATTACACGATTGCAGAACAGTTAGTGGAAGCAACTGCGTCCTTAAAATTTCGAGGGGTATGCGCACGGAGCGATCTGAAGTGGGACGACTTCGTAAATCAAATCGGAGGTAAGGCAGATGCCACACTGAGATATATTGGAAGAATCCTTCGACTGGGACTGGCAGGCGAATAAACAAAATACAAAGAAGAGCAGCACGTTTCGTTACATTTTAATTCAGCACTTGCAAAAGCGTCAAGGACAGGCTTAACCGACTCCAGGAGCAGACACTACAAGAGAGACGTTCTGGTTGTTGTTTACTATTAAAGTTCAGAGAGTGTACGTTCCAGGAGAGTCAACAGATATATTACTTCCTGCTACGTTTACTTTTTGAAAAGACATCGAAGGTAAAGTCGGAATTATTCGAGGTCACACAAAGGATTACCATCAATCATTCTTACCTTGGGGAACAGGAATGCGGGTGGGGGGGGGTGGAGGGGAGTGGAGGTGGTGAGAGGTAATGCTACAACTACACACACCTTTAGGTGGATTGTGTAGTATAGATGTAGATCTAGAACTGCCGCCTGGTTAGTAACAGAATATCTTAGGAGATATAAAAGCAAAACCGGTTTGATAATGGTTTAGTGAAAACTCTACGTTAGTTTTGTTAAGGAAATAATATCTATCACTATTTAGATTCTTTCTAACATTTATTCGATCATCTTCGACGACGTCATCATCATAACGAACCATCTGAAAGAAACTACTGGAAGGAAGGCTCATGTACACTTTTACGTGTCTTCAGCAATAATCATCCACGCTTCTCGTGTGTATTTTAGGTCCTCTAGCCACCTTACTTTGGATCATCTCAGCCTTTTCCTATTTCTACGAACTCAGCAAAAAGCTTCGTTAGTGTATCTACCATCTCCATTCTCATTACAGGCATAATTATATCTTTGGAAAAAATAAAAGCTGTCAATGGAGATTAAGTGATTGATTATGTTTTTTTATGTTTTATACGAGTCACAGCCATATGAGAATTTCACAATGCCAGTGGTCATCTGCAGCGCTGATGTAACGTTACCTTTGCTTTGTCAACAATACTCGCCCAAGCCTGGTGGCAAACACTACAGAAAAAGAAAGGAAGATTAGAGTTAATGTCCCGTCGATACTGCGGTGATTAGACACTACAACAGAGGCGTTGTGCAGCATGGTTTGGTGTTAAATTGTCAAACATTTCACGTGGTATGTTAAGCGGAAGTAATATGCTGCTTTGAGAATTGTTTTGACAACGCAGCACGAACATATATCAGAGGTAGCAGCAAGTGCTTTTAGCTTCAGTAAGGACTATCTATACATCGAAGAAGCAGTGATGGAAATAAAAGCACTGTTCAAGAGTGGAATTAAAATTCAAAGTGAACGGATACCAATGATAAGATTCGCTGATGACCTAGCTATACCCAGTCATAGTGAAGAAGAATTAGGATCTGCTGAGTGGAATGGTTTACTGAGCACAGAATATGATTTGAGAGTAAATCGAAAAAAGACGAAAGCAAGGAGCAGTAGCAGAAATTAGAACAGCGAGAAACTTAACGTCATAATTGGTGATCACAAAGTAGATGAAGTAAAAGAATTCTGCTATCTAGGCAACAAAATAACCCATGACGAACGAAGCAAGGAGGAAATAAAAAGCAGACTAGCGCTGGCAAAAAGGGCATTCCTGACCAAGATATGTCTACTAGTATCAAACGGGGCCTTAATTTAAGGAGGAAAGTTCTGAGAATGTACGTTTGGAGCGCAGCATTGTATCGCAGAGAGACACGAGAATAGAAGCATTTGAGATGCGGTGCTACAGATGAATGTTGAACATTAGAATGGCTGATAAGGTAGGGAATGAGGAGGTTCTCCGCACAATCGGAGACGAAAGGAATATGTGGAAAACACTGACAAGAAGAAGGGACAGGATGGTAGGCAATCTGTTAAGACATTAGGGAATAACTTCCATGGTATGTGACTGGATGTTTATGTTGTCTTCATCATTTCATCTTCATTCATGGAGGTGGCGAGACTGGACTGAGCAAAGGTTGTGAATTTGTACGGGCGTTGATAACCGCGCAGTTGAGCGCCCGACAAACCAAACATCATCATGATCATCCATGGTATTTGAGGGAGCTGTAGAGGATAAAAACTGTAGAGGAAGACAGAAATTAGAATACATCCAGCAAATGATTGAATACGTGCATTGCAGGGGCTACTCTGAGCTGAAGAAGCTGACACAGGAGGAATTCGTCGCGGACCGCATCATATCAGTCAGACAGAAAACGGACTTCTGGAAACGATGATACACGCAGACCAACAAAATGTTGCGCAGATACACAATACTACTTTTCGAATTAGGCACATACTGTAAATGCGTGTCTGAGGCTTTCAGCAGACTTTCTGTTATCTGACGATAAGAAAAAGAAGGTACGTTTTGTAATATATCAGAAAATAGAAAAAATAAAAAAACAGTAAGCGTAATGTCCCGTAACGAAGGATATCACATTCGTAAACAATTAATGCCTGCTACTTAACACCGCACACTGGGCTCATCATGCAGAGTCGTGAAAAAACAAGAGGCGTGGGAGTGAAGTAAAGGCATTGTTCTCATAATGAGGCGATTTACACGGCGATCACGACACCCTGTTTGTGTTACAACATTCGATACTAGTCGCAGAACCAGCCAGTGTACAACCCGAATCTTCCGCCTTGAGTTTATGTGGCCATGGAGGATTCTTCTGGATAGGAAAAATACTTTCCATTTTAGGTCCACTTCTATTTCTCATGTACGCAAATGAAATTCCCCTTAATGTACAACACGTAAAGGTCGTTCTTTTTATAGATGCTCACAGCAAGGGAAGAAGCTGTAAGCTGTTGTTGTTGCTGCTGTTGTGTTTTTCAGTACAAAGACTGGTTTGATGCAGCCAGCTCTCCAGGCTATTCTATCCTGTGCAAGCCTCTTCATCTCCGAGTAACTACTGCAAACTACATCCTTCTGAATCTGCTCAGTGTAATTATCTCTTGGCCACCCTCTACGATTTTTATTCTCCACGCTTCCTTCCAGTACTAAATTGGTGATCCATGCCTCAGAACGTGTCCTACCAACCGATCTCGTCTTCTGCTCAAGTTGTGCCGCAAATTCCTCTTCTCTCCATTTCTATTCAGTATCTTCCCATTAGTTACGTGATGTACCCTTCTAATCTTCTGCATTCCTCCGTAGCACCACATTTCAAAAGTTATTACAGTTGTAAGTTATGCCATTCTAATAACGATCGACAGAGTGTTCGCGAACGACTTATCTGTTAACGAAGAAAAAGCTAAGAAACTAAAATCTCTCCATCACACCAACTGGGACAAAATTAATGATACACGTAATACACGGCCAAGCGTTAATAACTACCGCAGAAATTTCCATGTTTTATGCACATTAATGACTTCTATTGCACGGCTCAACTGAATCCCTTCTACAGTTTGTCTCTACATCTACATCTACATCCATACTCCGCAAGCCACCTGACGGTGTGTGGTGGAGGGTACCTTGAGCACCTCTATCGGTTCTCCCTTCTATTCCAGTCTCGTATTGTTCGTGGAAAGAAAGATTGTTGGTGTGCCTCTTTGTGGGCTCTACTCTCTGATTTTATCCTCTTGATCTCTTCGCGAGATATACGTAGGAGGGAGCAATATACTGCTTGCTTCCTCGGTAAAGGTATGTTTACGAAACTTCTACAAAAGCCCGCACCGAGCTACTGAGCGTCTCTTTTGCAGAGTCTTCCACTGGAGTTTATCTATCATCTCCGTAACGCTTTCTCGATTACTAAATGATCCTGTAACGGAGCGCGTTGCTCTCCGATGGATCTTCTCTATCTCTTCTATCAACCCTATCTGGTACAGATCCCACACCGTTGAGCAATATTCAAGCAGTGGGCGAACAAATGTACTGTAACCTACTTCCTTCGTTTTGGGATTGCATTTCCTTGGGATTCTTCCAATGAGTCTCAGTCTGACATCTGCTTTACCGACTATTAATTTTATATGGTAATTCCATTTTAAATCACTCCTAATGCATACTCCCAGATAGTTTATGGAATTAACTGCTTCCAGTTGCTGACCTGCTATTTTGTAGCTAAATGATAAGGGATCTATCTTTCTATGTATTCGCAGCACATTACAGTTGTCTACATTCCGATTCAATTGCCATTCCCTGCACCGTGCGTCAATTCGTTGCAGATCGTCCTGCATTTCAGTAAAATTTTCCATTGTTACTACCTCTCGATATACTACAGCATCATCCGCAAAAAGCCTCAGTGAACTTCCAATGTTATCCACAAGGTCATTTTTATATATATATTGTGAATAGCAAGGGTCCTACGATACTGTGGCACACCAGAAATCACTGTTACTTCGGAAGACTTCTCTCCATTGAGAATGGCATGCTGCGTTCTATTATCTAGAAGTCTTCAATCCAATCACACAGTTGGTCTGATAAACCATATGCTCTTACTTTGTTCACTAAACGAATGTGGGGAACTGTATCATACGCGTTGTGGAAGTCAAGAAACACGGCATCTACCTGCGAACCCGCGTCTATGGCCCTCTGAGCCTCGTGGACAAATAGCGCGGGCTGGTTTTCACTCGGTGGAATGACCATATAAATTTAATTGTTGGTAACGTGGGTACCAGGTTGAGATTCATTGGGCGAGTCCTTAGAAAATGTAGTCCATTAACAAAGGAGGTGGCTTACAAAACACTCGTTCGACCTATACTTGAGTATTGCTCATCAATGTGAGATCCGTACCAGATCGGGTTGACGGAGGAGATAGAGAAGATCCAAAGAAGAGCGGCGCGTTTCGTCGCACGGCTATTTGGTAACCGTGATAGCGTTACGGAGATGTTTGGCAAACTAAAGTGGCAGACTCTGCAAGAGAGGCGCTCTGTATCGCGGTGTAGCTTGCTCGCCAGGTTTAGAGAGGGTGCGTCTCTGGATGAGGCATCGAATATATTGCTTCCCCCTACTTGTACCTCCCGAGGAGATCACGAATGTAAAATTAGAGAGATTCGAGCGCGTACGGAGGCCTTCCGGCAGTCGTTCTTCCCGCGAGTGGAACAGAAAAGGGAGGTAGTGTCACGTAAAGTGCCCTCCGCCACACACCGTTCTGTGGCTTGCGGAGTATGAATGTAGATGTAGATGTAGGTCGTCTTTTTCGAAACCCATGCTGATTCCTACAGAGTAGATTTCTAGTCTCCAGAAAAGTCATTATACTCGAACATAATACATGTTCCAAAATTCTGCAACTGATCGTCTCATCGTTATTCAACAATTGTCAGCGTGCATACTGCAAATCCCTGATTTTCGCTATTACCACTCCGATGTATAGTGCAAGATTCAGTCTGGAGAGTGATCAGACTAAGTAAATCGATGAATGCGCGAAAAATGGGAAAAAGTTAGCAGTTATTGTGCGGAAAATTATCTCGTTGGTAAATCCGATCCAGTGCTCGTCTCGTAGCGTCATTTCAAAGCTACCCAATTTTTCGAAACTAAAAACTCAAAATCAAAAGTGTGGTGTAGCTGAAGCACAGTGTGTCTTAATGACTTGATAAATGGATGTACCTGCCGAGAGTAATCGGATGAGGCTTTCGGAATTCCGCTAACAGAAAAGAGCCTCGCTGAGCGCATGACGCAAGTTACGGGTGGCGCATGCGCTGCAACTGGGACGGTGGCCGGTCGCTTTCTCTGGCTGCTCAGGGCCGACAGGTCCCCAACGCCAGCTGCCACCCGTCAGCTGACTTGCAGGTCTCAGTCTCATGTCAACAGTGCAGTCGCCTCGCGCCGGCCACAGGAGCTGCATCGATGACGTGGATTTCTCTTAGCAAAATCATCCTGTTCCCAGCGTCCGCTCAATTACAGAACGAGAACTTGCACCGTGAGTAACGTTCTCGGAAAAACCGTAGTACCGTCTCGGCTGCTGTTATGCATGTGATCGGCAATATGAAATAAATAACTACAGGGTTGTTAAAATTAAACTTTCGCTCTTCGAGGGGCCCCCACAAAAAACGAGTGAGTGTAGGATAATGAAACTTTGATCAAACGATTTTATTCCCACGTGAGAGGATAACTTTAGTTATGATGTTTGCGTTCCGGGCTACAAACGTTTGCTCAATGTCACGACCATTTGTATCCATGACTGCTCTACTGCTGCCCGAAACTTCTCAGGTGGGATGGACCACGGAATGTTCAATTGTCGTGACACAGCTCGTGTCCTGCTTGAAGATCGCACGTTGTTCCCGTAATTCTTAGCCACGACAACAGTAGCCTGTTAAAAAATTGTGGCGCAATTGGCCGCCTGGCTCTCCCAGAAGCAATTCCCAAATCTCCAGTTAATTCGAACTTCCGAATCATGTTCTTCAACTCTAGTGCGGAAAGAGGACCACTCCGTGATCCTTTAACGCATCGATTCTCGCGAAGGGAGCAGCACTACTGCTGTTGTTGTGATGAAACAGCTTTACAAGTAAGGCCCTGCTCACCTTATCCTGAGCCGTGTTGACCATCTGTAACTGTAATGCAAACTGATGCCTGTGTTTCAACCTTACGTCACCGCACCAGTACCGCCGCTTAACAGAAAGTCATGGCACTAACACTACTAACAACGCAAATCCTCCAACGCACAGTCTGTACATCTTTCCTACGAGGTGCATTCAGGTTCTAAGGCCTCCGATTTTTTTTCTAATTAACTACTCACCCGAAATCAATGAAACTGGCGTTACTTCTCGACGTAATCGCCCTGCAGACGTACACATTTTTCACAACGCTGACGCCATGATTCCATGGCAGCGGCGAAGGGTTCTTTAGGAGTCAGTTTTGACCACTGGAAAATCGCTGAGGCAATAGTAGTCACTAGGAGCCAGGTCAGGTGAGTAGGGAGCCTGAGGAATCACTTCAAAGTTGTTATCACGAAGAAACTGTTGCGTAGCGTTAGCTCGATGTGCAGGTGCGTTGTCATGGTGAAACAGCACAGGCGCAGCCCTTCCCGGACGGTTTTGTTGCAGTGCAGGAAGGAATTTGTTCTTCAAAAAATTTTCGTTGGATGCACCTGTTACCGTAGTACCCTTTGGAACGCAATGGGTAAGGTTTACGCCCTCGCTGTCCCAGAACATGGACACCATCATTTTTTGAGCACTGGCGGTTACCCGAAATTTTTTGGTGGTGGTGAATCTGTGTGCTTCCATTGATCTGACTGGCGCTTTGTTTATGGATTGAGAATTGGCATCTACGTCTCACCCATTGTCATGACCGATGAAAAGAAACTCCCATTCATGCTGTCGTTGCATGTCAACATTGCTTGGCAACATGGCACACGGGCAGCCATGTGGTCGTCCGTCAGCATTCGTGGCACCCACCTGGATGACACTTTTCGCATTTTCAGGTCGTCATGCAGGATTGTGTGCACAGAACCCACAGAAATGCCAACTCTGGAGGCGATCTGTTCAACAGTCATTCGGCGATTCCCAAAACAATTCTCTCCACTTTCTCGATCATGTCGTCAGACAGGCTTGTGCGAGCCCGAGGTTGTTTCGGTTTGTTGTCACACGATGTTCTGCCTTCATTAAACTGTCGCACCCACGAACGCACTTTCGACACATCCATAACTCCATCACCACATGTCACCTTCAACTGTCGATGAATTTCAATTGGTTTCACACCACGCAAATTCAGAAAACGAATGATTGCACGATGTTCAAGCAAGGAAAACGTCGCCATTTTAAGTATTTAAAACAGTTCTCATTCTCGCCGCTGGCGGTAAAATTCCATCTGCCGTACGGTGCTGCCATCTCTGGGACGTATTGACAATGAACGCGGCCTCATTTTAAAACAATGCGCATGTTTCTATCTCTTTCCAGTCTGGAGAAAAAAAATCGCAGGCCTTAAAACTTGAATGCACCTCGTATGATACGATATTTACGATACTGCAGTGCCTGTGTTATTCTGGTTACGATGCAAAATTCCTTTGGACATGCGATTTATCTGCCATACTGGGCAAGCGAGTAAAAGTAAAACGTCTCACTTGTACAGTAATATACAAGATGGATGTACGACTACAGGTCGTTCACGACATATGGAAGTTTGGTTCTGCCATTGAGTCATGCACGGATAGCGAAATGGTAAGACGACTGCTCGCAATAAGCGGGAAATCCGGGTTCAAGTCCCTGTCCACCACAAATTTCACTGTCGCCATTCCATTCCACAGCTGATGCTTCTCCTTATTCGCACTTGCGAATTCATTTAATGTCATTCCTATGAAGTTAGCTACCCAGGCTGTAAATGATTTGCCGTCTACACTGGCTCAAGTTCGTGACTTACAAGTTCGTGGCGACCTCCATCGGTAATGCTGGAATTCAGTATGCTGTTGGCCCACCCTTAGCCTTGATAACAGCTTCCACTCTAGTAGGCATACGTTCAATCAGGTGCTGGAAGGTTTCTTGGGGAATGGCAGCTCATTCTTCACGGAGTGCTTCACTGAGGGGAGGTACCGATGAGGCCTGGCATGAAGTCGGCGTTCCAAAACATCCCAAAGGTGTTCTCTAGGATTCAGGTCAGGACCCTGTCCAATCCACTCCATTATGTAGATGTTATTGTCGTGTAACCACTCCGCCACAGGACATGCATTATGAACAATGTTCGATCGTGTTGGAAGATGCGATTGCCATCCCCAAATTGCTCTTCAACAGTGGGTTGCAAGAACGTGCTTAAAACATCATAGTAGGCCTGAGCTCTGATAGTGCCACGCAAAACAACAAGGGGTGCAAGCACACTCCATGAAAAACACGACCACACCATAATACCACTGCCTCCGAACTTTACTGTTGGCACTACAAACGCTGGAAGACGACGTTCACCAGGCATTCGCCATACCCAGACCCTACCATCGGATCGCCACATTGTGTACCGTGATTCGTCACTACACAAAACGTTTTTCCACTGTCCAATCGTACAATGTTTAAGCTCCTTACACCAAGCGAGGCGTCGTTTGGCATTTACCGGCATGGTGTGTGGCTTATGAGCAGCCGCTCGACCATGAAATCCAAGTTTTCTCACCTCCCTGTCACAGTACTTGCAGTGGATTCTGATGCAGTTTGGAACTCGTGTGTGATGGTCTGGATAGATGTCTGCGTATTACACATTACGACCCTCTTCAACTGTCGGCGGTTTCTGTCAGTCAACAGACGACGTCGGCCTGTTCGCTTTTGTGCTGTACGTGTCCTTTCACGTTTCCACTTCACTGTAACATCTGAAACAGTGGACCTAGGGATGTTTAGGAGTATGGAAATCTCGCGTACAGATGTATGGCACAAGTGACACCCAATCACCTGACCATGTTCGAAGTCAATGAGTTTCGCGGAGCGCCCCATTCTGCTCCCTCACGATGTCTAATGACTACGGAGGTCGCTGATATGGAGTACCTGATAGTAGGTGGCAGCACAATGTTCCTAATATGAAAATCGTATGTTTTTGGGGGTCTCCGGATACTTTTGATCACATACTGTATGTAAAGTGTACGAATGGTATTTCGCTAAATGAGGAAGGTTATTTTCAGTGTAAGTGACAATAGTTACAAGTGCCACTTCAAATCCTCTTTTCGTGATGCATGTAACCTGTACCACTTTCCAATCACTGCGAACATTTCCTCCACCAAGTGAGATGGCGCAATGGTCAGTACACTGGATGTGCATTAAGGTTTAAATCCGCGTCCGACCACCAATATTTTCGTTTCCCTAAATCGTTCCGTAAATGTCGAGATGGTTCCTTCGAAAGGGAACTGCCGCTTGCCTTTCCTATCCTTAATCAATCCAAGCTTGTGCTTCGTCTCTAGTGACATCATTGTCACGGGACCTTTAACCCTAATGTTCCTCATACATTTCGAACATTTCTCTTGGGCGTCTTTGCTATTGTACAGCTACTGAATAATTCCAACTTTTCTTTATTGTCCTTTGTGAAAGATGGAAAACTTGAAGACAAACCGATATTTTGGTTTTTGTTTTGCTAATTTCGGTATCAGTTTTTGTCTGTGTACGAGTGTCTGGGTACTGAATTTTGAGTAGTTGCTAGTCTCAACATATAAGCAAAATTTACTATGCTAATCTAAGGTCTTTCAGTGTCAATACCGGAGCAATTTCCTTGAAAAGGCGGCCTTTTTCACTCTCTCACTTCAAAGTTCACCTACTAATTCATCTTTAACGGCATCGACGTTGACATTCTCTGCCGCCACTGGCGACCAATAGCGACAACCCATTGTACGAGTAGCATTCAGTAGATAATGCAACACACTTTCTTCTGAAAACAGTTTGGTTTTATTCATAATTTCTGTACACTATATTATTTCCCACTCTTTTGGCCACATAACCCTATGTTTCAACATAACCTCCGTTCTGTGAGACGTCCTTACACCACCTTACTGGGAGTGTCTGTATGCCCACTTGCCTCCCTATCTGCCACATAATGCTTCCTGCGGAGTGGATCTTTCATTGGGCCAAACTGACGGAAGTCGGAAGGTGCGAGATTCGGACTGTAGGGTGGGTGAAGAAGAACCGTCCAATGAAGCTTCACGAGCTTCTCTCGGATGCGCAGCGTTGCGTCAGGTCTTGCGTTGTCGTGGGGAAGGAGAAGTTCGTTTGCATTTTTGTGGCGACGAACACACTGAAGTCGTTTCTTCCATTTCCCTGCGGGCACACGCCTTTGAGTGCCCCAACTGGTGAACAAGAGTGTCAGCACTACCAACAGAGACGTCCAGCTGAACAGCGAGGGGTTTGATTCTGAGCCGTTGACCACCTAGAATGAGAGTGTCCGCACGTTCCAACATGGTAGGAGTCACAGCTGTGTGCGGCCGGCCGCCACGCAGCAGATCGGACAGGTTTTGCTGAGACCTTGTTGCGATGATGACGCCTGGCCCAACGGCCGGCCGCGGTGGTCTCGCGGTTCTAGGCGCGCAGTCCGGAACCGTGCGACTGCTACGGTCGCAGGTTCGAATCCTGCCTCGGACATGGTTGTGTGTGATGTCCTTAGATTAGTTAGGTTTAAGTAGTTCTAAGTTCTAGGGGACTAATGACCACAGCAGTTGAGTCTCATAGTGCTCAGAGCCATTTGAACCATTCTTTGGCCCAACGACTCATCGTGCTTTTGTTCGCTGCCAGGTCTCCATAGATTTATTCTATGAGCACACCATATATTTACAGTAGGAATGCATGTTGACACAAGAGCATACTTTACATCAGCAACAATAATTATTGCTGTACCTACAGGAATTAAGGTATTCCGCTGAATAGCCACGTTATATGGAACTAAATTCAAGTTTGATCTGCTTTTCCACCAAAACAACCGAATGAAAGCTCTGCTTGGAATGCTTCTCCGTTAGAGACGCCATTCTGAAAACTACGTACAGTGCCGTCATCTATAGGAACTTCATGAAACAGGCACAGGAGCAGGAATATTCGATGAAGACCGACAACAAATCCCGCATTTTTTTCAATCGAAACTGCCCGAGAAAAAAAAGTACTTTATTTATTGAACGCCGCACGTAACTAATGACATTCATTACGAAATTTGCGATAAGTGGCTGTATGAAATCTTACTTAGTTCATAGTAGAGCAGTGGATAGGAGCGTGCTATTTTGTAACCGCAGACGTTATAAAATCGGAAAGCGTTACATCAGGTGACTTGTGGCGGTCGCGTGATGTGCTGATGAGATCGTGGCCTGCCGGCAGCTGTCTGCAGGTTATCAAGGGCCATGGCGGCGCCAGCTGCCCACCAGCTGCCTTATTTATGCACAGCACTTATCTGACGCGGCTTCAGCGCAGACGCCAAATGATCCGAGCATTTCAGCTGCACCCTCAGTGAAGGCGAGGAAAAGTACATGAGCGTCAACCAGCTCCCCACTGAATAATCTGAATGTTCACAGGGAGCAAGCTATGCGGTTCCCCACTGCTGACTCGTATGTTTAAACCGCAATATTTACCATATATTCCGATAGTTCCTTTTCCGGCGGCCGGTGTGCCCGAGCGGTTATAGGCGCTTTAGTCTGGAACCGCGCGACCGCTACGGTCGCAGCTTTGAATCCTGCCTCGGGCATGGATGTGTGTGATGTCCTTAGGTTAGTTAGGTTTAAGTATTTCTAAGTTCTATGGGACTGATGACCTCAGATGTTAAGTCCCATGCTGCTCAGAGCCATTTTATTTCCTTGCCCTTTCGAAAAGTAATTTATTTTGCTACAGTTTAAATGTACGTACAAAGGGCACCAAACAGAACGGAAAATTAAAATACGATGCGTGGAGCACACGAGAGGTAGTAAAGCTGAGAAATGTACGAACGGCACCCATTTCCGAAACGTGGCCCACGACAGTAGAAACATACAAATGAGTTTAATGGATCTGTTTTTGTTGTGGTCTTCAGACCGAAGACTGGTTTGATGCAGCTCGCCACACTGCTCTATGCCGTACAGTCCTTTCCTCTCTGTATAACTGCTGCAACCTACATTCTTTAGAACCTGCTTACTGTATTCATTGCTTGGTCTCCAGCTACAATTTTTACCCCTCACACATCCCTCTGATACTAAATTGGACGCCGTTGGGTATTTCAGAATGAGCCCTATTAACCGATCTCTTCTTCCAGTCGAGTTATGGAACAAATTTCTTTTCCCCTCAATTCCGTTCAGTATCTCCTCATTAGTAACTTCTACATCTACATCTACATCCATACTCCGCAAGCCACCTGACGGTGTGTGGCGGAGGGTACCCTGAGTACCTCTATCGGTTCTCCCTTCTATTCCAGTCTCGTATTGTTCGTGGAAAGAAGGATTGTCGGTATGCCTCTGTGTGGACTCTAATCTCTCTGATTTTATCCTCATGGTCTCTTCGCGAGATATACGTAGGAGGGAGCAATATACTTCTTGACTCCTCGGTGAAGGTATGTTCTCGAAACTTCAACAAAAGCCCGTACCGAGCTACTGAGCGTCTCTCCTGCAGAGTCTTCCACTGGAGTTTATCTATCATCTCCATAACGCTTTCGCGATTACTAGATGATTCTGTAACGAAGCGCGCTGCTCTCCATTGGATCTTCTCTATCTCTTCTATCAACCCTATGTGGTACGAATCCCACACTGCTGAGCAGTATTCAAGCAGTGGGCGAACAAGCGTACTGTAACCTACTTCCTTTGTTTTCGGATTGCATTTCCTTAGGATTCTTCCAATGAATCTCAGTCTGGCATCTGCTTTACCGACAATCAACTTTATATGATCATTGCATTTTAAATCACTTGATCTGCCCATCTAATCTTCAGCATTCTTCTCCAGAACCACATTTCAAAAGCCTCTGTTCTCTTGTTGCCTAAACTGATAATCGTCCATGTTTCACTTCCATGCATGGCTAGACTCCATACAAGTACCTTCAGAAAAGATTTCCTAACGGTGTGTTTACACCCGTGCGCCTTGCAGCTAGTTGCCGTACGGCTGTATTTGCCCCATTCGGAAGTAGACGCGCCCACCATGAACACAGGTGTTACTGGAATCACACGTTGTGGAACAGACATGCACCTAAACGCGTGCCTCTCCTTGGATGTGGAGCAAGCACAGCGCACGGCGACTATGCGCGAGGGGCACAGCTTAAACGTACCTTAACATCTAAATCTATACTGAATGTTAAAAAATTTCTCCCCACTGCCAGTATACGTTTTATGTCCCTTCTACCTCGGCCATCAGCAGTTATTTTGCTGCCCACATAATAAAACTCAATATTACTTTCAGTGTCTTATTTCCTAATTCAATCACCCTCAGCATCATTGATTTAAATCGACTACATTCCATTACCTTTGTTTTGCTTTTGTTAATGTACATCTTACGTCCTCCTTTCAAGAAACTCTCCATTCCGTTCAACAGATCTTCCAGGTTCTTTGCTGTCTCTGAAAGAATTACAAGATCACTGGCAAACCTCAAAGTTTTTATTTCTCCACGTTGAACTTTAATTCCTTCTCCAAATTGTTCTTTGATTTCGTTCACTGCTTGCTCAATGTGCACACTACATAACATCGGGGATAGGCTAGAAATCTGTCGCACTTCCTTTTCAAACACTGCTTTCCTCTCATGTTCCTCAATTCTTATCACAGCCGTCTGGTTTCTGCACATGTTGTATATAATCTTTCGCTCCCTGCTACCTCAGAAATGAAATGAAATGAAATGTCGTGTGGCTAGGGCCTCCCGTCGGGTAGACCGTTCGCCTAGTGCAGGTCTTTCGATTTGACGCCACTTCGGCGACCTGCGCGTCGATAGGGGTGAAATGATGATGATTAGGACAACACAACACCCAGTCCCTGAGCGGAGAAAATCTCGGGCCCTTAGGATTGACAGTCTGTCACGCTGACCGCTCAGCTACCGGGAGCGGACGCTACCGCAGAATTGCAAAGTGTGTATTCCAGTAGACATTGTCAAAGGTTTTCTCCAAATCTACAGAAGTGACCAATCTAAGTTTGCCTTTCGTTAACGATCTTATAAGGGAAGTATAACCATCAGTATTACATCACGTGTTTCTCCAGTTCCCTGGAATCCAAACTGATCTTCCTCGACATCGGCTTCTACCATTTTTTCATTCTTCTGTAAATAATTAGTGACTGATTAAACTGATAGCTCGGTGATATTCACATCTGTCAGCACCTGCTGTAAAGAAAAGAGAAAGCAGTTGTTGTAGTTGAGAAAACAGAAATACGGCAGGAAATAGTACATTTCCAGATGGTTACCGTGCTTAGATGTAGATGTGCTCGCACCATCTGCCGCATCTAATTGGAGCCACATAGTGTGTCATCCAGTTCGGTATGAAGTGCTAGCCAATGCAGTGCATACTGAGGCTATGGAGGAGCTCTGTCGAAGGCAGAGCGCTGCGGCTCTACTCTGCAGGGTACCCTGGAAGAGACAGGCATGTCCGTGTTCCCAACAAAAGAACAATATCAGGTGGATAAAACAACGGCGCAAGATGGGTTCTGTAACCAACGTGAAGCAGAAGGGGCCTGAAATGACAGTTCGAACGCCGGAAAATATCTGACGAGTCCGTGCAGCTCAGAAACAAAGCCAACAGTGAACTGTCCATCGCCATTCCAAAACTTTCCAAATCTTTCGCACTTCTTTGCAGAGGATTATGAAACCGGATTTAAAGTTTCATCCTTATAAGCTGCAAATGGCGCAACAGTTACTGCTGGGGGATAAAGCGAATACGCGCAATTTGTGCACAACGTCACTGGATGAAAATGACCAGGATGGCGCACTTGTGATAAATCTTGGGATTTCCACTAAAAAAACTTCCGATATTACTCTGATGGAAACGTGCAGCTCATTCATGAAAAGGCCCAAGGAGTCCACAGTTCGTTGTTTATATTCTACTGGACAGTCCACTGGAATGGCGCTGCACCATCCTTTTAAGACAACAACAACGGCTGGCCAGGAATGTCAATTCCGAGCGTTCAGCGGCCATGATAAAACGCAATATGGCTCCAGCGAGATGGGGCCACAGTCCATATGGCCCGTAAGTCAAGGACTGTTCCGAAGCACCGCTTCGCACGTCGATTACTATCATAATTGGGTGGTATATGATAGCTGTCGAAATCACACGACCTATCAGCCCCTGATATTTTTCTGTGGGGTCGTCTCAAGAACAAAGTTCTTTTTGGTGGTGAGTCCACAATGCTGATGAGTTGCAATCCGGAAAATGACTGGTAACGCAATAAGAAGCTTTCGTGTACGCCTTCAGCAATGCGTCACCGATGACAAGTCATTTTTACGATGCACTCTTTCATAAATAATCCTGTGTTTGGTGTTTTAGTAATGGCGATGTGTGTAGAACAGCTACCGGTCCTGGAAAAAATAACTTGAACAGTCACTATTTCCCCTGCCCCCAAAGCCTGATCTCGCTAAGTTATGTGTAAATTATATTGATGTAAATACATGATATTCCTCATACTAACGAGATGAAAAGGTACTGAGACCCGTGCGTCGCCGTGTTTTGCAGCCAAAAGAAGAAAACCTGTATCCCTACTAAATGGACAGGATGAGTGCAAAGTGAGCAGTTTTTATTACGTCTTTAAGAGCCTACTGTGGTGGGAAAAGAATAAGTGGTGTTTCGGACTCGGTATGCAAACAAGCCAAGAAAAAAAAAATCACGTAATTAACGTGAAAGACGTAATACGGGGGACGTGTGGCCATCGTATTTTTAAATATCTGTGATGTCCGCAGTCGAATAAAGAGCTACAGCAAATGTAAAGTGAAGACTGTCTTTGCCTGTTGAAACAGACGTGGGAAGAGGGCCTTAGCACCTTATTGCTGATTAACCAATTAAGATTACATTCTTTCGTCGTATGTGATACTTGAACCCCACATTTTTACGTCATGACTACTATATCTTTCGTATTATAGTATAAATTCTTTGTAAAACCCCTGTTAGTTTTTTGTAAAATTTCTGTGACGATGTGTTAGCTTTATCACTGTTTGTAATTATTCAATCATTTCGATTATGAAAATAGATTTTTATAGGATTTGAATATTAATTTCAGTAACCCAAAATTTATATTGTAGGAAATCTAATATCGGATATTTACCAGCTAAATCTGGTAGTTAATAAATACCAATGTGCAGGTGAGACTGTATATTACAACTTGCACTGCCTGAGAAGCAAATGTGAAGAGAAGGTAACGAAATGAAATTTCACTATTTGAGAGAATATATGATTTTATTTCAAGGATTACAACACGAGCAAAATTTACAAAGAACTTGAGAGTAAGAGGCCATTTATGAGAATCAGGTTGGATCCCCTTGTGGCCTGAATGCACTCCGTGATTCGCTTTGGAAGGCCGATGTGTCTTCTCCTGTGGCAAGCTGGCGCACAGTTGTTGCAACCGGTCCTTCGTATCCCGGGTACTGGTGCTGCGTCGCTACGGTGTTGACGTTCGAGCTGGTCCCACATACGTTCTGTCAGAGACAGATCTGAAGATCTTGCTGGTCATGGGAGTATCTTAACATCAGGCAGAAAGTTTATAGACATAGCTGTCGTGTGAACGAACGCTGCCTGTTCAAAAATGGCTCTACAGTATTGTTGCATGAGAGGTGCCACATGTGGACATTGGATGCTCGTGACGTACCGTTGTACCGTCAAGATTCCCTCAATTACTAAAAGGTGTACAACTTTGCTTCCGCGTGGCGACAACGGTAAGTAGCGGTCGAAAGAAGCAGATCGCAGACGTCAGGCAGTTACCAATGACCTCTGTCAACATAACCTCATTCAAGCATTAGTCGATCTGCGTCTGCATCATAAACTTGTTCTTGACTGAAAATGTCAGTTCACTAGCCTAATTCTCGTTATTTACAGGCGGTGTTACTGTTTTGTTTCAATATGAACAAAACAGCGGCTGAGTCTCATCGAATGCTCTCAGGTACGTATGTTAAGGACGCTTTTAGTAAAAGAACGTGTCGTCAGTGATTTCAATGCTTGAAGAACAGTGATTTTAACGTCGTAGACCGACATAGAGGTGGAAGAGAGAATGTTTCCGAAGATGCAGTATTGGAGACAATGCTGAGTGAAGACTCGCGTCAAACTCGAGAAGAATTAGCACGATTAGTGAGAGTGACACAGCAAGCCATTTCAAAACGCCTCAAGGCTATCGGCATGATTTAGAAAGAAGGAACTTGTGTTCCATGTGAGCTGAAACCAAAAGACAATAAACGGCGTTTGTGTGTTTGTGAACAGTTGCTTCAGAGGCAAAAACGGAAGGGATTTCTGCATCGAATTGTGACTGGGGACGAAAAATGCGTTCATTTCGATAACTCTAAACGCAAAAAACCATGGGGATATCCCGGCCATGCTTCCACGTCGACGGCCAAACAAAATATTCACGGCTCCAGGATCATGCTCTGCATTTGGTGGGACCAGCTGGGCGTCGTGTACTATGAGGTGTTAAAACCAAGTGAAACAATCACAGGTGCTCGTTATCGAACGCAATTAATGCGTTTGAGCAGGGCATTGAAAGACAAACGGCCGCAATATAGAGAGAAGCACGATAAAGTGATTTTTCAGCACGACAACACTCGACGCCACGTTGCAAAAGAGGTCAAAAGGTATGTGGAAACGTTAAAATGAGAAGTCCTACCCCTCCCGTCGTATTCTCCTTAGATTTCTCCCTGTGGCTATCATCTGTTTAGATCAATAGCGCATGGTCTGACTGAACAACACTTCCGATCTCACGAAGAAGTCACAAATTGGATCGATTCGTGGATCACTTCAAAATATGAACGATTTTTTTGACGCGGGATTCGTACACTACCCGAAAGATGGGAGAAAGTAGTGGCCAGCGATGGAAAATACTTTGAATGATACATGTGTAACCAATTTGTTTCGTTACACCCTCAAATGTTGGGGAAAAACGGCGGAAGCAAAGTTGTACACCTGACGTCATACCCGATGGTTCCTCACCTCATGGAGCCAAGAGTGACACCACTGTGCCTCTCCAAAGTATTGAAGGAAAAGGACCTCTCTTTAGCTGCCACCGCAATCGCCAACGACAGTCATCCGGAGTGAGCAGAACCGCAATTCGTCGCTGAACACGATACTTCCCGGTCGCGGCATCACTCCAAGCGCAGATGTTCATGTTCTTCTGTCGACAGCAGGCTACGCGTGGCCCAGTGCTTCCCTAGTGCGGCTGCTGCTCGTCTCCGAACAATGTTGCGCGGTGACAAAGAATGTTGCAGAAAGTGGCTACTTGTTATCACATGGCAGGAGCACGTGTGAAGCGGTTACTCTGTACTTGGTGCACAATACTGTGATCCTCCCTCGTCTAATCAGAGGTGGACGACCGAAATCTTGACGACGAGAATAACCTGCCTTCTCGTTCCCACGCGATACAACATTGGACCACTGTCACATATGAATTTCCCGCAAATCTGGATACTGCAGATTCCACCAGCCGGCCAAATAGACCCCTATAATGAGGCTCATTTCGCACTCTGTTGCCAGTAGCGCTGTCTCACACGAGTACTTGGGACCTCCATGTCCTTCACAACGGCCAGTCAGCATCTGACGATGTTCATGGCTCCTGTATGCCCGACCAGTCTTGGTAACAACACCAAACACGTGCGACGCGAATGCACTTTGGTGGCCATTTTAACTGTCGCAGAGAATTGCCCCTCTAATCATTTGCGTAGCGTCGATAGTGGATAAGTGTACTAAGTTAGGTTGTCATCCGATCATGTGTTCTGGGTGTTCCACTTATTTGTCAAGCAGCGTAGATACTGGCCTCTTCCGTTCGCTCCTTGCCACAACGGTAAATATTACCGACTAGCTTAGCGCCCGCTGAATCGCTCGCGTAGACTGCATGGTCTGCACAGATTTTTTTGTTTTGTTACTCTCATTGCTCCTGTGTAAATCTACACATTGTGCCAACAGCGCATCTAGTCTATGGAGACTAATTTACAAAGCGAGTACTAAAATTTAATAAAAGTTTTAGTGTTAACATAAATGCTAGATTTTGCATAATTAAAGTGTTCAACGGGTTTAATGTGATATCATATACCAAGTTAAAAAACAGACACATCGGATAAGTGGTTCCATAGTTACTAGTCGCTACCTTATACCTAGTACTGAATTCTCACATCTCAAACGGTTATTACTGTTTATGAAATCGCATTCAAGCATGCTATCTTCTTTGTCATCAGTGGTTATTGGTTTATATAGTAATTAAAACAAAAATAATTTTCTACATTTACACGGATACTCTGAAAATCACATTACAGTGCCTGACAGAGGGTTCATCGAACCAACTTCACAATTCTCTATTATTCCAATCACTTATAGCGAGCGGAAAGAATGAACACCCGTATGTTTCCGTACGAGCTCTGATTTCCCTTATTTTATCGTGGTGATCGTTCCTCCCAATGTAGATCGGTGTCAACTAAATATTTTCGCATTCGGAGGAGAAATTTGGTGACTGGAATTTCGTGAGAAGATTCCGTCGCGACGAAAAACGCCTTTCTTTTAACGATTTCCATCCTAAATGTTGTATCATTTCTGTGACACTCTCTCCCATATTTCGCGATAGTACAAAACGTGCTGGTTTTCTTTGAACTTTTTCGACGTACTTCGTCAGTCCTATCTGGTAAGGATCCCACACCGCGCGGCAGTATTCTAAAAGAGGACGGACAAGCTTAGTATAGGCAGTCTCCTTAGTAGGTCTGTCACATTTTCTAAGTGTCCTGCCAATAAAACGCAATCTTTGGTTAGCCGTCCTACAACATTTTCAATGTGTTCCTTCCAATTTAAGTTGTTCGTAATTGTAATACCTAGGTATTTAGTTGAATTTACGGCTTTTAGATTAGACTGATTTATCGTGTAACCGAAGTTTAACGAGTTCCTTGTAGCACTCATGTGGATGACCTCACACTTTTCGTTATTTAGGATCAACTGCCACTTTTCTCACCATTCAGATATCTTTTCTAAATTGTTTTGCAGTTTGTTTTGATCTTCTGATGACTTTATTAGTCGATAAACGACAGCGTCATCTGCAAACAACCGAAGACGGCTGCTGAGATTGTCTCCAAAATCGTTTATATAGATTTTTATTGACATACAGGGTTAGAAACAGTCTGAAAACATTGTAAGGCTGTTGCAGGATGGGTTGTGCTGAGAAACAAGTCTTAAGAAAAAAGTTCGGTATGTTGCGCCGTTTGCCAGTGTATTGGTATTGAAGTTAGCCAGTCAGGTTGCTGGCGCGCGAATTCAAGCGCTGCCACGAGCCGACTGTAAGTGGCTACTGAGCTTTATCGCCGAACACAGACTGTGGTGACACTAGTGTGACTGGGTCGTGTGTATAGAAACGACGATCTGGTAATTCCCACTTGCACAGATAAACGGCGTTCGTATTTCGTAGGACTATGCTCCAAACTTTCCTTCACTCGACCACTGCCTGTTGGTGTTAGAACTCTTTTCAGATGGTTACGGTTATTTTTTATTTTTATTTACATGTCAAGTTCCGTAGGACCAAATTGAGGAGCAAATCTCCAAGGTCATGGAACGTGCCAGTACATGAACTTACAACATAAAAGCAATAACAGATAAAAATAAATGTTCACGAACCTGAAAGAAAATCAGCCCACAAGTTTAAGCAAACGCTATCAGCAAAACAATGAAAATCAGCTTAATTTTTCAAGGAACTCCTCGAGAGAATAGAAGGAGTGACCCATGAGGAAACTCTTCAGTTTCGATTTGGAAGCGCGTGGATTACTGGTAAGATTTTTGAATTCGAGTGGCAGCTTATTGAAAATGGATGCAGCAGTATACTGCACACCTTTTTGCACAAGAGTTAAGGAAGTCCGATCCAAATGGAGGTTTGATTTCTGCCGAGTATTAACCGAGTGAAAGGTGCTTATTCTTGGAAATAAACTAATATTGGTAACAAGAAACGACAATAAGGAATATAAATATTGAGAGGCCAATTTCAAAATACCCAGACTAGTGAACAGAGGTCGACAAGAGGTTCGTGAACTCACACCACTTATTGCCCGAACCGCCCGTTTCTCAGCCAAAAAACCCTTCTAGAATGGGAAGACTTACCCCAAAACATAATACCATACCACATAAGTGAATAAAAATAAGCAAAGTAGACTAATTTACGTGTCGAAGTATCACTCACTTTCGATACCGTTCGAATAGTGAAAATGGTAGAATTAATTCTTTGAACAAGATCCTGAACGTGGGCATTCCACGACAGCTTACTATCTATCTGAACACTTAGGAATTTGAACTTTTCAGTTTCAATAATAATATGCCCGTTCTGTGAGATTAAAACGTCAGGTTTTGTTGAATTTTGTGTTAGAAACTGTAAAAACTGAGTCTCACTGTGATTTAACGTTCATTTATTTTCTACAAGCCATGAACTGAGGTCATGTACTGCACTACTTGAAACCGAATCAATGTTGCACACAACATCCTTTACTACCAAGCTAGTGTGATCAGCAGAGATATTTTAGAGTTACCCATAATACTAGAGGGCATATCATTTACGCAAATAAGGAACAGGAGCGGCCTCAACACTGATCCCTGGGGCACCCCCACTTGACAGTACCCCACTCAGATCCCACATCACAGCCGTTATCAACATTGTGAAAAATGACGTTTTGCTGCCTGTTGCTAAAGTAAGAGGTGAACCAATTGTGAGCTACTCCCCTTATTCCGTAATGGTCCAATATTGTGAGATCAACACAGTCAAATGCCTTTGTTAAATCAAAAAATATGCGACGCGTTCGAAACTTTTTGTTTAGCCCATCCAGTACCTCACAGAGAAAAGAGAATACAGCATTTTCAGTTGTCAAACGACTTCTAAAGCCGAACTGTACATTTGATAGCAAATCGTGTGATATAAAATGAGCAATTAACCTTACATACACAGCCTTTTCGATTACTTTTGCGAACACTGATGGCATAGAAATAGGTCTAAAATTATCTACATGATCCCTTTCTCTCTTTTTTATAAAGCGGCTTTACTACTGAGTACTTTAATCGCTCAGGAAACTGACCACTCCTAAAGGAAAAACTACAAATATGGCTAAATACAGGGCTAACATGTGCAGCACAGTACTTTAATACTCTGCTAGACACTCCATCATAACCATGAGAGTCCTTAGTCTTCAGTGATTTGATTATTGACTCAATCTCCCTCTTGTCTGTATCACAGCGTAGTATTTCAGACGTCAATCTCGGAAAGGCATTTGCTAAGAAATTTAAATGATTTCCTGTTGAAACTAAATTTTTATTTAATTCACCAGCAATATTCAGAAAATGGTTGTTAAATACTGTACATATTTCTGATTTATCAGTAACAGAAATATTACTGCGAACTGACTTTATATCATCAACCTTGTGCTGCTGACCAGACACTTCCTTCACAGCTGACCATAAGGCTTTAATTTTATCCTGTGAATTAGCTGTTCTATTTGCATACCACATACTTTTTGCCTTGCTAATTACAACACTGTTTGTAATGGGCTACTGTAGCTTGATTGTGACTACTTCTAACACTTTGATATAATTCCCGCTTTGTACTACATGATATCCTTATCCCACTAGTCAGCCAACCGGGCTGTCCATTACTGCTAGTACCCCGTTTAGAATGTTCTAATGGAAAGCAACTCTCAAAGAGCATGAGAAACGTGTTATGGAAAGCATTGTATTTGTCATCTATATTATCGGCACTATGAACATCTTGCCACCCTTGTTTCTTCACAAGTTTTGAAAAACTCTCTATTGCTGTTGGATTAACTTTCCTACGTAGTTTGTAATTAATTACGACATTGGTTTGAGTAAAAAAACCATTTAGTCTTAAAGTTTGTACATCATGGTCTGAAAGGCCATTCACCCTTTTACTAACAGAATGCCCATCTAGTAATGAAGAATGAATAAAAATATTGTCTATGACTGTGCTACTGTTCCCCTGCACCCTAACTGAAAAAAAGCACAGTTTGCATCAGATCATATGAATTTAGGAGATCTACCAACATCCTTCTCTAAAATTTTTTATTATTCACTACAAAAGTTGTCTCACGTCATTTTGCCACTAACACATAACGTTTACATTTCAGACTTTGCTGGAGGCTTTCCCCTAACATTTCCAATCTTAAACTATTGTGCAAACACGTTTTTCACGAACTGTAATCCGCACAACACTCAACAATGAACATGCGCTTTTATATCGTGAGCACCATTTTGCGTTGGATTCAACTGATCACTAAGTATCTCTGCTCCATTCAGTCGCTCTACCTGGAGATACTTTTACGTCTGAAGATTCCTATTCGGTACGAATGAAATGGTACACCGAACGACTTCCGGAAGTAATGCATCATTTTACAAAGCTACGTGTCACCAGAATCGAAGCTCTGTTAATAGCGTTAACACAAAGAAGTTGATTTTGCAACGTTGTAGACCGCATCTCGTGGTCGTGGGGTAGCGTTCTCGCTTCCCGCGCCCGGGTTCCCGAGTTTGATTCCCGGCGGGGTCAGGGATTTTCTCTGCCTCGTGATGGCTGGGTGTTGTGTGTTGTCCTTAGGTTAGTTAGGTTTAAGTAGTTCTAAGTCCTAGGGGACTGATGACCATAGATGTTAAGTCCCATAGTGCTCAAAGCCATTTGAACCATTTTTTGCAACGTTGTACGAGATGCCTGTTGTCAGCCGTTCTTTAGTGAGATGCACATCCGGGAAGTCTTTTGGTGCGATATGAATGTGTTTGTACCTGCAGAGAAATGCCGCACGGAGTGAAGGCAGCAGGAAGTGTGTCCTGATCCGATGTACGCACTACCAAGGCACGCAATAAAGCGTGACAGGTAAGCTACTTTCCTTGTAGCGACAGTTCAAAGGCATCGCCAGCTGTGGAAGTAACATCCGACGTTCCCCCACAGTGTCTCAGGCCCAGCTGCGTACACTGAGCTTCACAAATATTACAAAACAGGCGGGTAATGGTAGCCTCATGTTGCGTCAGTGCCAAATGCCAAGGGAGTGCATCAACATGAGTGGAGTTCTCAACTCCGACTCTCAGTCAGGCAGGTCTAAACTGGTAACAATTTGGTCGAGTGCAGGTTCGTCGCTGATCTTATCCGCGACACGATTTGTCCGCATTGAATTAGATGTGGTCAACAGTGGGCCTTAAAGGGCTTATGGAGGCACTGTTTAGTTCATAGGCGGATTCTGAGAAAACCCGAAAGTAGTGTTTTTCACCATTTATTTGCTGTAAGCAGCGGATATTATATTTTCTAGACATTTACCTAGAAGTACCATCTTACCTTTTTGAAATATGTTTATCCACTATCGAGAAATACCAAAACCCAGCCGCGAGTTTCCAGACGGCTGTACATAGCAAATGGCTGAAACTTATACAATGTATTCCTAAGATTCACATCTAGAACAACACTGAAAGTTGTCTACATATCTTCATCCGTTTCCGAAATACAGCGGATCAAAGTTACCCTACTTGTACACGTAAAATACGCGCTTAAAATCCAGTGCGAGACGAAAACGTATTTTATAAAGTGACGTAGAGCCAATAAACATGCTATATAGTGTCTCCGTTATCATCGGAAGGGTACTGGGAACACCATGTTGTAGTAATAGAGCATATGAAAAATTTTTATGTTCGTAATATCCGGTCTGAGGTGTAAAATTAGTTTGGGTTTATTTTAATTCCACATGAGTAAACTATTGAAATTTTACTGGTCCGAGAATTACTTTTCTTATGAGTGACTTGCTCTACTGTAGTAAGGAAAAGAATGGAACTAGCAGAAAAATGCTCCTATCGGAGCACAAAAAAAGGCGAATATGTCACTGTTTAAAAGGCCCTGACTGAAAAGTGGGGTAGCAACTGTGACATTCTACCTTCCTCAGCACCTTTAAAATTATTCCTAAAAATTTTGGTTTGCAAACATACTCGGGCTTTTTTAAGCTGAGAAAGAAGGAAATAGCGACAATTGGAACGAGACGGAAAAGTAATAAATACTGGAAGATAGTAGAAAGTGGTTGTGGTATAAAAAGAGCAAAGGAGATAATGGCAGTCTGAGAGAAAGAGAGGGACACAATGATAGTGGAACATAGATGACGGTAACAGAACAACGCTAGGAAAAGACTGAAGGACAGAGTGCCAATGGGACAGGAATAAAGAGTAGGAGAAAGTGGCGGTGAGCGAGAGCCAATGATAATGAGAGACAGAGTCTATGACAATGACAACGAGGAACAGAGAGATAGTAACAGTGAAAAGAGATAGTGGGAGTGGGGAGGGATGAATGAGGCAACAGCAGTAAGAGAGAGCAAGGGGAGAAATTGACAGAGGGAGGAGCTAGTAGGAGTTGAACAGAACGAAGGAGACTGTGGCTGTAAGGCACGAGCAGTGACAGAGACACACAAGGAGATAATGGCAATGAGTTGGAATGAGAATGGGCAAGTGGGAATGAATAGGTATGAGCGACTTATAGCGATGGTATAGTGGGTGTGAGCAAGTTACTGTTAGGGAGCTTGTGCGAGTGAGAGGTGAGCTGCTTGTTAAAGAGTGCGAATATGTTCGGACGTTAAAATTTTTAAAGGTTCTGAGGAAAGTACAATGAGGCAGCTGGTATCGCACTCTGCAGTCAGAGTCTTTTAAACACGAGCATATTCGCTTTTTTTTGTGCTTCGACAGCAGCATTTTTCCGCTGGTATAGTTTCTGCATTATCTTCTCTGACGAGACCCGTTTTGAGTCACCGATAGGATCCATTTCAGTTATATTCAAATTTTTCAATGTTATGGAAGTAGGGAACGGTGTTGTCTTAAATTTCGTTATTACATTATCGATTTAAGGGTTACCAGTCCCATCTTGAGAGACACACTTCAGAATTACACTACAGCAATGGATACACAGTACAGCAGCATACTCATAGACTATGTGTTAAATATTTTTGACCTCTGCCGGTAGAGGGATCAATCCAGACTGTACGTGAGATAACAATTCTGTATCGTCATGAGCAAAAACATTAGTACAATGGTATTATCTAACTTACACATGTTAAGTGTCATATAATGTTGGCAAAAAGTTTATATTTTTTAATTAAGAGTCATTTACAACGAGAGTCTGTATTCCACACTCTACTCTCACCGACCATTTTTGGCGTTAAGGACAAAATCAGAATCTTGTGATAAAACCGGGTGACATTTTATTCTAGAATCCACCGAAACACAATAAATTGCTATTCTATACTACATGGGCTAGATGATCATGGACTAAAATTAGGTGTGTTGTTCAACTGTCTGGACTTAAGTGGATGGAATGATAGTAACTAGAATCAATAGGAACTAACTAGTATCATTAACAGACGATATAATTATCTTATTTTTCCGGGTGTTAAACATAGTACGTTGCAAGTGGTTATGTACCTACACAAGCGCAACTCAGAAAGGTACTGTCACATAAGGTATTACAAATTTCACAGGATTACCCAGCAGATGTAGCGAGTAGCCGTGTTTGTTACCCACTGTACACAAATACCTACAAACACCTAGCGTATTATTCATGTCCGAAAGGACAGACACCGCATGTATAATTACTGCGATGATGGACAATGACCCCTTCAGTGCAGATGCACAACAACCTCCAACACTTACGGGAATCGGCGAGATGCCGTGAGTAATGAAGCTAGTGAGCAGGGGCACTACATCAGTTGAGAATTTGGGTGTGGCGGGAGGCGTGCTATGTAGTCCGTGCGGTGGTGGTGACCACCGTGTCCGGATGGCGTAGTGGTCAGCGCATCTGCCTCGTAAGCAGAAGACCTGGGTTCGAATCATGGTCCGGCACAAATTTTCAACTTGCCCCATTGGTATAAATAAGTGCCCACTGGCAGGTAATGTCTTTAATTCCTTTCTTTCTTCACTGTCTTATTCTTATATAAATCGTAGGCCTGAAAGTGGTAACAGATACGTCGTCAATGGGGGAAGTACGAATATATACTAATGAAATGGCTTTAAGCTAAACGGCAATAGACCATATTTACCGATCGCCTGGCAGCTTACACAGTCAAAGTAATTTCATACTGACCAGCACGACACAAGTGTGATATACGCGTTAGTTGATCGAAGCAGCTCTGCAGTCATGAGGCTCTCTCCATCGGCCAACTCCCGACTAATTAGCATGTTTGAAATCACTCATTTTTAATAGCTGACTCATGGGGTGACGTTGGAGAAGTGTGGTATCCACCTTCCCGCAGGAAGATTAAAGCGTAGGCCCGTGTCGTTCCATCGCCAGCTAGGATACATGGCAATGACCGTCAACATGTGATGTACCCCGCAGGTCAAGTGAGTCTAAGATGCGGCGGACGTCAGAGTAATTTCTGCAGATGCAGTGAGCAGGGCTCTCTTGGTGTGTGTGTGTGTGTGTGTGTGTGTGTGTGTGTGTGTGTGCGACATAGAACTACAACTTCTCTTCGACAGAGGCGAAGCGACGTTCTCCACTTGGTGATGAAAGCTTTTTTCGATCGAAGTTTGTTGGTCGCATGTTAATCAACCACTCTTCTTCCCATTTTTGTGAGATACGGCGTCTGAGATTTATAGTGGCAGCAAGTCCATTATGGAGGCATCTTTAGCCAATGTGTCATCACTTATCCGGGATGCCCACATGGCTACGGGCACAGAACAATACCATGAAGGGTCCTGTGAACGGCGGCGACGAACAGATAACTTTGATTACCAACCGCCATCAAAGTAATGAGCCACTGCATAGGAGAGTATTTCCGAAAAGTGGATGCTGTACGTGCTTCAGAGCTCTGTACATTGCTTCTAATTCCATCGTGTAGAAACTGCATAGCTGCATAGATTAGATTAGATTAATACTTGTTCCATAGCTCATGAATACGACCCTTCGTAATGATGTGAAACATGTCAATTTAACAAAATGTTTCTTTAAACGCCATAATTCAAGGTTTTATCTTGTAAGACTACTTACTTATACCGAAAAATCCATCTATTGAGTAGAAGAAGTTATCATTCAGAAATTCCTTTAATTTATTTTTAAATGTTGGTTGCGTATTTGTCAGACTTTTGATGCTATTTTTTTCGCAGCATGATTCGCCGCTTTCTGTAGAAACGTAGTGAAGATCCGCCTTTCTCCTAGTGCTGGAGCTATGCACATTGCCATAGTTCTGGAAAGACAATGTTGTTCATATATAGTCTTACCGATAAATGAATGCATAGCTGATTTTCTCGCCGCTCTTGGAGCCGTGGGTACACACTGAGGTAGCATAGCCGACCGGTGTGAACGTGCGGTTCTAGGTGCTTCAGTCTGGAACCGCGTGACCGCTGCGGTCACCGGTTCGAATCCTGCCTCGGGCATGGAGGTGTGTGATGTCCTTAGGTTTTAGGTTTAAGTAGTTCTAAGTTCTAGGGGACTAATGACCACAGATGTTAAGTCCCATAGTGCTCAGAGCCATTTGAACCATTTTGAGGTGACATAAACTTGGGACAGCGATACACACATAAACAGATGGCACTAGTACCGGGTATTTAATTGGTGGAGCTGTCATTTTCACACAGGTGATTCATCTGACAAGGTTTCCGACGTTACTATGACCGCACGACGGGAATTATCAGACTTTGAAAGTGGAATGGTAATTGGAGCTATATGCATGCGACATTCCATTTCGGAAATCGTTAGGGAATTAAATATTGCGAGATCCACAGTGACAAGAATATGCCGCGAATACTAAATATACATTTTACCACGGACAGTGCAGTTGTCGACGGTCTTCACTCTACGACTGAGAGCAGCGTTGAGCTGTCAGTGTTAGCAGACAAGCAACACTGCGTGAAATAATCACAGAAATCAGTATGGGACTTACGACGAATATAACCATTAGGCGAGATCCGGCGGTAATGAGCTACGGCAGCAGACGACAGTTTTAGTTAGTAAGAGCTGGTAATAGGTTCGAGTGTGGAGCGGACCTTGGGAAGCCATGGACTCAAGTTGGCAACAGGGCACTCTGCAAACTGGTGGTGGCTCCACAATGGTCTGGGCGATGTTTACATGGAACGGACAGAGCCCTCTGGTCCACCTGAACCGATCATTGACTGTAAATGTTTATTTTCGGTATTTGCTCCGAAAAACCAATGGTTCAAATGGCTCTAAGCACTATGGGTCTTAACATCGGAGGTCATTAGTCCCCTAAAACTAACTAACCTAAGGACATCACACACATCCATGCCCGAGGCAGGATTCGAACCTGCGACCGTAGCAGCAGCGCGATTCCGGACTGAAGCGCCTAGAATTGCTCGGCTACAGTAATTTTTATAGATGACCATGTGCCATGTCACAGGGCCACAATTGTTCGCAATTGGTTTGAAGAAGATTCTGGACCATTCGAGCGAGTGGTTCGAGCATGACAAGAGTCCAATGGAACATTTATGGAACATAATCGTGCACAAAATCCAGGACCGGCAACACTTTCGCACTCATGGGCGGCTACAGAGGCAGCATGGCTCAATATTTCTGCAGAGGACTTGCAACGACTTGTAGAGTCCATGCCACGTGGAGCTGCTGCATTACGCCGGGCAAAAGGGAGTCAAACACGATGTTAGACTTCTGTCACCTCAGTGAGCATCAGACTATTTCATATGCGGTTGAGAGCTACTTAAAGTAATTCATTTTATAGGCATCTGAATTCACCTTTACAGCTACCAAGCCACCGCGCCGGCCGCGGTGGTCTCGCGGCTCTAGGCGCGCAGTCCGGAACCGTGCGACTGCTACGGTCGCAGGTTCGAATCCTGCCTCGGGCATGGATGTGTGTGATGTCCTTAGGTTAGTTAGGTTTAAGTAGTTCTACGTTCTAGGGGACTAATGACCACAGCAGTTGAGTCCCATAGTGCTCAGAGCCATTTGAACCATTTGAACCAAGCCACCGCAGAGTACGTGCCAACGTTATCCTAAATTCCACGTCACTCCTGTTCCATTTTAGAACTGCAAATGGAAAGAACAAGTCGGCAAGCAGCTCCAGATTCTCTGATTTTCTTCTTTATGGTCATTTTATGACATATGTGGCAGGACGTCTCTTGGACTGCAAGTAAGCTCCTATGATGCTGAACGTCCCTCCTACAGCGTCTTCCACTGCAGTATGAAGAGAGCCTCCGTAACCGCAACGCTCTCTCGCTAATGAAACGAACCGGCGACGAAACGCGCCACTCTTCTTTGGATCTACATTCCCGCCCGGCGAGCGTACCACATCGCCGAACGATATTCAGTAATTGCTCGGATGAATTACATTTCTTTATGATTCTTCCAATAATTTCGGGAAAGAAGAAGATTAGAGTGTAATGCCCCTTCGATAACAAGGGAATTAGAGACAGAGCAAAACTTTGGAATAAGGAAGAATGGGAAAGGAAATCGTCAATGTTATTCTCAAACTAACCAACCCGGCATTTATCTTAAGCAATTTAAGGAAATTACGGAAATTCTACATCTGGATGACCAGACGTGAATTTAAACCGCAGAGGGTGGGCTTACTGGTAGTTGGGAGCTCCAATGTTAGGCGCGTAATGGGGCCCCTTAGGAATACGGCGGCTAAGGAGGGGAAGAAATCCAGTGTGCACTCCGTGTGCATTCCGGGAGGAGTCATTCCTGATGTGGAAAGGGTCCTTCCGGATGCCATAAAGAGCACAGGGTGCAGCCAGCTGCAGGTGGTGGCACATGTCGGCACTAATGACGTGTGTCGCTTTGGATCTGAGGAAATTCTCTCTGGATTCCAGCGGCTATCTGATTTGGTGAAGGCTGCCGGTCTTGCTTACGAGATGAAGGCAGAGCTCACCATCTGCAGCATCGTTGACAGAACCGACTGCGGACCTTTGGTGCAGAGCCGGGTGGAGGGTCTGAATCAGAGGCTCAGACGGTTTTGCGACCGTATTGGCTGCAGATTCCTAGACTTGCGCCATAGGGTGGTGGGGTTTCGGGTTCCGCTGAATAGGTCAGGAGTTCACTACACTCATCTGGCGGCTACACGGGTAGCGGAGGCTGTGTGGCGTGGACTGGGCGGTTTTTTAGGTTAGAAGGCCTCGGGAAAGTGCGGGATGGGCTGCAATGTCAAAGGGTGCTTGGCAATTACAGGACGTGCTTGGATCAAGGAACAGTCGGAATTTTAGTTGTAAATTGTTGTAGTTGCGCTGGAAAAGTCCCTGAGCTTCAAGCGCTAATAGAAAGCACAGAAGCTGATATCGTTATAGGTACAGAAAGCTGGCTAAAGCCTGAAATAAGTTCTGCAGAAATTTTTACGAAGTCTCAGACGGTGTTCAGGAAAGATAGATTAGGCAGAATTGGTGGTGGAGTGTTTGTGTCTGTCAGTAGTGGTTTATCTTGTAGTGAAGTCGAAGTAGATACTCCGTGCGAATTGGTGTGGGTGGAGGTTATACTTAAGAGCCGAATTAAGTTAATAATTGGCTCCTTCTACCGACCCCCAGACTCTGATGATACAGGTGCGGAACAGTTCAGAGAAAGTTTGAGTCTCGTAACAAATAAATACCCCACTCATACGGTTATAGTTGGTGGGGACTTCAACCTACCCTCGGTATGTTGCCAAAAATACTTGTTCAAAACCGGTGGTAGGCAGAAAACGTCTTCCGAGATTGTCCTAAATGCATTCTCCGAAAATTATTTCGAGCAGTTAGTCCACGAACCCACGCGAATTGTAAATGGTTGTGAAAACACACTTGACCTCTTGGCCACAAACAATCCAGAGCTGATAGAGAGCATCATGGCTGATACAGGGATTAGTGATCACAAGGTCATTGTAGCTAGGCTCAATACCATTTCTTCCAAATCCTTCAGAAACAAACGCAAAATAATTTTATTTAAAAAAGCGGATAAAGTGCCACTAGAAGCCTTCCTAAAAGACAATTTCCATTCCCTCCGAACTGACTATGCGAATGTAGACGAGATGTGGCTCTAATTCAAAGATATAGTAGCAACAGCAATTGAGATATTCATACCTCATAAATTGGTAAGAGATGGAACGGATCCCCCGTGGTACACAAAAAAGGTCAGAACGCTGTTGCAGAGGCAACGGAAAAAGCATGCGAAGTTCATAAGAACGCGAAATCCTGAAGATGGGCTAAAATTTACAGACGCGCGAAATTTGGCACGTACTTCGATGCGAGATGCCTTTAATAGGTTCCACAACGAAACATTGTCTCGAAATTTGGTAGAAAATCCGAAGAAATTCTGGTCGTATGTAAAGTACACAAGCGGCAAGACGCAGTCAATACCTTCGCTGCGCAGTGCCGATGGTACTGTTATCGACGACTGTGCCGCTAAAGCGGAGTTATTGAACGCAGTTTTCCGAAATTCCTTCCCCATGGAAGACGAATGGAATATTCCAGAATTTGAAACACGAACATCTGCTAGCATGAGTTTCTTAGAAGTAGATACCTTAGGGGTTGCGAAGCAACTCAAATCGCTTGATACGGGCAAGTCTTCAGGTCCAGATTGTATACCGATTAGGTTCCTTTCAGATTACGCTGATACTATAGCTCCCTACTTAGCACTCATATACAACCGCTCGCTCACCGATAGATCTGTACCTACAGATTGGAAAATTGCGCAGGTCGCACCAGTGTTCAAGAAGGGTAGTAGGAGTAATCCATTTAACTACAGACCTATATCATTGACGTCGGTTTGCAGTAGGGTTTTGGAGCATATACTGTATTCAAACATTATGAATCACCTCGAAGGGAATGATCTATTGACACGTAATCAGCATGGCTTCAGAAAACATCGCTCTTGTGCAACGCAGCTAGCTCTTTATTCGCACGAAGTAATGGCCGCTATCGACAGGGGATCTCAAGTTGATTCCGTATTTCTAGATTTCCGGAAAGCTTTTGACACCGTTCCTCACAAGCGACTTCTAATCAAGCTGCGGAGCTATGGGGTATCGTCTCAGTTGTGCGACTGGATTCGTGATTTCCTGTCAGGAAGGTCGCAGTTCGTAGTAATAGACGGCAAATCATCGAGTAAAACTGAAGTGATATCAGGTGTTCCCCAGGGAAGCGTCCTGGGACCTCTACTGTTCCAGATCTATATAAATGACCTGGGTGACAATCTGAGCAGTTCTCTTAGACTGTTCGCAGATGATGCTGTAATTTACCGTCTAGTAAGGTCATCCGAAGACCAGTATCAGTTGCAAAGCGATTTAGAAAAGATTGCTGTATGGTGTGTCAGGTGGCAGTTGACGCTAAATAACGAAAAGTGTGAGATGATCCACATGAGTTCCAAAAGAAATCCGTTGGAATTCGATTACTCGATAAATAGTACAATTCTCAAGGCTGTCAATTCAACTAAGTACCTGGGTGTTAAAATTACGAACAACTTCAGTTGGAAGGACCACATAGATACTATTGTCGGGAAGGCGAGCCAAAGGTTGCGTTTCATTGGCAGGACACTTAGAAGATGCAACAAGTCCACTAAAGAGACAGCTTACACTACATTCGTTCGTCCTCTGTTAGAATATTGCTGCGCGGTGTGGGATCCTTACCAGGTGGGATTGACGGAGGACATCGAGAGGGTGCAAAGAAGGGCAGCTCGTTTTGTATTATCGCGTTATAGGGGAGAGAGTGTGGCAGATATGATTCACGAGTTGGGATGGAAGTCATTACAGCATAGACGTTATCGTCGCGGCGAGACCTTTTTACGAATTTTCAGTCACCAACTTTCGCTTCCGAATGCGAAAATATTTTGTTGAGCCCATGATCATCAAAATAAAATAAGAGAAATCAGAGCTCGAACAGAAAGGTTTAGGTGTTCGTTTTTCCCGCTCGCTGTTCGGGAGTGGAATAGTAGAGAGATAGTATGATTGTGGTTCGATGAACCCTCTGCCAAGCATTTAAATGTGAATTGCAGAGTAGTCATGTAGATGTAGATGTAGATGTAGAATATGAGTCGAGCGTGCTAACCACGACGCCACCTCCGTCGCTAATGAAGCCCAGCTCGGCATGTGGTTTTCTATAACAAATTTTACGTGGTCGCTGCGGATGTGTACCACTAGATTATTACGGGTATTACTGTTTCCAGTGATTTGTCGCCGATAGTGTAATCAAACAGTAATTGATCTTCCTACCCATTTATGTCCATTACGTCACATTTATTTGTGTCGAGGGTCAAGTTCCAATCCTTGAATCCAGCGTTGATCATATGCGGGTGTTCGATAACCATTTTGAAGCGTCGCAACTTTTCTCTGCCCGATAATACTTACACGGAGACTCCTACGTTATTCACAATCTTGCAATTCGCTCGGTACGCAACAACGCGGAGCTATGTCGAAAGCCTCAGCGTTTGTCAACAAGGCTTATCCTTTGTTGCAATCTGTGCTGAAGCTCTCGTTTTTTCGTAGTAGTCTTCTGTCAAGGACACCATAACTCACAACATACTTCAGCCCGTAGCTACAGGGGCTGAAAAAAAAGTATAGAAACACCCGAAAATGCGTGCTTGAACATACTGTAGATACAGTTGCTAGCCAAGCTGTCAAGTTGCGCTGTTGAGTTGGAGCACGAATGGAACCTGTGCAATAACATCAATACGTTGTAAGTATCAGTCGTGGTACGAGAAGTGTTCTCTGTAGTTGTGAGTGCATTCTGTCGGAGCTAAGTGCATTCGAACGTGACAAATTGTTGGTGTTCGTATGGTACGTGCTTCCATAACCAAGGTAGCCAAAGTGTTTGGTGTTTCAGGAGGCATAGTATCGAAGACTTGTACCGCATACAGGGAAAGCGGAAAAACATCGTCCGCCAAGTCACAGCGCGGATAGAAGTGTGTGTTGAGCGATCGTGACGGACGGTCACTGAAAAGGTTTGCGACAAAAAATAAGAGGACGAGAGATACAAAAGTTTCTGTCAGTACTAAAACGACGCGAAGGAAGCACCATGAACGGGGAATCACAAGCCGAGCTAGAACTCCATCAGTGTTGCAAATGCCCGTACCAAGAAAACGTGCTGCTAAAGCTATATAACTCGGTCTGTGGAGTAATGGATTACTCATTTGGTCAGATCAGTCTTGGTTCACACTCTTTCCAACTTCTGGCCGAGTTTACGTCCCAAGAATCAAACATGGCATGGACTGGCTGATAATTTGGGCAGTCGTAGTATTCCATGGGCCCCATGATTACTCTGCAAGATCGCGTTACTGCCGAGGATTATGTGACCATTTTGGCTGATCAGATCCATCCCATATTATAATGTTTATTCCGGAATGTTGGTACTGTATTCTAAACTGACAGGGCCCTTGCTCACACAGCATGCATTATTCAGGACTGGTTTTATGATCACGAGGATGAGCTGTCGCACCTCTCCTGGCCACAACAGTCACTAGATCTCAGTATTGTTGTGCCTTTGTGGTCTACTTTGGAGAGAAGAGTGCGTGATACCTATCCACCTCCGTGACTGTTGCCTGGAGTTACCATTATTTTGCAGGAAAAATGGCATAAAATTCCCTGAAAAAAATACAAGACCTACATTTGTCCATTCCGATCATGCTGGAAGCTGTTTTGAAATCCAGCCGTTTTCCTACACAGTATCAGGCATGATAATGACTTGCATTTCTCGTGTTTCCATATTTTTACCCACCCCCTGTATTTAATATGCGTTGTATAATACTAGTGAATGTTTGCCATTCACTCTCCACGTCATTTCCAGACATGGATGTTTGATGCTTGCTGCTCAAGTAATCAGCCTTCTCTTTCCAGTTGCTTTTGCTAGTCATAAATGTTTTCCGACATTTCTAAACTTTCCTTTCATTGCTTGCAGTTACTGGTTTGTCAGCGTCGTGGTTACTCGTACCTCCTCTATGTCAAAATTTTTAGCATATTTCAGTCCCGTCAGCAACTGTGATAAACTAATATTTAGAGGAATTAGCCTCAGTTGCACAAATTCTCTGCTCTTTACCAGATTTCAGCTAAATTAATCTGTCCTTCTTCAGAAGCATAAAACCACTATAACATGGCAGAGTAAGGCGCAGTCAATATTAAAATTAAAACCTATAGTATCGTGGTACCATGTCGAGCAAAACTGCTTAGCTGAAGTCCAGCCCCAGCGTCTCTTCACCAAGCGGTCGATTGGCGGCGGCAACTAACGTTGGCACTGACTGTCGCACGCGGAATTACACTGAGCACATACCAACCCGTGCGCTAAGTAGTTTTATTCGACATGGTACCACGCTACTATAGGTTTTAATTTTAATGTTGACTGTGCCTTACTCTGCCATGTTATAGTAATTTTATGCTTCTGAAGAGGGCTAGATTAATTTAGCCGAAACCTGGTAAAGACCAGAAAAATTGTGCAACTGAGGCTGATTCTTCAAAATATTATTCCTCTATGTCAGCTTAATCAAAAACGTCAGGACTGTTTGTCGTCAGATCAAAGTCGCCTTTAGCTGGTGGGTGAACCAGAACTTCACCTATTTCAGGCATAACTACTGAGTATTTTGGTATAAGGAATCCCAGACCCGCTACAGAGTAATAATATCACTACGCTTTATCCTGTTTGTTACCGCAATTACCATTGTTTTTGTGTTACGCTGTGCCGCTGTTCAAATGGTTCAAATGGCTCTGAGCACTATGGGACTTAACTTCTGAGGTCATCAGTCCCCTAGAACTTAGAACTACTTAAACCTAACTAACCTAAGAACACCACACACATCCATGCCCGAGGCAGGATTCGAGCCTGCGACCGTAGCGGTCGCGCGGGTTCAGACTGTAGCGCCTACAACCGCTCGGCCACCCCGGCCGGCTGTGCCGCAGTTCTATTGCATTTATCGAGCCCATACACCAGATGCACCTGCGCCAGCACTTCATGAGTAAACCTACCTGTGTAGTACTGCTAACGTACAACTAACAATGTCGGACAAACAAATGCAAGACAGAACAGGGCAGCTCTGAATGCTAGTTTGAAGGCGAAGAGTAAAACGGGTACTACTGTTCTGAACAGCAGACACTCTGGGAGAATGGAAACAAGACACATAGCGCATCCCGTTGACATTTGCACTGACGTGCACTATTTTCACTGCAGTACAGATACAAAACTAACTGGCGCAGGAAACCAAACAAAACACAATAACTCTGTAACGAGCCGCCCGAGACGGTGGGTCTCTGATATCCAAATACTCAGAAGATGCCGGTGGGTAACTTCTGAAAATTTGTAGGTGGAGTTCTGATTCACCCTGTATATAGAAGCGGAAACTGTTTCAGTTACTAGCAAAAGAAGATATACAATCGTTTTACTTCTGCTGTGTTGGATTCACTGAAACGAAATTAATGGAATCAACGGGGATAACATCAATGAAATGTTGTAACACGAAATAACATCAGAGAAGTACTGTTACGGAATTCGATGCCAGCAATGTAATGCCACAACAAGTGAACATTTGTACAAGTCTGTGACTATAACTCTGATCTGCCGTTTATCTCGAATAGTCACATTGACCAGCTTGGCCATCGGAGCATGCCGTCAAGACGGACCCCAACATTCGTTCTCACATATTTTTGCTTCCCATTTTGCTAGTGTACCTCACTCAATTGTGTAATGTGAGCGTGCAGTTTATATTTGCTCGTTTTACTTCCTCACAGAAATGCGTAACGGCAAAAAGGGGGAAAAATCGTTCACTGGAACAAACTTTACTAGCAGACTACATGCTGCTGACGAGTCTGGCACTGTGCTAAAACAAGTGTAGGCATAGGAAGACAGGCATAATTGTCCGACAGGAACCACAGTAATAACATAAAGCTTCTTAAAGTTATTTATGGCTGGTTGCGTTCTATCTTCACACTACTTGATATTGCAAATGGTTAAATTGAAACTAACACCTCATAAACCTTAAAACAACAATCACGTACTGATGCTTAAGAGAATTTTCAATTTCTGCCACCATTCTTTGTCAGTTCCTTCGTACATGTATAACTGGGATTCTTGATTCCTGTAAAGAGTATGGCGTACTTATTTATATTCCTCACCACACTGATTACTGCTGCGTATGTGAAACGCAGTATGAACTTTTCGTTTTAAGGTAACACAGAAGGAGACTAGAAGACCTACCTTTCTCCACTGGTGTTAAATGTAGCGCCTCTTACTCCTCAGCGACCGCAAACGCACTGAAATTCAAATAAAAAGCTTTGTTAATTTTGTGTTATCAACAGGAGATAATGTTCACAATTATTACTAAGTACTATTCAACTAATGAACTTCTTTATACCACTAAAGATGGAAAATTTAGACATGTAGTAGACGCTTAAGTATCAGAAAATTTGTATTTCTATGATTAGATGGCAACGAAATGTCACCGAGTCTGTGCAGCGGTTATCGTTTTCTACATACAATTTACCAAACAATTATCCCCACTCATATCTGTCACATCATCGCTTCAATTGCATATTTAAACAATGTGTTTGATACAGCGAACGCCACACAGTTACTCTCATACTGGCTTCAATATTTAGCTCACAACAGACTTACAAATGTTCTCATAGGACCATGCTGTTTCTCTCCGTCGAATGTCTGCCAGGATTCTTCTTTTCATTACCTAAAGACCAAATTCCGTGGCAGTGAAACTACGTTTTAAGCTACCATTTTTTAAAGTGGAATCGCTTAAGGTGGTCTGGAAAGAATTGTGAACTGAAAAAAGAAAGAAATTTCGTAAAGTAATGGCTTCCTATAGGACATGAGAAGTCTTAAGAGCCAAAAGTTCTCGTCATTCATACTTTTAGTAGTGTGTACTGCGTCCTTCTGGAATAAAATTCATAAATAAAGCTAGAGGTGAGAATCTGAGCTGGCCTTTTGCTGACCTGCATTCTCCTCGTCCATAACTTCCGCCTGGCACTAAAATACCAACAGCGTGACCTTCCTTATCTTATCTTCCAGTTTTCTCAATGTGCCACTATCCGAGTTATGCTTCACGTCAACAAGAAAGAGAGAGACAGACAGACAGACAGAGAGAGAGAGAGAGAGAGAGAGAGAGAGAGAGAGAGAGAGAGAGAGAGAGAGGGAGAGAGTACTTGGAAAACTACATGCAGACAAGAAGTCAGTAGCGGTTCGTCAGTATTGCCTGATAAAGTTCTCATTACAGGCTCTCAACATTAACGTATCTCTGACAATTTTAAGTGTTTCTTCCTAGAACGACGAAATGGTTAAACATTTGCGACAATCGCCATTTAGATAAATGTCAGGTAAGATCCTTATCCCACAAACAAAATGCAGAAATAGCCACATAAAATAAACACACTCAGCAAAGTTTACGACATACAAGTAACTATATGTTTTCCTGCCTTTCTTACTGCTGTTGACTGACGTACCATGGAGTCTGCTTACGGGTCATACATAAACCGCAACGAGTTCGGAATCGCGACTGTGTACACGGAACGAATGGGATCCCTTGTATATTTTTGGAAATCTTTACCTGGACGCATGGATCTAAGTGGATGTAATGGTCGTTTTTTGGAAAACCCATGAGCTACGGGGTATTTGGATACCCAACAAGATGTTCATCTTATTGTAACTATTCTACAGTAGCAGGTCACAGTTTGAATATTACACACTTCCTTCAGCTTAGGCAAATGAAGCAAATCGGGTGGGTTCTTTTTGCATTAGATATAGTCTGCGGTGATCCTTAAGGGGTGTATGGCGGCACTATTTAGTTCATAGAGGGTTCCTGCGAATACCCGAGAAAAGCGTTTTTCACCGTTTCTTCGTCGTCAGCAGCGGATACTGAATAACGAACCATTGAACATTTCTGAAATTTTAACAGTATGTTTTCTAGGCATTTATCTAGAAGTGTGATGTTCCGTTTTCAAAAAACTTTATCTGTTATTGAGAAACACCCCAAAAACATTATTTCTGGGTACCAAAATCAAGCCGCGAATTCCCAGATAGCTATGCACACCAAATGGTTGTTCTTACTTTTTCTGTTGTTGTTGATATTACCCGCTATGGACAGAAATGCTTACCTTCTTTCCATTTCAATTCACTGACTGCGCCTTTGCATTTCTCTTTTTAGATTTTCTAGCTTCACTACCACGTCCAACCTTCTGAAATTCCACGCTCCGATTCGTATAATGTTCCCTTCACGACGGCATTCAAGTTTTTTTTTCCCTTGTGGTCACCTTCCCCATAGAAATCCCTTCTAGGAAATCGAAATGGGGTACTAATCCGGAATATTTTTCTAATGGGGAGATTATGATACTCTTTCCAGTTAGCGCAGATCCTTTGGATTCACTTTATTTGTCCTTAACACAATGGTTTTCTTTTCCTTTTGAATCCTCATGCCGTTGATGGTTGCTGACTCTTCCGCGTTCCCACCCCAAGAGCAAGAGGGTGCCCTGAATCAACAGCGGCTCAGCGGCTCTCTTTGATAAGGCCTTATACCGGAAGTCTTCGGGCTCCCCTTGCTAATTGTTTTCCGTATTTAAGCAGTGGCTGAAATCGAATGTGAGACCCGGGGCGTTTTGACTAGTAGTCAAAGACACTACCCATGGAGCACGGTGTCCGTCAAATATTAAAGGAAACTGTATTACTAACCCCAGTTTGTAGAATTCATGTAGGAAATACTGTGCTTGGCGGTGAAGTGACATAAATTTTTGGAAGGGTAAGTGAGGAATTATAGAAAGTGTTGTACATGGGCACTGCGAATTCGATAGCTCGTGTATAAGAACAAGAAGTCTCTATGCACGGGAAAAGTTTGAAGGATAAGTGACTCTTGGAACACTTTTGTACCCGTCGATGGTGGGGTATGCGGTGTCTAAAACCACATGAGGTGATGCTCATCGCTTGCCAAATGGACAGTGTTCAAGCAAGTGACGAAGGTAACTCAGGTGGGGGATGTTAACGTGGAATTAAACGTAGCAAGTACGTACGCGTCCCATCGTCTCTCACAGGAGAATGTTACAGATAACTACAACTCAGTCATGTGCATCTCTTTGGTCTCATACAAAACCTCGCAGACAATGCATCAGTCTGTCGCTTTGGAGTCGTATCGCAATGGTTGAAGGAAATCTCTACGGGCGTGAGGGTACTTCCGTGGTCCCTCAGGTCAGCTGACCACCAGTGCACATGTGACGCTGGCAGACGTCACAGCAAATACATTACGTACCCGCACGTAAACGTCGCTTTTAGCACTTGCAACAAATCTGGCACAAGCGACGAACAAACAGGCTGGCGTTAAACAGGGCGGTAAGCTGTTTACGACTGCGCCGGCGGTCTCGATACATACGCCAAGAGCATCATCGGGCGAAAACACATCTCAAGGTGGACCAGAGTCAACAGCTGACTATGTGCATAAACAAATTCACAGGCAGAGGCTAGTGGTGACAGGAACTTTGATAAGGAAGTTCTGTGCCTTGTCACAATAAAACATGATAAATAAATCATATGCGAGGTCTGACCGAAACAAAAAGGATTGCTCGCTTTAGAAAGGAACTAAATTGTTGGCCATTAAAACTGCTTCACCAACTAGTTCAGAAAATAAAGAAATTTTACTTATTGCCCTTGTACAGTTCGAATGGTTCAAATGGCTCAGAGCACTATGGGACTTAACATGTGAGGTCACCAGTTCCCTAGAACTTAGAACTACTTAAACCTAACTAACCTAAGGACATCACACACATCCCTACCCGAGGCAGGATTCGAACCTGCGACCGTAGCGGTCATGCGGTTCCAGACTGAAGCGCCTAGAACCGCTCGGCCACGCCGGCCGGCCCTTGTACAATGTGGTATGAAAAAACATGTAAGGGGCAGTCAGATGAAAACGGGACGGGCTATATAGAGGCATGGCGTGGACTTTGGTAACGCAGGTACTTTTGTATATGGTAGTGCCCTCTATTGGGAATCAGGGAGGAACACGGAGAACTTTCACTGCTGTGCCATTTGTCTGTCAGACGTGCTCAACGTGAGGTCAGCCAGTCATGTGCGCGTCCGACTTCACTGTGGAGGCCGGGAGAGAGGAAGAGCGAGATGTAGTGCGGTTTCTGACTACGGAAGGAGTGTCAGGAAGCGAAATTCATACCCAAATGTCTGCTGTGTATGGCGAACACAGTATGTATGCATGGAATAAACGATTTGGAGAAGGTCAGGTTTGATTAAAAGACAGCATCACTCCTTCTGCCATTGCTGCTGTAGATGCCGCTGTCGGAAATGACAGGGGGCGGACGGTGGAAGACATACGCCATCTGAAGGTCCGGAAAATCTGTGGGCAGCGGGTTCCCACAGCCTGGCGTAGGAGCAGAAGTTGAACGCAATGTCGACATCACTGCATCACCTGGAACGGTACCACAATGTTCTATATTGTCGCTATGGATGAAACGTGGTGTCGTCATTCTGAGCATTCAGAGCCAGTAATAGCACCACGTGAAATCATTTCAAAAGAAAAAAAAAAAAAATTTTAAGCCGCGTTCACCAGCTCCGAGAAAGTGATATTGATCCTATTTTCGACTGCATGGGCCAGCTGCTCATCGACTTTCTGGAACACAGCGCCACAATTAAAGCACAGAGGTGCGTGGACGCTTTGCAGAAAGTGAAGCGCTCCGTCGAGTCCAAACGCCCAATAACGTTGACGGACAGAATCATACTGCTGCAGGGTAATACCCAACCACGTGTTGCCGAAGTTATTTTGACTACGCTGCCGAAGTTTCGCTGGGAAGCACTTACACATCCATCATACAGTCACGATCTCTCTCCATGCAATTTCCATATTTTTGGAGTCCCGGTGAAAGACATCTGTGGCCGTCGATCTGCTTCTGACGAAAGGTGAGCGCCTGGGTACAATCACGGTTCCGTAGGCAACCGCGAACATTTTTCCACATGGACCATATTGTCCCACAGTGGGATGTGTTAATAATTATGCCAATTTCTTTTGAAATAATAAACAGTTTATTTACTTTTAGGTTTCGTACCCCAATCTGAAAAACGGAACCCTTATGGGGTTGTTTTGTTGTCCATCTCTCTGTCTGTCTGCCCGAGTGTTAAGAACCCTTTTGCTCAGGAAGGTATAGACTCGTCAAGTTGAACTTTATGTCACATACTAAGGTCTACGATCCCGTGGCGGTGTAAAACATTTAAGCTTCTAAGTCAATGCGATTAAAAGATACGACCATGTATAGCACATATTTTAACATGCGCAAACTCACTCATCAAAGCCCACAGTGCACGTTCCGTTCAACCAGAGTCATGAAATTTGTCAAGAAGTAAGGTCTTAGAGTACAAATAAAAGGAAAAGTGAGAACATTGTTAAATTGTTGTTTTATGGCATAAAAATATCTTTTTTCCAATAGAATAGACATTGCATTCTTTATCCGACAAAAGCATTACCGAAAAACATTATTGGATGCAAAAATAACGTGTATGTTTTATTCACGTTTAGTAAGTAAAAGAAAAATATTAGATCTACTCTTCCTACATATATAAATTGAAGTCCGCTGCTCTTCTTTTTTTATGTCCGTGCTAGTTGGGTCTTGGAATCGACGGGATCGATGTCTTGCCAGTATACGTATCGATTCGTGATGACTGGGTGTTGTGTGATGTCCTTAGGTTAGTTAGGTTTAAATAGTTCTAAGTTCTAGGGAACTGATGACCACAGATGTTAAGTCCCATAGTGCTCAGAGCCATCGGTATTTATAACAGGCAAAAATCGTCAAGATTTTCGATTTTTTTGGAGAGATAAACTGTCTATACACATATTTAAGTTTGCACTGAACCCTCAGTGACAAATTTTTTGCATCTTTCAATTTTCGTGGTACGCTGTCGTGACACACTTCGTGCAGTACTTAAAGACAGTATATTCAATCCAGCATTGTCATCCATAGCAACAGTAACTTCTTCAACAATTTATGTCGCAATTGGTCGTCGGACCCTCTCAGGAGCAATTCCCAAGTCGCCAGGTAATTCGAAATTCCTAAGCATTTTCTTCAACGGCGGTACGAAAAAGAGGACGTCTCCGTATTCCTTTAATCATCGACACTCGCGAAGAATAGCAGCACTATTGCTGTTGTTTCGATAAAATAGCTTTATGAGTAAAGCCTTGCTCACGTGGTCCAGAGGCGTGTTGATGTCTGTAGCACACCGATGGTTGTGTTTAGCCGGCCAATATGGTCGAGCGGTTCTAAGCGCTTCAGTCTGGAACCGCGCCGCTGTTGCGGTTGCAGGTTCGAAACCTGCCTCGGGCATGGATGTGTGTGATGTCCTTAGGTTAGTTAGGTTTAAGGAGTTTTAAGTTCTAGGGGACTGATGACCTCAGATGTTAAGTCCCATAGTGCTTATAGCCATTTTTTCTGCTTGTGTTTCAATTCTATGTCGTACCTAAGGGCACAGCATGACACTAACACTATTAACAAAGCAAGTCCGGAAGTCTGATGATCATTCGTATAAAGTTGGGTCAAAAGTTTTACGTCTACACAGGCTGAAGTAGCGAAAGTGTAATTAAGAGGGTATGCTGAAAAGTAATGGTTCCGAATTTTTTACGTGGAGCTCTTAAAGCTATTTAAATAAAACAAATGTTATTAACATTCTACATCTTTTTTTCATGTCTACACATTTATTTAACAACCGAGTCACCCTGACGATCAACACATTTTTCCCAAGACGATAGCAGTTTCTTGCACCGTCATAGTAGAATGTTTGACATGGTTGATGGAGCCACAACCTCTCATCTGCTTGCATCACTTCATCACTATCCAGGTGAAGTCCTCGAAGATGTTTTTCCGAAACAGGTGAAAATCGAATGGAGCCAAGTCGGGACTGTATGGAGGATGATCGATGGCAGCGAACCCGATGTATCGGATTGTTGCAGATGTCGCAACGCTCGTGAGCGGTTTGGCGTTGTCATGCTGAAGCAGAAGGTGCTCCAAGTGTGGACGAACACTTTGAATTCGTGTTTTCAGTTTCCTTGTGGTCTCTCATGCACCGACATAGTTACGTTACACTCTGCCATGTTACACGCTACAATTCGGAGCCCTCTAGCGGCAAAGGGTTGCAACTTGCGTCAGCAAAGTGGGGAAGGTCAGTGAGTTATATGCATGATATGTAATGCTTCAAGGGATGTTGAGAGCAGAATAAAAGATTCGGAGGCATTACTTTTTGTACGCCCTCATATAATCATTCTTTATGTCACCCGCAACCAGTACCTGAGAGGGCCAAGCCGCAAGAGGCTTCAGTCGTCACAACTGTTATGCTGCACTGACTTTTCAGGAAAATATCAATGAGCGCTAAAGGTAGCACGAGATGCATAAACCTAGAAAACATTGAAAGTAAAGCACTTACTTGACAAGTGGTCAAAACATTTAATATCGAAGATTTCCGACATTGTTTATCGAGAACTGATTTATTTTCGTTGCCAGTACAGAATACCACGAAATTATGCACGAATAATCACTGGCCCAATTATGTAGCGAAGGTTACTGCACGTTTGTCCGGCGTCGCTAGTCTCTGGGGCAGCAAGTACTAATTTCGGTAACAAAACTAGCGACATCCCGAGAACCGCCAACGAAGGAGGGAGTGTTAGAAGGGTGCTGGGCTTGGCCATCGGACTATGCACTAATATCCTGCCTCACAAACCGAAACTTTCCGCCACACTGTTTTGACTGAAGGTGTCGAATACAGTTGAAAGCGAACCGTCTGTCAAAAAAGGATGTTAAGTTTGGCATCTTACTAGGTGTTATTCGTAAACAGGCGAAGTTACACCGCTAGATCTTTCTTCCTTTCGTTTCCCTAAGAATCCGTAATTGCATTAATGTAACTGTTTACAGGGCGTTTTGTAATTAATAGCGATAACTGATGCAAGTATTAACAGAAACAAGAGCGTCCGAATATACACGGATCCGCAAATGAGCCACTTGCGAAGTACAGGGGTTGAACAAACAAAGGCAAACACCGCGAGAAATGGATCCTTGAACATGATTGCAGATTCTAGCCAGCTTACAGGTTCCGATGTTATATTTCACCACGAACGGCAGTTGTGCAATGGCCTCAACTGTATAAATATTAATTTTAATTTTAATAGCCAACAGCCTCAGTTGCAGAAGTTACATAGGTTTCAGTCGGCACAACCCAACCTTCTTCAGAATATCAGTAACTACCGATTGTCCATAGTGGACATCGTCAAGGTAAAACTCTAAATCCATAAATTATCGTCAGACTGTAAAAACGTATCTGAAACTGCCTGAATTAAAATTGAAGGGGAGAAGGGTCTTTTGCTAAGTCACAAAGCGGACGCAAGTCCGTGTTGAGTCATCGTGACTGACAGTCATTGAAGAGGATTGTGATGGAGAGGTAAGGGGATGACAACTGCAGAAGTCGCTGCAGAAATTAATTCCCACTCGCGAACCCTTTCAGTATCAAAACAACACGAAGTGAGCTCAATAAGCAGTAAATTACAGGGAGGGCTGGGATTACGAAACCACACATTAGTGATGCAAATGCCCGTAACAGGAAGACGTGATGCCAAAATCATGAAACCTGGACTATGTAGCAATGGAAGAAAATCATTTGGGTGGATGAGTTTTGTTTCCAACTTGTGGCTAAGTCTACGTCCCAAGAGTGAAACATAGCGGAGGTTTGGTGATGATTTTGGCAGCCATATTGTGGTTTTCCATGGGCCCTAAGGTTTCTCTGTAAGATCGCATTATTGCCAAGGATTATATGACTATTTGGTTGATCAGGTCCATCTCGTGGTTCAGTGTTTGTTCCAAGATAACAAGGCCCTGTTCACACAGGTCGCATCGTCCAGAACTGGTTTTGTGAGCACGAGGATCAATGTCGCATGTTCCCTGGCTCCCAAATTCATCGGATCTAAATATTATAGAGCCTTTGTGGTCTGCTTTGAAGAGGAGGGTACCTGATCGCTATCCGCGTCCATCGTCGCTGCCACTGTTTTGTAGTGAATTGTACAAGATTCCCTAGAAAGCCATGCAGTACCTGTATTTACCCATTAAGGGACGACTAAATGCCGTTTTCAATGATAAAGTGTTTTACTAAAACTAAAAACTAAACTCCTCCCGAAAAGGCCATGAAGGCCCAACGGTACTGACCGGCCACCGTGTCATCCTCAGCCCATAGGCGGATATGGAGAGGAAAGTGCTCAGCACGTCTTTCTCCTGGTCTTATGTCTTGACTTCTTAAGTAATAGAACCCAGTACGTTGTCCTCGATGGTGAGTGTTCATTGGAGGTGAGGGTATCATCTGGAGTGCCCCCAGCGAAGTGTGGTAGGTCTGCTGTTGCTTTCTATCTACATAAATGATCTTTTGGGTAGGATGGATAGCAATGTGCGGCTGTTTTCTGATGATGCTATGGTGTACGGGAAGGTGTCGTCGTTGAGCGACTGTAGGAGGATACAAGATGACTTGGACAGGATTTGTGCTTGATGTAAGGAATGGCAGATAACTCTAAATATAGATAAATGTAAATTAATGCAGATGAATAGGAAAAAGAATCCCGTAATGTTTGAATACTTCATTAGTAGTGTAGCGCTTGACACAGTCACGTCGATAAAATATTTGGGCGTAACATTGCAAAGCGATATGAAGTGAGACAAGCATGTAATGGCAGTTTTGGGGAAGGCGGATAGTCGTCTTCGGTTCTTTGGTAGAATTTTGGGAAGATGTAGTTCATCTGTAAAGGAGACCGCTTATAAAACACTGATACGATCTATTCTTGAGTACTGCTCGAGCGTTTGGGATCCCTATGAGGTCGGATTGAGGGAGGACGTAGAAGCAATTCAGATGCAGGCTGCTAGATTTGTAATTGGTAGGTTTGATCATCACGCGAGTGTTACGGAAATGCTTCAGGAACTCGGATGGGAGTCTCTAGAGGAAAGGAAGCGTTCTTTTCGTGAATCGCTACTGAGGAAATTTAGAGAACCAACATTTGAGGCTGACTGCAGTACAATTTTACTGTCGCCAACTTACATTTCACGGAAAGACCACAAAGATAAGAGAGATTAGAGCTCGTGCAGAGGCATATAGTCAGTCATTTTTCTCTCGTTCTGTTTAGGAGTGGAACAGGGAGAGAAGATGCTAGTTGTGGTACGAGATACCCTCCGCCATGCACCGTATGGTGGATTGCGGAGTATGTATGTAGATATAGATGTATGTCAGTTTCCGAGACCGGAGCCGCTACTTCTCAGTCAAGCAGCTCCTCAGTTTGCCTCACAAGCCAACAGCGCTATGCAGACCGGATCGTCACCCATCCAAGTGGTAGCCCAGCCCGACAGCGCTTAACTTCGGTGATCTGACGAGAACCGGTGTTACCACTGCCAAGATTGCACGTTGGCCAACGTGTTTTACACATCGTGTTAATGATGGTATTGAGTTATGTTTTTTGTGTTTCCATATTTTGTTCACACCCTGAAACGTCCAATGTCTGATTTAGAGCCGCCACTGGTTTCAGCATGAACTATTGTTCTTGCGAAAATGTGCGACGTGTAAATTTTTAGATTAATTCTTCGATCTAAGTTATCTCAAACTTCAGCAGTGGCCCGTGGTTGCAGAATGTTGCACATGCAAGATGAGACACCGGTTGACGTTGCTGTTGATTAGATGATATCTAATACGCCAATATATCCCAGTGTCGAGCAGGGTCTGTATCTTCAGCTCGAAGGTCCCCTCCTGAATTTTCCTGTCTGGGTGTCAACCTCAAAAGTGAAGTGCACAGCGTTCCTGCTGGTACGGGTGAAGAACTGTAGACCTTGTCAAGATTTACGAGATCATCCAGGGATGTTTCAAAGAATTCGTAATGCACTGCAGAGACGAGTACACTATTGAATCCAAACGCGAGGGTGGCGCATGGAACCCCTCCTCTGTGAGGAACCTTAGTACACTTAATTGTAAAATGTTATGTGCTGTATTTATTGTTAATGTAGCCTGTAAGTGATGTATGAGCCCACTGAGACGTGGACATAATAGAAAAGTTTACATGTCAGATGCATTTCTCCTAGCTGGAATAATTTTTTAAACTGAACTCAGTACAAATTCACAATTGTCTCGGAAACAGCCCAATAGCGGGCCTATATTTACTGGAACGTTATTGCTTCTATTATGCCATTTTTTCATTTGTGTCAGTTCTATTTATTAACTGCGATGCACCCTGTTCACATAGTTTCTGCCCTGAAAGTGCATTCTTGTAATTTTCTGTTGTATCACGAATCGATACCAAACTACGGGCTTCATAATGTTAGCAACGGCAACGGAAGTTTCCGTCGGACGTTCGTAGCGGTCTTACGAGATTTGGTGTACCCAATCTAGCACACTTGCTTAGCCACGCCTACAGTGGCTTCGTGGAGCACCCTCTGATGCAGCGATGTAGAATGACCGGCAGCAGCCACACACCCCACTCACATTCAGACCCACTTGACTATGTGATGCTACTCGCACACCACCCAGTCGTCGCTCCGACACCATCTTTTGTGCTTCAGTTCAAACAGCCTCATCCTTGTTGCTATTGTATTACCTGGACTCTTGCTGCTGTATTTGTAATGAGTCTTCATATGTTTGGAGGAAGACTAGTTAAGTAAATCTTCGGTCTACTATGGTAAATTGTTGGCTAGTAATGTTTGCTTCGGTCCAGCTTTGCTACGACGACAATAGCTGCACCACTCTCTGGGCCACCTTTCCTATCATTGTGTATGAAATTGTACACAACATTATCTATGCAAAATTTTGTGACATGTACGACATAATTTCATTCCATATTATTCACGGAATTCTAATTTCGTGACATCAGCTGCAGTTGGTGTAGATGTTGTAGCCACAGACAAAAAAATATTTGCGACATCCTCGTCGACATTGTGGAATGTTGTAGCAAGTCTAGATTTGTAAGCTGCAGGAGGTCAAGAAGGCACTATAAAACACAAACATATTAGATCACTATTATTATCTGAACAATATTAAATAACTTGCAACAAACCATTACAACATGAATGACAAACTGTATTTGTCACTGTCGTGGAACTCTATGCCTGTCATCGCTTGACAAAATAAAGAATGATATCGCCTGCTAAGGTACAATTTACTATACTACTGGCCATTAAAATTGCTACACCAAGAAGAAATGCAGATGATAAACGGGTATTCATTAGACAAATATATTATACTAGGACTGATATGTGATTACATTTTCAGCAATTTGGTTGCATAGATCCTGAGAAATCAGTACCCAGATCAACCACCTCTGACCGTAATAACGGCCTTGATGTGCCTGGGCATTGAGTCAAACAGAGCTCGGATGGCGTGTAAAGGTACAGCTGCCCATGCAGCTTCAACACGATACCACAGTTCACCAAGAATAGTGACTGGCGTATTGTGGCGAACCAGTTGCTCGTCCGCCATTGACCACACGTTTTCAATTGGTGAGAGATCTGGAGAATGTGCTGGCCAGGGCAGCTGTCGAACATTTTCTGTATCCAGAAAGGCCCGTACAGGACCTGCAACATACGGTCGTGCATTGTCCTGCTCAAATGTAGGGTTTCGCAGGGATCGAATGAAGGGTAGAGCCACGGGATGTAACACATCTGAAATGTAAAGTCCACTGTTCAAAGTGCCGTCAATGCGAAGAAGAGGTGAACGAGACGTGTAACCAATGGCACCACATACCATCATGCCGGGTGATACGACACTATGGCGATGACGAATACACGCTTCCAATGTGCTTTCACCGCGATATCGCCAAACACGGATGGGACCATCATGATGCTGTAAACAGAATCTGGATTCATCCGAAAAAATGAAGTTTTGCCATTCGTGTACCCACGTTCGTCGCTGAGTTACATCGCAGGCGCTCCTGTCTCTGATGCAGCGTAAAGGGTAACCGCAGCCGTGGTCTCCGAGCTGATAGTCCATGCTGCTGCAAAGGTCGTCGAACTGTTCGTGCAGATGGTTGTCGTCTTGCAAACGTCCCCATCTGTTGACTCAAGGATCGAGATGTGGCTGCACGGTCCGTTACAGCCATGCGGATAAGATCCCTTTCATCTCGACTGCTAGTGATACGAGGCCGTTGGGATCCAGCACGGCGTTCCGTATTACCCTCAGGAACCCACCGATTGCAGATTCTGCTAACAGTCATTGGGTCTAGACCAACGCGAGCAGCAATGTCGCGATACGATAATCCGGAATCGCGATAGGCTACGATCCGACCTTTATCAAAGTTGGAAACGTGATGGTACGCATTTTTCCTCCTTACACGAGGCATCACAACAACGTTTCACCAGGCAACGTTGGTCAACTGCTGTGTGTGTATGAGAAATCGGTTGGAAACTTTCCTCATGTCAGCACGTTGTAGGTGTCGCCACCGGCACCAACCTCGTGTGAATGCTCTTAAAAGCTAATCATTTGCATATCACAGCATCTTCTTCTTGTCGGTTAAATTTCGCGTCTGTAGCACGTCATCTTCGAGATGTAGCAATTTTAATGGCCAGTAGTGTATAAACATTTGTATCCAGTTCTGACTATAGTTCTGTTAGGTCGCAGCCGATTCTGATGAGCTAAGACGATGCTGTCACTGTAAGCGATGACTGCAGAGTGAGTGAGCGGCGTTGCGCTCTGACGTAAGTAATCTTCCGGCAGCGGCGCCGTATGTTACTTCTTGAGGGTGCGTCTACGCCAACGTCTCTCATTCGTTGCTGCGTCAGGCAGCGACTGTCCTTACTTATGATTCCGCCATGAGGTACCAACTTTAATATCGTCCTTCGGACGACGCCACAGATATATTACCCAGTCGTGACATGTGAAGATTTGTACCGGACGGGGCTCGAACCTTGATTTCTCGCTTATCGCCAGCGGTAGCCTCAACCATTCCGGTTATCAGTGCACGCTCCCCGGCCCATCCAACTTCCCACATTTAGCTGTCCACTGCCCTATATTGTAGTCTTATGGGATGGATGATGGCGCCAGAGAACGTACACGGCTCTGAGCACTATGGGACTTAGCTGCTGTGGTCATCAGTCCCCTAGAACTTGGAACTACTTAAACGTAACTAATCTAAGGACATCACACACATCCATGCCCGAGGCAGGATACGAACCTGCGACCGTAGCGGTCGCGCGTTTCCAGACTGCAGCGCCTAGAACCGCTTGGCCACGTACACGAATAGCCGGAATGGTTAAGTCTACCGGTCGCGATAAGCGAAAAATCCGGGTTCGAGACGCAGTCCGGCACAAATTTTCATTTGTCACATGGAGTAATACGTCCACACTTATTCCAGCTGATGTCATAAAATTCGCGTTCAGAGAATAATTTAAAGTGATATTTCATAAGGCTGCTGATCATCACATCATACGTAACATCAATTTTAGATTATCTGTCAATTATGGCTTCTCAACCCTTCCATTATTATGACCTTTTTATGTCTTAGCATTCATGTTGGTAATTAGCACTGCGCAGTGGACTGATAGCCGAGAGGAGGAGGGTCGAATCCCCAACTGGCCTCCCTCATTGAGTTTTTCCCTTAATAACCTAAGACAAATGTCCGGATGGTTCCTTTGAAAATCGTAGGCCCATATTAATCGATGTCCATATTAATTAAAACTGCAGTATATCGTTATTCCGTTGGGATTTTCATACACCGTAAATGTTGTCAGACTATGGGAAAAGTATGTGGTCATAATTAAACTTTCGATACCTGACACAACGTAGATTCAAAAACGTTAACCGTATGGGTACCCAGCTTTATAGGAATGATGTTCAGATTGTGCGCTGCAGGATCTGCGTTGTTACAAGTGTTAGTACCATGACTTGCCGTGAGTGCCGATATTGGTTCAGCTATGTAGGGTTGAAACATAAGCATTAGAGATGGGTCGTTTGCGAACTAACGGGTCCAAAGGAACGGCTTCCCAAGATGAACGGAACGAGGGAGGAACGAATTCTAAGGAACGGTCTGTCATAGTTCACTTCTGTCGCAGCTTTCTACTTTACTCATAGTTTCCGGAAACGAGAAACGGTCGGTCTCGTTCCCGCAACGGCACGTCGGCCGGTCTCGTTCCAGCCTCGGTAACGTTCCGGTCTGTCTCGGTCTCGTCTCTCTCGTCCGGAATCGTCCTTCCTCGCGTGGCCACTCGTCACAGTTCCACTGCCGACTGCTCATAGTTCAGTATCGAGTTGTTGTTGCTCGTTTCGTTCGCTTCGCACGCCCATTCTTGTTCTATTTGGCACCTTTTTCGAACTCTCAACTTCTGGTTTTTTTCGTATTCTATTCAGCGTCCATGACCAGTAATTGAAATGTATTTTATAATTACGTAAATTACATAAAAATTAGGTGGTAAGTAATACATACATCTTTTCAGGTAACAAAATGGCGTATCAGCTTACTTCACAATTTCGATAAACGGCACAAGAAATACTTGTAAAAGAGCAACACATGCAAAGGACGTCGGCACGGCACATTGCCGTCTTTTTTTGATCCAAGGTAAAAGAAGGCAAACCGACTTACAACCGAATGAAGCCCGCACTCCATAATCGAGTGCCTGGTGTCACATTTTGTAAAATGAGTACAATAACGCCTACAATATTGTTGCAGTTGTACAGGGTGGCGCACGAAAAATCGGCCCCGAGTACTAGACTACTCATTGTCGCTTACCAATCGTCATCTGTTGTTTCGAAGTTGTTTGCATTAGCTTATTTGGTATTTCTTCACTGCCTAATTATTACATGTTTATCTATTCTGCTCTTAGCGGTCAACGAGTCGTGCGTAACTAGCGAGCAGTCCGTACTCGGAGCCGGTTTTAGTGCGCCACCCTATACTGTTTCACTGCGATCAGCCTCATAACGCTGCCGTTGGCTAAACGAGATGTTTTGCAGAATCACGAAAATTACAAGTGTGTGAGAATTCTGTTATGAATAAAAACTGTGTACTCCAGGGGGGGGGGGGGGGGGGGGGGAGGCAAGTGCCCCGTCTTGGCGCGTTTTATCTTCAGTCACCTTCAATTTTTCATAGGAAGCATATACCAAGCACAATGAACAGCGAACGAGTAAAAATAAACGGTTCCCAAAAAAGAGCGATCACCAGTGAACTAGTTCCCGAGGATGAACGACTTTGCCCATCTCTAATAAGTATCAGTGTGCAACACATTTGCAGACAGTCAACGTCGGTGTGGGCAAGGTGGCCAAGGCTTTACCTGTGAGGCTGTTTTACCAGATCAACAGCAATAGTGCTTCAGCTGTCCGCGGGTATCGACGCGTTAAAAATACGGAGAGGTCCTCTTTCCGCTCTGGGGTTAAAGAACATGTCTCGGAAGTCCGAATTAGCTGGCGATTTGGGAATTGTTCCTAGGAGAGGCCGACGGGCCCTTGCGCACAAAAAATAGCTGAAGAAGTTACTGTTGCCGTGGGTGAGAACACTGCGCGATCTTCTAGCACTGCACGAGCTGTGCCATAACAGCTGTACATGCCGCGATCCACCGTTCGAAAAGTGTTGCGAACAACTGTAAAATGATGTCTCTTGTACGGTTCCAGGCTATTGTGTATGCAAATCCGCATACACTTATAATTCTTCTCGCCAAGTTTTATTGTCCCGCGATGACTCGTTTTCCATGAGGGCACACTCAAATAGCTCAAGTTCAGCACCTGACGAGTTTAGACGCGTCCCTGAAGTCTGGCAGGCGGTGCTCCTTTGAGGCGACGAGTTTTGCAGTGACCGTGGCCCAGGAGGCGCCGCTGTCTGGCGTGTGGGCCGCTTGCAGACTATTCCTAGCTGCACGTCTAGGTCCGGCTGTGCGCGGCTATTCCCGGGTCCCGCGTGCGCCATCCGCCGGCGCTGCTGAGTGGAGTGGTCCACGGCTGTTGTCCCCCTCCTTCGCTCTCCCACAGCTACAACGCGCCAACGACCGACTTTCGCGTTCCGGAGGGAGCCTGTTCGAATTCTGATGATGCAAGAAGTTTTCAGCGCCGAGATTTGACCGACAACGGGAAAAGAACTGCTTTCTTGTAATTGCCGATCACAGCACTGGTCGCTGGCACACACAGTCTGAGGGGATATGAAGCTGTCGATGGTAATCTACATGCCAGAGGGCGTTAATCCTTGCGATCCCCATAATGTGTTTCGAAAGCAGTAATTTGGGTGTCAATCACAAGACATGACCCTCTCCATTCCCGACCAAAAACAAACACGACATTACCGTCTGTATCCACAGATAACAAACGTCAACATTAAGCGCTAACATGCGATGGATATTTTTCCGTCAGTATTACCACGTGACTGCTTTCCCTCAAATTCAACATAGAATCTTTCTGTTCCTATTCGCTTTTCATTGAGGAGTAATATACGCAACACCTGGCTATCATCTCAAATAGGCGGAAATATGGTGGAAATCCTCTGTGGCATTCTGTATACAATGAAGAAGTGGCGAAGAACTCTTACCGATGGAGCAATAAGAGAATATTGTGTCGTCTACTGCAGAACTAGTAGAAAATTCAAAACTAGAACTACAATCCTGTTCTTTCCCCCTACTTTTCATTTCGGGTTCTCTGTCTCTCCTATACCTCTCTCTCCTCGGGAACCTTCCACTTATAAACACACAAAGCCCCTGTCAAAGAAATTTGAAAGTATTCTCAGTTTCAAACGATAAAATCCGTCCCAACAAACATTTCTTTCACCTGATGGCACCGAAGCCCCTTTCCTTTTCAGTCTTCTCCAGCATCACCGCCCAATTTCCTCTTTACACACGCCCCAAATCGCAAGTGCTACCATGCAGGTGGTACCAGAACTCCACCAACCAACTTCGAGGTGGTATTATGGACGAAAAACAAGAAGAAAGTCAAGTAAACGTGGGCTCTAAAGCGCGTACCTTAAGGGCTGTGAGTATGTCTTCATCTTCGCTACTGTGAAACACACCTATTCTGAAACTTCCTGGCAGATTAAAACTGTGTGCCGGACCGAATCTCGAACTCGGGACATTGCCTTTCGCGGGCAAGTGCTCTACCAACTGAGCTACCCAAGCACGATTGACGCCCAGTCCTCACAGCTTCACTTCTGCCAGTACCTCGTCTTCTGCTTCCAGACTTCACATAAGCTCTCCTGCGAACTTTGCAGAACCAGCACTCCTCGAAGAAAGAATATTGCGGAGATATGTCTTAGCCACGGCGGGGGATGTTTCCAGAATGAGATTTTCACTCTGCAGCGGAGTGTGCGCTGATATGAAACTTCCTGGCAGATTAAAACATGGGTAGCTCGGATGGTAGAGCCCCTGCCCGCGAAAGGCAAAGGTCCCGAGTTCGTCTCAGTCCGGCACACAATTTTAATCTGCCAGGAAGTTTCATGTCAGCGCACACTCCACTGCAGAGTGAAAATGTTATTCTGGACACACTTATTCTACTGAACAACTGCTTATAACTTTTACGGTATGAATTTTAAAGTCATGTTTACATGATATTTTTTTTCAGTTTTTGATCCTTCCAAAATATGGAAAGCAAAGGGATTGCAGTAGAATAAGAGATGCGTTTCACAATATCTAGGATGAACATGTACTCTTAGCTCCTAAGGTGTGCATTTTAAAGCCATTTTTGTTGGACATTTTTTCTTGTTTTGATCCATACTACCACCTCAGAAATATTGTCGGTGGACTTCTGGTTCACCCTGTACACCCTCAATGCTGTCTGTACATTCCAACCCTCTGAATTGGATGGCGCGGCCAGAAAGGCCATGCCGTCTGAGAACCTTAACACAGACATCTGTCCTCTTGCGAAATTTACTTTCACCTCTTTCAACGTGTCTTTGAGGAACAAGTAACAAAATTGGCGAACTGAAACCTTACAGTACACAATACTCAATGTAGAACAGTCCTTTTTCATCTTCCTTTCATACACACAAATGGTTTTGTAGATGTAGATTCTCGTCAAGCTCTGTACTTTAGCCCTAGTTTCCCAGTAATTATGAACATCTTATTATCTAATGCTTTCCTTGGGTTTACAAATGCTATGAATGTATACCCGTTTATTTTGTTCTGGTCAGAACTTTTCATATATGCCGTGTTAGTTTCACCATCCGATAATTTTCAAATTAATCTGCTCGTGGTTGCTTCTGTATGCAGTGAAACTATTCTGAAAATCTGTTTCTAGCTCTCGCGTTTCCGAGAATTCTAAAGCCGCCTCAAATAACCTCGTTTCTATACTAGCCGTGGCCGAGCGGTTCTAGGCGCTTCAGTCTGGAACCACGTGACCGCTACGGTCGCAGGTTCGAATCCTGCCTGCATGGATGTGTGTGATGTCCTTAGGTTAGTTAGGTTTAAGTAGTTCTAAGTTCTTGGGGACAGATGACCTCAGATGCTAAGTCCCATAGTGCTCAGAGCCATTTGAACCATTTTCTATACTAGCCATAATTTCCGTCGTTTAGAAGGAATATCATCGACTCCTTGTCACAAATGAGATTAGTCCAATCAGCGGACGTCAAACTGACCGTGTTACTGGATCATCTACACTACTGGTCATTAAAATTGCTACACCAACAAGAAATGCAGAGGATAAAATGGTACTCATTGGACAAATATATTATACAAGGATTGCCATGTGACTACTTTTTCACGCAATTTGGGTACAAAGATCCTGAGAAATCAGTACCCAGAACCACCACCTCTGGCCGTCAGGCTTGTTCGGAATGCACTGACGACCATCCAGAAAGCGATCCCGGAGTTCCGTGGCACTATCAACAGGGCTGGAACACACGAAAGCTTTTAATTATCTCTGTCGAGAGATCTGGAGGGTTGTGGTACTGGCGTGTCAGGATTGTTTATGAATTTCTAAGGGACCAAACTGCTGAGGTCATCGGTCCCTAGACTTGCTCACTACTTAAACTAACTTATGCTAAGAGCAACGCAAACATCCATGGCCGAGGGAGGACTCGAACCTCCGGCGGGAAGGGCCGCGCAATCCGTGACATGGCGCCTCAAACCGCGCGGCCACTCCGCTCGGCGTGTCAGGATTGCTAAACTTGTTGTTGAAGACGCGTGCTACGTATTCCCGAATTTCTCCTTGACAGTGTGCCGGTGCACCATCACGCATGTGCCACGCTGTCTTTCTTTGATCACAAGGAACATAATTCAGATAGACATTAACAGGCTGCACTTGTCAGTCGCTGCTGGAAATAATTATTCTTCGGATTTTACTGTCCCTGTTAAGCCTAATGGGCGCATAAAATTAAACCATAAAAAGATTTTTTCCCTACGAGAAAGTAACCGACATTTTCCAGTGACGCCGAGGGGGGCATGAAAAACGTGATTAGTAGTAAGTGGTTAGGCTGATTCCATCTACAAACTATAAAAAGGATATCGCAACTTTCTGCCAAACACCAGAGAAAATGCGTATGACTTCTCTTTGGAGGAAGAACGGATATATACTAACGGAACGATACGAACAAACTTCAATGGTTTATGGAGGTTGTCTTGAGGATCAAACTGAGGACAAGTGTACACATCCAGAAAGTCATTCAGCGGCGCTACGAAGTATCGAAGTTAGAACGCTACAGAGCGGCAGGCCTTGGCCCCTCTAACTTCGGCGCTCCGTAGCGTCGCTGGAGGTCGTTTCTGGACGTGGATAGACGCCCTCCATTTGATCCTCAAGCTTTTAGCTCCTATCATCGTATATATTCGCCGCTAACTACATAGATTTGAGCTAGCGGCATATGGAGTCGACGGGAATACATTTCGATGTTTTATCTCACCATTTTGACCTATAGCACCTCCTTGTCCTATCCAGCTGTAGCTCGAATAACAAAACTTTGTGACTGACAGATCGCTGTTACTAGGAACAGTGTTGCCGGCGTGTAGCTCGTACCCACTGAACAGGCAACACTGCAAATTACGACCCTCCAGAATCAAACCACGATCCTCCACAACCGACTACGAGTTCCTGAAACTTCAAGCACGGAGTATTTCAATAGAAGTATAGTGCTGTATCAGTGTTGACCTCGATGCAGACGGGATCTTAAACCATAATGTTCCATCCATCTCTGTATCAGATGCCGATTACGTGATTCAATATCTAAGAAGCCGAAAAACATTTACAAGAGGAGAAATGCTACATACGTTTCGCTGACTTTATTGCATGAATGTTTTATCATGCCTGTATATGACAGTATAACCTGATATACTGAAATGATTCATCAGTTTTCAAAGCAGCGAATACTTTCAACTCGACCATAGAATTAGCGACTTACCCTAGCTACAATTTGTGTTATGGTCAGATAACGTCGTGGACACTAATTATGCCAAGCGGTTAACTAGCTTAAAATATCGTAGGTTAGCGGGAAGAACGCAAATGGGAATACGGTCCCTAACATAGCAAAAAACAGGAATGAGGAAAGCAGTTTGTAATACATTAGCCAATGTATCGTCGCACATCGTACAGCCATAACGAAGAATTCTCCAACAACCTATGGAATCCATAATTCAACCAAGTTCGTTGTAAAACTTAGTATTGTGTCTGACATGTAACGTGGTTGAAAAAAATCAGTAAATTGAGGTGCATTAGTGATAGTGAACATATTAAACAATCTAGTAGTGAGGAATAGCGGTCAAAAGACCAGATGTTAAATTAGAAAAAGGAGTGTATAATGAAGGGCGGCACTGATAATTTAATACAGAATGGATCCTAGTGTATTTTATATGAGGCAGTGATAAATGGACCGAGGTAGAAGCATTGATAAAACCTTAGTAACAGACAAGTGGAATATAATGTAGAGGAAAGTAATTGAGGCAGGACGCCTTAGGTACAGCGAGAAATCAGAGGTAAAGCCATGAATGTAACAGACCAGTGTCTCGATCTGAACCAAACGGAACACTTTTGAGATAAGTTAGAACTTAGGCTTCGGTCCAGACTCCACGTCCAACATCATTACCTTCTTCGGTTTCAGTTCGTGAGGAATAATGGGCTGTCATTCCTCCACAGGCATTCGAACACCTCACTGAAACTGTCCACTGCAGAGTTGAAGCCGTCACAAAGGCGATGTGTGGACACACGATGTATTTTTATCCACAACGGTTTTCCCGATACTTTCGATGAGACAGTGCTGTAACTTGCTATGAAGAAGTGATACTACATCGGCTTTAATCTGAGGCTGGCAGTTAGTAACGGTCAAAACCCACAGTCGTGAATATCTGTCTCCAATCAGTGTGCCTCCTTCACGATATAATGCAGTATTTTGTAAAATCACAATTGTACCTTCTTAACACACAATCAGTGCCTTCGGGTCTGTAGCGTCGCCGGCCGGTGTGGCCGAGCGGTTCTAGGCGCTTCAGTCTGGAACCGTGTGACCGCTACGGTCGCAGGTTCGAATCCTACCTCGGGCAAGGATGTGTGTGATGTCCTTAGGTTAGTTAAGTTTAAGTAGTTCTAAGTTCTGGGGGACTGATGACCACAGATGTTAAGCCCAAAGTGCTCAGAGCCATTTGAACCATTCTGTAGCGTCGTACAGAGAATTAACATCTGTGCTTCCTTCTAAAATGATGTCGCGCTCCTTGTCTCCATGGCAAGCGTGAAGAGGTACCAGATAGCAGTTTATCACAACGTGAACCACGCCACTGCTTTTTCCCGACGGACGTGTTGGCTCAGCACTCCCGTCCGAAATTTATATTGCCTTTCGCAACTCGCTGGCGCCTACCCGCTATCTCGTGTATCAGCCGCTACCGAACACCGATAATGGGAGTGGTAAGTTTCACGCAATACGCCGCCACGCAAAGATACTTGTGATGTAGTGCAGTTTTCTGCGCTACGGTCCATGTGACAGCACCCGGCCGGAATCTGATAGACATTTAATCTTTCTGTTATGGGTCGTCAGGGAGAAAAAGTCTCCTTAATGTATGAAATTATGTGTAGAGTTTGTTGGAAACGGCTTAATGGTCTCACTCTCGAATACTGGATGAATATAATCCGGGTCTGCGCTCCACCAGTTACATTGCCTCAAGACAAATACACAGTTTCTAAGTATAATTCTAATCTAATGTTGTTAAACTTTTTAACCTAAGATTATAACTATTGATGAATATGTTATGAAAAGTTTTAAATTTTTAAGTTCGGTCAATAATTACGCGAAATAATTAAAATCAAAATTCTCTTGAACCTAGAAGCCATTAAATAGGCAACGTGCAACTGGCACCAGTTCCGGATTCTGTGGTAGTCGCTTAGTAATACAGTTGATAACAAACGAGAAAGTGATTTTTCTCTGATAGGGGCTTACCCAGACTTTGAAATTCACCTATGTCTTTGAGGTACTTTTGTCATCTATCTTCATTTTTCTCCTCAACATACATTCTTCAAGAACGTAATAACAAAGTTATATAGCATACCAACGAAGAACATTACAATGATCTCATGAACATGCTTAGGAAGAAAGAAATACTCTATAAGATGGTAAACCAAACATAATTTCTTTGCCTAACGTTGTGGCAGAGAGGTTCTAGGAGCTTCAGTCCGGAACCGCGCTGCTGCTACGGTCGCAGGTTCGAATCCAGCCTCGGGCATGGATGTGTGTGATGTCTTTAGGTTAGTTAGGTTTAAGTAGTTCTAAGTTCTAGGGAGCCGGAATGTCTGTTTCCGTAAACGCTGCTTCACGTGTTCCACTTTTCTGCAGCTACAGATGTGACAGGACAACGAGCTAATAAGAAATATCACAAGCAGCGAGGACTGGATATGTGGCTATGATACTACAAACGGCTACCGAGAAGATAGTAGACTGCTTCGTTACCAGAACCGAAAAAAAGAAAACAGGTGAGATCTAATGTGAAACGTGTTGCTTTTCTTTTTGGATGAGAAGGGATACTCCTAAATAGGACAGCTCTAAATAACGAAAAACCTAAGTTAATGGAGGTACTTAGGAAAAGTACTTAGGTACTTAGGAAAAAGTTCGAGTACAGTATTAGGGAAGTGCTGCTCGACGAAGCCACATCTATTAAATACACTACTGGCCATTAAAATTGCTACACCACGAATTTAACGGACAGGATGAAGATGCTGTGATATGCAAATGATTGGCTTTTCAGAGCATTCACACAAGGTTGGCGCCGATGGCGACACCTACAACGTGCTGACATGAGGAAAGTTTCCAACCAATTTCTCATACACAAACAGCAGTTGACCGGCGTTGCCTGGTGAAACGTTGTTGTGGTGCCTAGTGTAAGGAGGAGAAATACGCACCATTACGTTTCCGACTTTGATAAAGGTCGGATTGTAGCATATCGCGATTGCGGTTTATCGTATCGCGACATTGCTGCTCGCGTTGGTCGAGATCCAATGACTGTTAGCAGAATATGGAATAGGCGGGTTCGGGAGGGTAATACGTAACGCCGTGCTGGATCTCAACGACCTCGTATCACTAGCCGTCGACATGACAGCCATCTCATCCGCATGGCTGTAACTGATGGTGCAGCCTCGTCTCGATCCCTGAGTCAACAGATGGGGACGTTTGCTAGACAACAACCATCTGCACGATCAGTTCGACGACGTTTGCAGCAGCATGGACTATCAGCTCGGAGACTATGGCTGCGGTTACCCTTGACGCTGCATCACAGACAGGAGCGCCTGCGATGGTGTACTCAACTACGAACTTGAGTGGACGAATGGCAAAACGTCATTTCTTCGGATGAATCCAGGTTCTGTTTAAGCATCATGATGGTCGCATCCGTGTTTGGCGACATCGAGGTGAACGCACATTGGAAGCGTGTATTCGTCATCGCCATACTGGCGTATCACCCGGCATGGTGGTATGGGGTGCCATTGGTTACACGTCTCGGTCACATCTTGTTCGCATTGACGGCACTTTGAACAGTGAACGTTACATTTCAGATGTGTTACGACCCGCGGGTCTACTCTTCATTCGATCCCTGCGAAACCCTACATTTCAGCAGGATAATGCACGACCGCATGTTGCAGGTCCTGTACGGGCCTTTCTGGATACAGAAAATGTTCGGCTGCTGGCGTGGCCAGCACATTCTCCAGATCTCTCACCAACTGAAAACGTCTGGTCAATGGTGACCGAGCAACTCTCTCGTCCCAATACGCCAGTCACTACTCTTGATGAACTGTGGTATCATTTTGAAGCTGCATGGGAAGCTGTACCTTTATACGCCATCAAAGCTCTGTTTGACTCAATGCCCAGGCGTATCAAGGCCGTTATTACGGCCAGAGGTGGTTGTTCTAGGAACTGATTTCTCAGTATCTATGCACGCATACTGCGTGAAAATGAAATTACATGTCAGTTCTAGTATAATATATTTGTCCAATGAATACCCGTTCATCATCTGCATTTCTTCTTGGTCTAGCAATTTTAATGGTCAGTAGTCCATCTAGGCCCAACTTTCCAAAAGAAATGAAATGGAACAGTAGGAGGAAAGGCGAAAGACTGACTTCGGTTTATTGGGAGAATTCTAGGAAAGTGTAGGGGGCGTACAGAACACTTGTGCGACCCCTTCTTGAGTAGTGCACGAGTGTTTGGGACCAGGAGCTACATTTGCTACCAGAAGTTTCGATCAACACCCTGTTATTATGGAAGTGCTCCGTGAACTCAAGTGGGAATCCCTCTTTTTTTGCAAAACACTATTGAGATAATTTAGAGATTCAACTTTTGAAACTGACTGCAGAACGATTCTACTGCGCCAACGTATATTTGCCTAAGGACCACGAAGATAAGATATAACAAATCAGGGTTCGTACGAAGGCATGCGTACAGATATTTTTCCATCGCTCTGTTTGAGAGTTGAACAGTAAAGTGACTGACTAAAATAATACAAGTTACCTCCGGCAGTGGACTGTATGTTGGCTTGCGCAGTCTGCATGCAAATATAAATGGATCTCTTCTCCAAGACACCGTAGTTAACCAGGCGACCTTAAAGCACTAAAACAATGTCATGAGGCACTGTGGGGAAAAGAGCCTACTCTAACGGAGGAGTGAGTCCTCCAGCACGACAAGGCTCACAGTTACACCATGTTGAGTATCACACTGACTTGTTGGTTGATTGGTTGGTTGATTTGGGGGAAGGGGCCAAACAGTGAGGTCATCAGGCCCATAGGATAAGGAAAGGATGGGGAAGAAAGCCGGGCGCGCCCTTTCACAGGAGCCATCTCGGCATTTGCCTGAAGCGATTTAGGGAAATCACGGAAAATCTAATTCAGGATGCCCGGACGCGGGTTTGAGCCGTCGACCTCCCGAATGAGAGTCCAGTGTGCTAACCACTGCTCCACTTCGCTCGGTAGAATGGAGATTTTTCACTCACTTACATCATAATTGGGAACAGCACTAAGCAGAATGGCCGAAGTAAAGGAGCATATCAAAAGAAGATTAGCACAGGTGAAGAAAACTTTTTGTCAATAAAAGAGCTTTACTGATATCAGTATCCAGTAATGGTATAAATCGAATGGACACACAAAGTACGAGATGATTAAATATTAAAAAGGAATGATGAAAATATTAAAAAGGAATGATACTATATTTGTTTGTGTGACCACTTCCGCAGCAGCTGTTAACAGATGAGGAAAATAGTCCATAGAAACCTCTTACCAGATCAGAGGAACATCTACTATGGTGTCCATGTACAGTTAACAAGGGACTGGAAGGACCAGTAGAGGTGAAAATAGTAGGGGTAGGCCAAGAGTAGAATATGCAAGGCAGATTAAAAACGTCGGACGTAATACGTATGTACAGATGAAAAAGACTGGACTCCTTCGTTACCAGCCATCTGACTGCCTTGGTGCAGCCCGTCACGGATTACTCTCCCATGCCAACCTCTTCTTTCAGAGTAGCACTTACACTCAAGTCCTCAATTATTTATTGGATATATTCAGTTCTCTTGTCTTCATTATAGTTTTTTTATCCTCTACTGTTCCCTCTGGTACCACATAAGTCTTAACACATGTCCTATCATCCTGTCCCTAGCCCTTTTCACTTTCCCACTTATTCCTCTTCTCAACTATTCTGCAGAGACCCTCCTCATTCCTTATGAGTCCATCTCCTTTGCAACGTCCTCCTATAGCGCCACATCTCAAAAACTTCAATTCTCTTATTTTCTGGTTTTATCACAGTCCGTTACACACTCAGTACAACGCTGTGCTCCAAGCGTCCATTCTCAGAAATTTGGTCCTCGGATGAAAGCCGGTGTTTGATACTAGTAGACTTCTTTGGTCTAGGAATGACCTATTTGCCTGTCCCAGTCTGCTTTTTAAGACCCCCTTGCTTCGTCATTTGTTAATTTTCTTCCAAGGTAGCAGAACTTCTTCATGTAGTCTACTAAGTGCATAAAAGAGGTGAAACAAGAACCACCTAACACGTGAAACAGCGCTCAGGAAAACAACTGACTTTTCCGCATGGTTGTCGGTTGATCAACCGTTTCAATAGTAGAGGCATGTAGTGGGACAACTCGTCACTATCGGAGCTCCAGCCACTTGGAAAGAAATTCAGTTTACGTTTTGGTCGGCCTTCAAACGTGGGGACGTCAAAAACTAAGTTACACGTGTCATCTTGCGCTTAAGAGTATTCCCAAAAAGAATGTCGCATTGTCACAGGAAAATACGTGTTCTCGGTTTCCCGCAGACATAATTTTGCTTCACTACGGATAGTAGGTGCATCACATTGTGGAAGTGGCACGGCACCTGGAAACGTGCCCCAAAGTTGAAGTAAGCGGGACAGTACGACTCTTGTAGGCAAAATATTGAAATTAGACACAGATTCGCCGTGAAATTCTGACGGTATGTGGACTTAACTCAGTGTCGCATTCGTAGTGAAATGCTGTTGATAATTTGTCAAAGGATGCACAGATGTGGGTGATGATGATTGGGGGGGGGGGGGGGGGGGGGGAAGGCCATCGACATCAACCACGGACGACACTGTCTAGCTAATCGAGGAACTGATGCGCACTGATCGCAAATTTTACAACAATGAGAACATTCACACAGTGGTTTTCGAATAACTTCGTCGAGGAACTGAATGATTGGTAGAACGTTCCGACCATTGTTTACAGAGACTGAACTAATATACACATGTACAGAAAATTGGAATAGAGATCAACATAAGCATCATTTCCGCCCTTTTTATTGCACAAGAAAACCACACATTGTACATTGTACCACCAACAGCGAGTCCTTCACAGGTGGTGGTCCAAATTGCTGTACACACCGGCACCTCTAATACACAGTAGCACGTCCTCTTGCATTGATGCATGCCTGTATTCGTCGCGGCGTACTATCCACAAGTTCATCGAGGCACTGTTGGTCCAGATTGTCCCACTCCTCAACGGAGATTCGGCGTAGATCCCTCAGAGTGGTTGGAGGGTCACGTAGCCCATAAACAGCCCTTTTCAATCTATCCCAATCATGTTCGATAGGTTTCATGTCTGGAGAACATGCTGGCCACTTTAGTCGAGCGATGTCATTATCCTGAAGGAAGTCATTCACAAGATTTGCACGATGCGGACGAGAATTGTCGTCCATGAAGACGAATGCCTCGCCAATATGCTGCCGATATGGTTGTCCTATCGGTCGGAGGACGACATTCACGTATCGTGCAGCCGTTAAGGTGCTTTCCATCACCACCAGCGGCGTTGTCGGCCCCACATGCCTCCCCAAAACAGCAGCGAACCTCCACCTTGCTGCACTCCCTGGACAGTGTGTCTAAGGCGTTCAGCCTGACCGGGTTGCCTCCAGACACGTCTCCGACGATTGTCTGGTTAAAAGCATATGTGACACTCATCGGTGAAGAGAACGTGATGCCAATCCTGAGCGGTCCATTCGGCATGGATGGTGTCGCGGTTGCAAAAATGGACCTCGCCGTGGACGTCGGGAGTGAAGTTGCGCATCATGCAACCTATGGCGCACAGTTTAAGTTGTAACACGACGTCCTGTGATGGCACGAAAAGCATTATTCAACGTGGTGGCGTTGCTGTCAGGGTTCCATAATCCTTAGGTAGCGTTTATCCACTGCTGTAGTAGCCCTTGGGTGGCCTGAGCGAGGCATGTCATCGACAGTTCCTGTCTCTTTGTATCTCCTCCACGTTCGAACAACATCGCTTTGGTTCACTTTGAAACGCATGGACACTTCCCTTGTTGAGAGCCCTTCCTGGCACAAAGTAACAATTCAGACTCGATCGAAACGCGGTACTGGCCGTCTAGGCAAGGTTGAACTACAGACAACACGAGCCGTGTACTTCCATCCTGGTGGAAAAACTGGAACTGATGGGCTGTCGAACCCCCTCCGTCTGATAGATGCTGCTCATGCATGGTTGTTTACATCTTTGGGTGGTTTTAGTGACATCTCTGAACAGTCAGAGAGACTGTGTCTGTGATACAGCATCCACAGTCAACGTCTGTCTTCAGGAGTTCTGAGTTCCGGGGTGATGTAAAACTTTTTTTGGTGTGTGTACGTTGGAAAAAAGTGCCATGTACCTGATACGCCCCGCTCAACACGCAGGACAGGACAGGTAGTTTAAATTGTGGAAAGGGGCAAAAATAAGGGGCTGTCAGTTAAACTCGAACATACAACTTTATTATTTGCGCAAACATTAGAAGAGCCCAAAAAAAATTTTTTAAACATACAGCTTTAATCTTTGGGACTTAATTATAGGCTGAAAACACTTTAATTTAAAAACGGCTGAAGGCCAATAACTTAAAACACAAGCATAATCAGAAATTTAAAAGGCATACCTTATCTTACAACACTACCTTATTTAGGCTGAAGGCCCAAAGAATCTGAGAGTTTCAGGGCAAACAATTTGAATTCAAAATCGGCTGAAAGCCCAACACTTAAAATTCAACAATATTAAAACCTTTAAAATGCCAAAGGTCTTACGTGAAACAGATTTTAAATTAGGCTGAAGGCCTAAAGAATCTTACGCCTTAAGGGAAAAACAACCTTAATTTTAAAAAATCGGCTAGAAGCCATACAAGTACAACCAACAAGAACGAAATAAAAAGAAAGGCAGTACACCCAAGGGCGCTCAGATGTTCGAGGGTCGACCTGGAATTCAAACACTAACGCTCGCTTAGGTGAGACAGGCAGTCGGGCCAGCCATTCACGGGCCGACGAGAGCCCAACCAACCGACAGTCAGCGAACCCTCCGACAAGATAACTTCCACTTCACCCGACCAGGGCACAACAGGGAGTTCAACGGAACAACGTAGAAGATATTGGCGCCCACAGCCAATCATGCATGGGGCAGTCAAACTACACACCGTGCCGGACAGCAACAAACCGATGAGGAAACTACACTGCCTGAAACTTACGTCAACGGCCAGGGCAGGTAACCGGAACGTTAACGGCCACAAGGCAGAAGATTCCGCTGGTGCACTTCTGTTCAAATAACCAAATACAGTGAAACTCCACCGGAGGGCGACTAGAATTTTCCAACTTGAAAACCACTTTGTTGCTCGCGGGAATATCCCAACAGCCGACAACGAACTCCAAACGACACAATGTGAACAGTCTTGACTTGCTAGGTAGATTAAATCAAAATTCAACTTTCGTTTCCAGGGTCGGTGAGCCACGGATCTCGTAGCAATGGGAACAGCCCCACACACTTCGATACCGCGGAGAGACCACCAGTGGCGCCAGCCAAATTACGTACCGCGGAGAAATCCTCGCTGGTCCACGCCAACCGACCGATTGCCCAGGCCCGGAAACGGGGAAAGGACCAAATACACGTCGGCCGATGAGATGACCAACCGAACGACGAAACAACGATCGTCCCGCTCCAATCTCCCTCCGTGGAACGGTTCAGGTGTGTCGCTAGCGGTCGGCGAGCACTGGCTGTCGGGGCTTCACCGGCGCTCCGTCCCCGACTTCACTGCTGCTGCGTCCCGACTGCACTGCTGGTCCGTCCAGACACACGACCACCCGGAAATACTATCGGTCGCTCCCGAGATGGTACGATAGTGCCCTTACCGATTTGCGCTGCTGCTGCCGGTCACCGGCAAGTAAGGCAGGAAGTTAGTGACGCCAGCAAATGGAATAAGAAAACGAGGCGGCAGTACCGTAATACACTCCTGGAAATTGAAATAAGAACACCGTGAATTCATTGTCCCAGGAAGGGGAAACTTTATTGACACATTCCTGGGGTCAGATACATCACATGATCACACTGACAGAACCACAGGCACATAGACACAGGCAACAGAGCATGCACAATGTCGGCACTAGTGCAGTGTATATCCACCTTTCGCAGCAATGCAGGCTGCTATTCTCCCATGGAGACGATCGTAGAGATGCTGGATGTAGTCCTGTGGAACGGCTTGCCATGCCATTTCCACCTGGCGCCTCAGTTGGACCAGCGTTCGTGCTGGACGTGCAGACCGCGTGAGACGACGCTTCATCCAGTCCCAAACATGCTCAATGGGGGACAGATCCGGAGATCTTGCTGGCCAGGGTAGTTGACTTACACCTTCTAGAGCACGTTGGGTGGCACGGGATACATGCGGACGTGCATTGTCCTGTTGGAACAGCAAGTTCCCTTGCCGGTCTAGGAATGGTAGAACGATGGGTTCGATGACGGTTTGGATGTACCGTGCACTATTCAGTGTCCCCTCGACGATCACCAGAGGTGTACGGCCAGTGTAGGAGATCGCTCCCCACACCATGATGCCGGGTGTTGGCCCTGTGTGCCTCGGTCGTATGCAGTCCTGATTGTGGCGCTCACCTGCACAGCGCCAAACACGCATACGACCATCATTGGCACCAAGGCAGAAGCGACTCTCATCGCTGAAGACGACACGTCTCCATTCGTCCCTCCATTCACGCCTGTCGCGACACCACTGAAGGCGGGCTGCACGATGTTGGGGCGTGAGCGGAAGACGGCCTAACGGTGTGCGGGGCCGTAGTCCAGCTTCATGGAGACGGTTGCGAATGGTCCTCGCCGATACCCCAGGAGCAACAGTGTCCCTAATTTGCTGGGAAGTGGCGGTGCGGTCCCCTACGGCACTGCGTAGGATCCTACGGTCTTGGTGTGCATCCGTGCGTCGCTGCGGTCCGGTCCCAGGTTGACGGGCACGTGCACCTGCCGCTGACCACTGGCGACAACATCGATGTACTGTGGAGACCTCACGCCCCACGTGTTGAGCAATTCGGCGGTACGTCCACCCGGCCTCCCGCATGCCCACTATACGCCCTCGCTCAAAGTCCGTCAACTGCACATACGGTTCACGACCACGCTGTCGCGGCATGCTACCACTGTTAAAGATTGCGATGGAGCTCCGTATGCCACGGCAAACTGGCTGACACTGACGGCGGCGGTGCACAAATGCTGCGCAGCTAGCGCCATTCGACGGCCAACACCGCGGTTCCTGGTGTGTCTGCTGTGCCGTGCGTGTGATCATTGCTTGTACAGCCCTCTCGCAGTGTCCGGAGCAAGTATGGTGGGTCTGACATACCGGTGTCAATGTGTTCTTTTTTCCATTTCCAGGAGTGTAGAAGATGACAAACAATAAACGGGATAAACGCGAGCCGTGCACGGCTCAGTACCTGCGTCACTTTAGAGTGTAGTGCAGCATTCAATAAAAGTGACTTGGCCTGCCATAATATGTTAACTTTTTAAGTCCCCTGTAACGGCCTTCACCGTGCCCCTAATTCATCTTTCGAGGTTCGGACGCTTTCTATTGTCCTGCTGACGTTGTGCAATGGCCCTTGCCTCGCGCCAATGTCAACATCCAGCTGGTGGCACGTGTTGCTTCCTGCAACCTGTGGCTGCCGCCACCCACCTGCTTTGCCCTCACAGACCTGTTGCTTAACGTGGCCATGCGGCATCGCGAACTCCTCCACGAGTTCGTCTGCCTCTATACTTCGCTCACTTTTTTTTCTACCAAAATCTGGGCATAACTAAAAACATCATTATGATAATGTCGCTTCCCATTACTGTCGCCATATTATTCACTGAATAAAACTTGCCGCCGTTAAGTACACAGGCTTTTGAAAAATTAGGTATGAGTGTTTTCGGTGTTTCTCGTCTTGTAGTGACAATAACAAAGTGGCTAGATGGTCCGATGCCGGAGTAGTGACGGCGCCATATTGCTGATTTACAGAGTCAGTTTCAAGTTCGCTCCTTATTTCGTAGAAACTATTTTCATTTTTCATAAAATAACCTGAATTTTAATACAATAAATATTTCTCTCATATTCCACGAGCAGACATACGTCCTCAGAATTTTAGATAGTATACATGCTCCTGTACACCCTATTTGTTTCAAAATTTATAACCGAAAGGCGGATTCTCGGGCCTGTTTCCCGTGCACGGTGTTGAGGACTGCCAGTGTAGGTGATAGACATTTGTTCCTGGTTAAACTTAAACAGGGACGCGTCGATTTATCACAGTCAGGGATACACAACAGTGTATAATATGTGTTCTGTTATATACTAACTACAAAGTTACAGGTCAAGAGAGACACTGTGAGGCTAATGATTCTCGTGACATACCAATACTGAGTACCAAGGCTCGATTCCTATATTTCCCTCTAGAGGAAACGTATGCGGCTGACGAGTTTTGAGACAGTGTTGAAGAAATCAGCAGTAGAATTCTTGTAATATATTCAGTATGCTTGCGACAGCATGCGTACCTATCATGTTCCAATATGCAGTACATAAAAACGGGATTTTACAGTAGATACACACGTTTTAAGTAGACTCGGGGAGGGGGGGGAAGTGAGAATTTGGATCGAGGAGTGAGGCGTGCAAGGATAATCTGTGCAGTTGTGTAAACCGCTGTGCCAGAGTGGTTTAGTGGCTAACGCACCTGACCCGGGTTCTATTGACAGCCTTGGTACAAATTTTCACTGACTCTTTAGTCTATAGACGTAAAATCATATCTGTATGAGACCAGTAAAATCTCTGAAATTGTGTCATTTCATTTGCAAAACTGTTTCTGTTTCAGTGCCAGTGATGGTCGTATGTTAGAAGAAGGCTATTTGATGGCCTGCAACGAACCTGTTTGCGTGTTAGGCACACTGCACCTACAACTGGAGTTATGGTCTGTGGCGCGATATCGTATGGCAGCAGGAGCGCTCCCGTGGGTACGCCACGCATCCTAACTGCAAATTGAAGCGTAAATTTGGTGATTCAAGGAACTTGTAACGGGACATCTTCCTCTAGCATTACTTTTCCTTGGCAGTAGCTGTCGATACCTTTATTATTTTTCGAATTTTGGGCAGGTCAGCATTATCTCAGTTGCTTTCATGTAATTTTAAACACAGTATGTTATATTTCAAGCTAAAATCGATAAGTATTACTTCTGAATTTCTTTCTTTCTTTCGCTTGTGCCGTTTTTCCCGCGGATACGCAGGGTCGGCATGTTTAATCGGATGTGGCAATGTCAGTGGAAGGGGTGGTCGGATGCTCTTCCTGCGGCCACCCCGTACCCCCCGGGAAGGAATTAGTGTATCCCAACTGTCTGCGAGTAGCGTAATCCATGGAATAGTGCGTAAGTGTTCAGATGTCTGCGAGCCGTGTAACTGAGGCCGGACGTGGGGACCAGCCCGGTATTCACCTAGGGGGATGTGGAAAACCGCCTAAAACCACATACAGGCTGGCCGGCACACCAACCGACGACGGTAATACGCCGGGCGGATTCGATCCGGGGCCGGCGCGCCTACCCGAGTCCAGGAAGCAGCGCGTTAGCGCTCTGGGCTAACCTGGCGGGTATAAAAACTACTTCTAAATGTAAAGTTAAAATTATAATTTTTTCAGAAACATTTGAAATTACGAAGTATTTGCACACTTAAAATTGCTCTTATTAATTATTGAATCCTCTACTGTTTACTATGTTTATTTCTGGATTCAATTATAAAATAATAATCGAAGTTATTAATGTAACGAAAACCAGTAGGAAGAAAAATTGTAAACCTTTTGGAATATTGTTATTTCCGCATAGTGTGAGGGTCGTAAGCTTGCCCCTGATGTGATCGGATGTATTTTTTATAGTAAGTACGAACAATGTAATTTCGGCTTTTTTAACGTGAAAAATCAAAATGATATACTAAAATATGAGAAAATATATTTACGTAAAAATTCTGCAACAACAAATCTTCCCATGTATTTAGTTCAAAGCAACCTTACAGGACCTGATATTAGATTTTCAGTTTCAAGAATCAGACCCCTAGACAAGAAGAACCGGCGCCATCTCAACATGACAAGCTAACTAAACTTGAAAGTCTATCGTAATCTTTGCTCCTCTCAAATCTTCTTGAAAGACTTTGATTATTCTTTACTTGGAATGGGCATTGTGGACAATAGATGGAAGAAGGAGAGAGGGGTGAGGCTACAAACTTGATGATTGTAATCAAGTCTACTTAAAATTTATTGTCACGAATGGTGTACAAGCCCAGTTTGCTCATTCCTTCCTTCCCACAGGCAACCCTGCTGAAGGTCGCGTTTCAGTGCTTCCACGTCGCACGTAGGCTGTCCTCAGAGGCACCCATCTCCAGCAAGAGTACGCAACGCTGGGTGATGCAGGGCTCGCAGCTGGAAGGTAACCGATTCGAAATTTGCTGGTGCCGGACTTTTCAGGACGAATGTTTCACTCTGCAGAGGAGTGTGCGCTTTTTTAAAACTTCCTGAAAGATTAAAACTGCTTCGGAGTGAAAAATCGTTTCTGAAAAATAATCTTCCAACATGTGACTAAACTACTCATAGTTCTCTGCAACATCGTTATTTCTATGATCGCAAGTCGCTCAAGGTACTCAGAAATTCGGGATGTAGCAAAGATATTCTAGCAGAAGAGAAGCAGCGAATGAGGGTCTTGGGTAGTGTATGGACAGCTCATCGATAAGAATGTTTACCGCGAAATCCGAGTCGCGGTACGGCACACCGTTTTAATCTTACCTAAAATTTCAGACAGTCCCGTCTTTTCGGTGTTGGCAATAAAGCTAGGAAAAATCATTTCGTAAAGCTCCTGACCACCACATCGTGGGATAATGTTCCGAAATAAATCCAAAATTTCTCTCAGCGGATGACGACTTGCGACCGGACTGTCGGTTGTGTACGTTCGACTCCGTGGCATTCTTGGTGCTATTCGAGAGGAGCAGGCGAAATATTGCGGTTGCCAGACCAGACCAGGAAGTGAGCGCGGCTTTGCTAGATGGCTCTTCGCCCTGGAGGAACTGCAGGCGGCAGCAGGCGGGACTTTCCCGTGCACCTAGCGACCGCAAGGTGTAGCATCGTTTGCTGCCACTGGTGCAACGATCCCAGTCTCGGCCTCACAGCTTCCTATCTCAAATAACGTCTTCTCTGCTGGACCTGCAACTTACATAAGGTCATAATATGACGTCTCCTTTATACTTTTGAAAAAATTAGATGCAAATTTATTTCTTGGAAACAATTAATCTTTCTCGACGGATCTTTTGCATGTATACTACTCGGATTTGCTGCCGCATCGAATTGTGTAAATTCCACAATATTTCATCGATGCAACTGCTCAACATCTTCAGGTGGTGGTAATTGCTACTGTCTCTGTTGCAAGATTATTGTTCTTTACATAAGTTCACGACAAGCTTGTTTCAGCATATGTGCCATTATCAAGTGTTCCTGTTCACATTACATTTTCATAGCAATTTATTCTACGTCGCTGTAATAATACTGTGAGATTTTATCTTATTTATACTTACATCTATACGGAATGACATCCATAAATCCTCTTGGAACGTAAGTTCTTTATGTGTTATGTTCTTAACATAGGTCACGTTTTTACTTTTATAGGAATTACTCCTGCACTTTTTTTCGGAAACGTTCTCTGGAACGAATGGGCGTTTGTGTGCGTCTCTTACCACTTCGGTGGAAACATTCTCTACTGGATTGTGAGATGACTGCCGCAGGTGGGCATGCGGTGCCTCATGACAATTGCAGAGGAACCGCAGTTCAGGGCACTGTCGTGATAAAATCTGTAAATCTATTCAGTGACTGGCATGTTAGTGCACGGTTAATAACCAGGACGTTTCCGGCCCCAAATGCTGAGAACCAATTTCAGACTAATGCTTTCAGTGCCGCGTTCCATCACTGGGCTGGTGATGTCATTCAGTTCAGTTCTTTTTATTCTTCTTCTAGCACGACTTAACCCCAGTCAAGTCAGATGTTTCGACCATTTTTTTCATTCTAAAACAACCCGTACCAACAATTCGTAATTTTTAGTAGGCTGTTCACTTTTAGTTCTTTTCCATTTCGTCAGTATTGCTGGCAATCTGCTTTCGTGTTCCCATCAACTTCACAGCAACACGGGATTATTCACATAATTTCCACTAATTCTAACAGGCAGTTTAGGACTCTTTCCAAGCTGTAATACAGATGTCTGGAAATAAAGAAAGCAATACAAAAGACCCGGAAGGAATGACCAACCCTAATCAGTTCCAGTTTTCCAGGGCGGTAAAAGCTCTGCAGAAAAGCGTTGCTGAACTGTATAGGAGGTGATAAGATAATCGCTTAGCGCTTCTTATCCAAATCATTCTAAGGAAAGAGCCTCGCCAAAACTTTCGTTAGGTTTCCTTGTTACCTGCTTCACTTAGTTTCCAGATGCAGTTGACTGCACATGCTGAATGTTATAAATGTTCTGCCAAGTATAGTGTACGATATACGGGCCGTCACAAACGTAAAGGCTCAAAATTATACAGGTCGTAGGAGTTGCTAAACAGAGCTAAAGGTTGGAAATGCATATCGATGGTAGGCAATGAAAACCTCTTAAAACGTCGTTTTGTTAAATTAGAGAAGCAAAAACATTTTTTAAAAAGTAATCATAAATAATATAGATAAAGTTTCTACATGTGTAACTATATAGTGGAAGTCTAGTTATTGACAGATTAGAGAAATTCATGCACTTTCAAATCTTTCTTTGATCATGGAGTTGTTGGATACTGGAATAACGACATTTTCATAGACAGATGGAATTAGAGATTCTCAGTGCCTACCATTAATATTTAGCTTTTTATAGACATAAACAAGTTATACCGTAGAGCAACAACCGAAGCCCAGAGCAACAGTTCAAAGTAACGTGCATCAGTCTCAGTGTGTAAACAACGGCGATTAAAAATTTTTTGCACTTTCTCAGACGTGCCTGTTGTGCATTGGTCGATTAGACAGGCGATCAGGACCCTTTCCAGTTTGTACTCGGGTTTCATACAACAACGATTTACTGCAACTCCATAGGAAAGAATGCCCAGAAGTGCGGTCTAACAATAGTGCAAGCTTTGAATAGAACTTCCCCTTCCAAACCTAAGATTATGGTTTAAGTGCGCAAGGATATTAACACTTGGATAGGATGGTGCATCGCGATACTGAAACCGTATTCTCTCGCGGGCGTCATATAGGCAAAGCCACCAACAGCTGTAGACGCATATCTTGAATGAACATCGCATAACGTTCACTATTCAAATGATGTGGCAGCAAATAAGATCGCATTAGCTGATCTTGCGCAATTACAGCCCACAAGCTGACAGAGAATAGGTAGTTTGCTGCCAGTCCAGACATGGTTACTACGGCTGTTGAAACCACCATCGATGGAGAAAAAGGATTCACATGTGAACAATAAAAACTATAGCAGGTATACCACATTAGCATTGCACTGGGTCATCCACAAAGAGGAATGAAAACTGGGTTCAAAATCGCTTATCCCCTTTGCTTATGATACTAAACCACTCCACCACTACTCTTCACACTATTGTTGGAACTGTGCATTTCATAGGGAAGAGGACAGGTGCTTATAGATGAATTACCTTCTTCACCATCAAATAACATCCCCTCAAATTCTACAGCCCGAACAATACTTTGTGGGGAATCTTGGCCAGCCCTCATTTGGCTTCTAGGAACCAGTTTTTCCTAAATTTCTGTCCACTGCGATAAATTTCTTCTAATTAATATGACGCCTGATGCGAAACTTAACTCTGCACCTTCTTTAGACTTCCCTGACACTAAACCAAGCTACACTGCGCATTTAATACGTGGCTGTAAGTTGACACAAAGCCTGAAGCTCAGTCTTTAACAACCGGTTGAACAGTCGTAAGCTGTAACCTGCGTACGACTCAGATGGTTGTTTATTGTCTTTCAAGGTAGTCAAAGACGTCGATGTGGCATGCTATTGGTTATTACAAAAATTAGCAGTTTAACAAACTTGTGCCTGATACTAGTATTGATGATTCAAGACTTCGTAACGCCAGAATAATTCATTTCCGATTGTAGGTTCCTTATCTCGGAATACTGATTTCACAATACTCTGTCATTTTGTATAATTATAGCCTCAAGGATTTGTGATGCCCTATATAGGGGTTATCTGTATGACCGTGGGATAACAGATGGTCTAGTCACATTCATGTGGCCACGGCCCATGTTCCAAGGTAGCGTTCAGTAGCCACTCAGACGGCCGGTGGCAGTACTACAGTGGAGGGTGCGAAAAGCGTATCGGGGGACGTGGAGAAAGTGCAGTCGTAGTCGTAATGCGGAAAAGGGCATCTAAAAGGGCGCCATCACTGGCTTTCGGGCCCAAGGTGGAACCATTTTCGAAACGGCTAAGTTCATAAGCTGTTCGCCTGCCACTGTGGGTAAAGTATATCGTGTATGGCAAAACGACGCTGTCCAAACCCGAGGACGAGACAACTGTGATGCACATGGGCCATAGAGGACAGGGGTGAACGACGGCTACGGCGATGCGTGCGGGCTAATAGACGTGCATTTGTTGAGCAACTGACCGTCCAGATGAAGCAAGAGATGCATCTATCCTTGGGGACCATGTCCATCCCTACATGCAGTTTCCTTCCTCATCATCTCTATGGCATCTACTGGCAGGGCAATGAGACGTCTCACACAACTCGCAGCGTACTTGTGTGGTTCGAAGGGGACAAGGCTGAGTTTACCGTAGTTCGCTAGCCAGGATACTCGCAGGATTTAAATCCAGTCGAGAATCTGTGGGACCACCTCGATAGGGTTGTTCGCGCTAGTGATCCTCATCCGAGAAACCTGGCGCAGTTGGCCACTGCACTGCAGTCGGCATAGCTCCATATCTCTGTCGGTACTTTACAGAACCTCGTTGACACTCTTTATGCACGTCTCGTAGCGCCCGCCCTGCAGAAGGTGGTTATTCAGGCTTTTGACAGGCGGACACTTTAATGTGACTGGACCATGTATGACGTTCTTTATCTTACCCAGGTGTGTTGCCGGTAACACAATCACATAGGCGCCTTGCGTCAGCATAAGGGTGTGTATCACAGGTTACTGCATTGGTTACCGACAACTCTGCAACAGCCGGCCGCGGTGGCCGTGCGGTTCTAGGCGCTCAGTCCGGAATCGCGCAACTATTACGGTCGCAGGTTCGAATCCTACCTCGGGCATGGATGTGTGTGATGTTCTTGTTTAGTTAGGTTTAAGTAGTTCTAAGTTCTAGGGGACTGATGACCACAGATGTTTAAGTCCCATAGTGCTCAGAGCCATTTTGAACTCTGTAACAAACCCTCTACGTAGCACATGAACAGGACTCAAAGATGGTACAATATTTCATTGAGTGTACATATTAATGAATATCTGAACGGGAAGAAACATACACCTGAGTTACTCAAAGAGCTACGTTCAGTAAGGCTTGCTCTTTGTATAATTTCCAATTTTGGGAACACAGAAGTCGGAATCTTTGCATATTTTAGATATTTCCCCACGTTGACCCTTTCAGGAATAATTTTATGTGGTAACTCTTCATACAATGTGATGTGTGCAGCCAGACTGTGCACTATTCCTCCGGCCTGCTACTGATGTAAAAATTACTGTAGGTCTGATCCCGTTTCGTTATCATTGGCTCTGAGCACTATGGGACTTAACATCTATGGTCATCAGTCCCCTAGAACTTAGAACTACTTAAACCTAACTAATCTAAGGACATCACACAATACCCAGCCATCACCAGGCAGAGAAAATCCCTGACCCCGCCGGGAATCGAACCCGGGATGGTTAGCATTGGACTGCGCCACATGTCGTAATAAGAACACCACGCAGGGTCTTTGAAAGCTTTGACAAACGTCATTTACCTGCCGGGATATATTATGTGCGGTCTTCCATGTACCCATCGCTACTAAATGTCAGTCTATCGGAAGATGCATAAATAAAAGTGAAACGCGTTATTGGGGAATAATAAAAGGTTTTAACAGTGCAAGTCTGATTGTTTCTTGATTTTAAACCGTAAATAGTTTATTTCAGAAACTAGTTATTTTGAGCGTTTTTAACAGTCAGGTTAAACTGGCGTGGGGAAAAAATGATATAACCGAAAACAGGTTGTTTCAGCGATAAGTGCTGTCCGTAGCACACATTCGATTCTACTGAGCTGCCACCAGTCAGCTGTCAGTCTGTGCGACAGTCTTGTGAGTCACAGAGAATTCACATCAAGGCTGTTCCATGATGAGCCGCCTAATATTCGGCTGGTAAGTTGAACTAAGCGGCACCGGCCGGCCAGAAGCATTCCACTGCTTTGCAGTGCCACTGCTGCCACTGATGTGAAGACCTGAGCGTCTTCGATCAGCATTTCGCTGGGGCTCAATCGAGGGTGACTTGCTAGCTGCCAGCCACATTCACTGCTTGGGAGAGGCACATCGTGCTGCTCCTGGCTGTACCCGTGAGCGGCTACCAGGTTTAGTCGTCTATTACTGGCAGGCTAGGGTATACATGTGCACGGCTACCGTCATTCTCTGTGGAGTTGTTGGCCGATGGGCTGAGCGCGAACTCCGATGTCTTCTAGAGCGTCAGCTCGCCACGCCGCCAGCGTCCCGGCTGGGTTGGCGACGCCTGCAGAGCTCCGGATCGGCATCCTGCAATACGTCACCCCTGCTGAAGGTGTTCCGACCTCGGACATGCGACGTAGACGTCACTGAGCTGGACTGGTCGGCAACTCCCGGCCACGTGCGTCGCTTCCGTCAACGCCACGGAGGAGCTATCAGCACTGTATGAATTATAAAAACAAATGTATTTACAGCCAACACTGTATCTCTGACGACCTCGGGCGTTTCACCGGACCATTGTCCTTGAGTCCGCGCTCGGTATCCTGCGTCCTTAGAGAACGCACCTTTCTGGGTCTCCACAGTCCGAAAGCCATACGATGAGACGCCAGCCGCATGTGGTAGTCACAAAGGTGGTGAAATTGTTCTGATGCGTTCGAGTGGGATGAAATGGGGTCTCTGGTAAGTCCGCCACCATTTTTCAGCAACGCATGATACAGAAACCTACTCTCCGGTAATGCACATCGATTTGTTCATCGAAAGAACACCACAGACGACTTTAACCTCCATTGAGACAATGTGCTCCGAACGTGGGAATGCTAGTACGGACCCCCACCTGGTCTTAGACACACTGAGCATATGTAGGACACCACAGATCGACATAAGCGAAAAACGGAACTAGGTTCGATCAATTTCCGCGAGTTGTGGTCAACAACTGTCATGGATGAGGATGGCTTCAAAATGCATTCCGTGTCGTTTTCAGTCCGTGCCGCATGTAGTCGTGGTGGTCGTCGTCCAAAGACCCTATCTGGGTCCCAGTCACTGTTAGGCAAACGTCTGTTATTTAGCTAGTTCTTATTATACATGGTCACCCTAATGTGACCACCGCCTATGTTCGACGTGAACATGACGGCAGATGGCAGTGCTAGTAGTGGTGGGTATGTAAAGCGTGTAGGGGGGATGCAATGAACGGTTCAGTCGTCGTCGAAATGTAGAAATGGAACGATTTATCTTGTAAGACAAGTATACTTCTATTGTCCATTGTCAAACCACAATTTATGAAACAGGTTTATATTTTATTAATAGGATTAAGTAGGAATAATTAATATTTGTCTTGTTTGAAATAACTGTGGTAGCAGGGAATGTCTGCACCAAAGTATTGTTGGCAAGAGAGACCGCACATTGATATAATTTTAAAAAGGGCGGGAGAGACCGCGTATGGATACATTTAAAGAAAAGAGCCGGAAAGACCGCGGTTTGATACATTTTGTAATGGTAGCAGGGATTGTCTGCACCAGAAAGCATTGTTGGCGGGAGAGACCGCACTTTAGCGTTCGTAGCCGGCCGGGGTTGCCGAGTGGTTCTAGGCGCTACAGTCTCGAACCGCTACGGTCGCAGGTTCGAATCCTGCCTCGGGCATGGAAGTGTGTGATGTCCTTAGGTTAGTTAGGTTTAAGTAGTTCTAAGTTCTAGGGGACTGATGACCTTAGAAGTTAAGACCCATAGTGCTCAGAGCTATTTTTTTTTTTTTTTTAAGCGTTTGTAGGAAGTCATTAGTAAGCGAGAAGTGAAGCGAGTCGGTAGCAGGTCTGAAAAGAGAGGTTGAGAGGGGCGGTGTGCCTACCAGCCACCAGCTATGATTTACAACAGATTATAAACGGATGTACAGAGACATCAGCTAACTATTATCATAAGAGGAACTAATATTATTGAATTATTTTTTTGAGAAGCTCAAGACTGCTGATGATATGTTTGCGCAATGCTAGTCGTAAGATTATTGTAAAAAGTAAGTCCTGTTTGAACTTCAGTAAAATCATTTCATTCAGAATGTAATTAGTTTTTGTCACCAATAATGCATTACTGATTATAATCCATCCCAAAAACCATTAACGTAAAACTTTGAAAAATTTTATTGTTCTCAAGAAAAAGTTTTACTATGAATTACGTAACTTCAGTCAGCTTTGGTAATAAATACAGGCACCAGCAGCTAATAGAGTATAGTAAAACAGAGTAAGTATATTCATGTCGCAGTTCGATGTAGCAGTCAGATGGCGATCCAGTAACAGTAAAAAAAGGTGAAACAGTTTTGGGTTATTGCAATTAACGACTGAGGGCCACGATGACGACACATTCTATGTTTCGTCGAAATAATCAGAAAATCACTTTTAATAATTAATTTCAAAGGGAAGATTTCATTTGTTATTATTAAGCAAGAGATAGAATTCCTAAGCGAAGGTTTCATAGATTGTTGTAGAAGAGAAGGTTGCGTAACAAAAGAGATATAGAGGAGACGGGAAGGTTTCAATCTGAAGTACAAAAGAGCGTCATTAATTGATTTCTGAGCCGAGGACAAGTATTTCCGAAACGGCTAGGTTAATAAACTGTTTGGTGCCTCTGTGCTTAAAGTCTACCGTGCACGTCAAAATGGCGCTGTCCAAAACCGGCGCCGAGGCAACTGTGATGCACCACAGGCCATAGACGACAGGGGCGAACGACGGTTGCGGTGATGCGTACGGGCGAAAACACGTGCAATTTTGAGCAACTGACTGCTCAGACGAACTAATGGACCAACAATAATGTCTCCTGAATGACCGTTCATTGAACGTTGCTGCCTATGGGCCTCCATACAAGGCGTCTGGTTCATACACCCACGCTGATTGCTATTCATCGGCGACGAAGGCTGGAATCTGCACATCAATACTGGACGCCCACTGAGTAGCGACAATTCGCCTTTTCAGATGAATCACGTTTTATGCTCCATAGGACAGATGTTCATTGGGGTTTATGGCGTGAAATGTATGAAAGCAAACATCTTGCAATATTCGTCAGAAGGGTCCAGACCGGACGAGGGAGTGTTATGGTCTTCGAAATGTTTTCGTGGCATTCCCTTGGTGATCTCCTCATTCTGGAGGGCATAACGGAGCATCTATCCTTGGAGATTATAAGCAGTTTGATTTCTTTCAGCATGATGGCATTTTCCAGAAGGACAATGCAATGTGTCACGCACCTCGCTCTGTATGTGACTGGTTCGCAGAGAACCAGGATGATTTACCATACTCATCTGGCTACAAAACTCTCCGGACGAAAACTCAACCGATATGTACGACCACATCAATCGGGCTGTTCAAGCCGTTGATCCTCACCCGAGGAACCCAGCGCATCTGGCCACGATACTGGAATTGGCATGGCCCCACATCACTGTCGGTATCTTCCAGAACCTCGATGAGTCTCTTCCTGTACATCTCGCGTTGCGAAAGGTCGTTATTCAGGCTTTTGACAGGTGGTCAGATTAATCTGAATAGACCGTGTGCACACTCGTCACGTCTTACATCTAAGAAAAGAAAAATTAATTCCAGACAATTTTTCAAACACATCTCTCCAAGCTGCAATGCTTCAGAATTCAACCAGCATCGGAAGAAGTTTCATTGAAAACCAAACCAGTTCTGTAGGTTCAGCAATGATAGTATCACATGGGAACGAACTCAGGCTTACCCTATCTATCGTCAAGGATCGATCATTTTACACCGAAACAGCGCCTGTTCAGTGGCTCCTTTTCTTGGTGTTACGGTTCGGTACAATCAGCCGGCCGCTGTGACCGAGCAGTTCGAGGCCCTTCAGACCGGAACCGCACTGCTGCTACGGTCGCAGGTTCGAATCCTGCCTCAGGCATGGATGAGTGTGATCTCCTTAGGTTATTTAGGTTTAAGTAGTTCTAAGTCTAGGGGACTGATGACCCCAGACGTTAAGTCCCAAAGTGCTTAGAGCCATTGGAACCATTCTGTACAATCGCCGTATTTACAGTCTCCTTCTGGTTGCAGTTCTTGATAAAAATGGAAGTGTTCTTCAGGAAATACAGTTATGTCTGTATGTTACCGTCATAAACGAGCGTTGTCAGGCTTGAATCTCATTATCTCGTAGGATAGAACTAGCTGATAGTGTGTTTAGTGGGTTTCCTGCACACTGTTTGACAAAGAAATGATTTATTTCATCTACAACCCCAGAGACGGCAAATTAGGGTTTAGCAATGTTTTGCTGCTTAGCGCAATCTCTTTGATCATTGCATCAGCCAGTACACCCGGCGCCGTTCCAAGAGTCTTCAGGTGTGTGTGTACAAGCAAGGTCATACCCGGTCAGCGACGGTGCCTTGACGGGGAACTACACCAAAGAGGGGAGGCGCGAGTTATTACTGGCAAGTTTGGCTAGTGGAACTGTCTAACAGAAATGCTGAAAATCTTAACTGGAAAGTACCCTAAAAAGGGGCGCTGTATTTCTCATGAAAATAAAACTGCAAGAATGGGCTTTCGGGACGAAAATCACGAATGTCCTTCTGACCTAGATATCGATTCTGCAGAGGTCGTTAATATTCAGCCAAAGAAATGAGCAAAAGAGTAAGATTGGGTTGGAACGATTTTGGCAAATTCAACAGAGATATTGAAGCTGAGGTTTTTCAGTGAACAATGGAGCATACAAGATGAGAAACGTTTAGACAGACAGGAAAAATAAACGATTTATCAAAGAGAAGAAAGGTGTGGCAGACTTAGTTACGACTGTAATAAAGACGGAACTTCTCGGGTATGACAAGTAGACAGGTGGTTAAATTGAAGCAAGACCAAGAAGATCTTTACTAGATTACAAGAGAGAAAAAAGATCTAGAGAACCACACCATCAGTAAATGAAATACAGCAAGCAATAATAAAATGAAATAACAACAAAGTTTTCTTTAATTTACGTCTATGGTCACAAACTTTTTGTTAACAGATTACCGGTTTCGGTCTATAATGACCATCATCGGATCTGTTTTATAAAAACAAAGTCCTAATGTACTGCAGCTATAGCGGCATCGACAAATGTTAAATGCGGAACCAGCACTATATACACTCCTGGAAATTGAAATAAGAACACCATGAATACATTGTCCCAGGAAGGGGAAACTTTATTGACACATTCCTGGGATCAGATACATCACATGACCACACTGACAGAACCACAGGCACATAGACACAGGCAACAGAGCATGCACAATGTCAGCACTAGTACAGTGTATATCCACCTTTCGCAGCAATGCAGGCTGATATTCTCCCATGGAGACGATCGTAGAGATGCTGGATGTAGTCCTGTGGAACGGCTTGCCATGCCATTTCCACCTGGCGCCTCAGTTGGACCAGCGTTCGTGCTGGACGTGCAGACCGCGTCAGACGACGCTTCATCCAGTCCCAAACATGCTCAATGGGGGACAGATCCGGAGATCTTGCTGGCCAGGGTAGTTGACTTACACCTTCTAGAGCACGTTGGGTGACACGGGATACATGCGGACGTGCATTGTCTTGTTGGAACAGCAAGTTCCCTTGCCGGTCTAGGAATGGTAGAACGATGGGTTCAATGACGGTTTGGATGTACCGTGCACTATTCAGCGTCCGGAAGGCGATCACCAGAGGTGTACGGCCAGTGTAGGAGATCGCTCCCCACACCATGATGCCGGGTGTTGGCCCTGTGTGCCTCGGTCGTATGCAGTCCTGATTGTGGCGCTAACCTGCACGGCGCCAAACACGCATACGACCATCATTGGCACCAAGGCAGAAGCGAATCTCATCGCTGAAGACGACACGTCTCCATTCGTCCCTCCATTCACGCCTGTCGCGACACCACTGGAGGCGGGCTGCACGATGTTGGGGCGTGAGCGGAAGACGACCTAACGGTGTGCTGGACCGTAGCCCAGCTTCATGGAGACGGTTGCGAATGGTCCTCGCCGATACCCCAGGAGCAACAGTGTCCCTAATTTGCTGGGAAGTGGCGGTGCGGTCCCCTACGGCACTGCGTAGGATCCTACGGTCTTGGCGTGCATCCGTGCGTCGCTGCGGTCCGGTCCCAGGTCGACGGGCACGTGCACCTTCCGCCGACCACTGGCGACAACATCGATGTACTGTGGAGACCTCACGCCCCACGTGTTGAGCAATTCGGCGGTACGTCCACCCGGCTTCCCGCATGCCCACTATACGCCCTCGCTCAAAGTCCGTCAACTGCACATACGGTTCACGTCCACGCTGTCGCGGCATGGTGCCAGTGTTAAAGACTGCGATGGAGCTCCGTATGCCACGGCAAACTGGCTGACACTGACGGCGGCGGTGCACAAATGCTGCGCAGCTAGCGCCATTCGCCGGCCAACACCGCGGTTCCTGGTGTGTCCGCTGTGCCGTGCGTGTGATCATTGCTTGTACAGCCCTCTCGCAGTGTCCGGAGCAAGTATGGTGGGTCTGACACACCGGTGTCAATGTGTTCCTTTTTCCATTTCCAGGAGTGTATATATGTATATAACATCATATGCACGAGTCATGCACTGTTTTGAACAGGGTCACTGTTTTATTCGCGACAATGTCGCAGCTTGTGAGAACAACAAAGCTTGTGATGAACAACAGATATACGATGAGGTATTAAAAAATGGAAGACCACAACTGGAATTAAAACTACAGTCTTTATAAGAAAAGATTTGGAAGAAAGAAACCATACTTGCAGGCTGGAAATGAATGATCCCTTCTGTGCAATAAGTGAAGATGAATTTCTATAGTGGATAACACTTATGAAACCCTACCGATGTGACTATTTAACTGACTCATCCCAATAAATTAAGAACTAAGTGGTTATCAATTTGGTTTCCGCAGAAATAGATTCATACTAGATCATTTCTTCACTCTAATACGAATAGATGGGAGGGCTTGGGATTCATTGCAGATATCCACATATTATTTCTAGATTTCAAAAAGACTTAAGATAACATATACCGACAGACACTGCTAAATAATGAGCGAATCTGAAATTCCATCAAAGCTAATCGGATAAGTTAAAATGAGTATAGATGTGCCAACCCAACTTAGAGATCAGTTTCCACACAAAGAATGCATTACGTAAGATCAGGTGCATCACTGCTAGAACCAATAAATCTGCAAGATCAGTGGTTTACAGAATAGAATGTGACACATACAGTTTTAAAGAACATGTCAGGCAGACAGAGAACAGTACCTCTACGTCAATAAACATTTAAGTGAAAGTAAATATCCGATTAGCATCAAAAATTAAGCCCTTACAATGCTGCATGAAGTCCCTAATAGTAGAATTATGAAGATTGTCGAAGAAATAGAAACTTACAACTGCATTAAAAATCATCCTGAGGACTTTCTTAACGATCAAACTGATTTCAGAAACAGGAGATTATTAGATAATTTCTATTCTATTTTATGCGTGACAGAAAATAACATGGCTTTATGTCGCATTTTCTTGCAAATCTCATGTGGGTTTACTGCCCTAACATTTTGTACAGAAACGTGTGTACCTTGATTCCATAACATGCACGGTGCTTACGACGCTTTTATTTGTTAACATGAAAGTATTATATGAGCTCCCACTTTTTATTTTCGTCTTTATTTATTTTTAGAAATTCTTATGTGTTGTATTTTATCAGCTCTTCATAAATGCCGTGTAACAAGTTTTATAAGTGCACCCTATGTTTTCTATTGTACTGCAGTTTTTATGCGTGATAACTACGGAGATTAAGTGCAGTCCCATACATTTTATTTTAGTTAGTTAATGTTATCCTCTGCATTTCACTTTATCGTTGGAGTGGGTCTTTTCTAATCTGTTTTAGCAGTGCATCATAATATCGTGGAATTACTTTTTACACTTTTATCGATAGTATTTTAAGCCTTTTGGAATTAATTAGGGCTTGTTCAAAAGAGATATTCTGTATTTACGAGGTAGCGTTATGTATCGTCCAAATTTGTTGTGCTGCACAGTTAGTTGTATTATCGGCGAGCATTTTGTGCCTTCTATGCTTTTTGATCAGTTGAGATGAATAAGCAAACAAAGTAATACGTAAGATTTCTGTTTTCATAGTCTGTATGAGCCCCAAGTCTGTGTCAGATCAGAGACAGAAAACATATACATTTTTATGCTACTCTGTAATAAGTAAATTTTCCTATCCTGTTTCCTTGCACCTTACGACTACATCCACCTAGTAAGCTGTATGTTGTCAACAGATGTAAAAAGATGTTATGGAACGAAGCATACAATTGCTATCACTGCAATTTCCTATCTCTCGTAAGTGCACGGACAGTCTGATTTCTGAATGTATTTTCGAGCCAACGGCCTTAGTTCACATGTAAACAGTGTGTGAGAACATTGATTTGTAGCGGTTAATGTGAACGAGCCGGCCGGAGTGGCCGTGCGGTTCTAGGCGCTACAGCCTGGAGTCGAGCGGTCGCTACGGTCGCAGGTTCGAATCCTGCCTCGGGCATGGATGTGTTTGATGTCCTTAGGTTAGTTAGGTTTAATTAGCTCTAAGTTCTAGGCGACTGATGACCTCAGAAGTTAAGTCGCATAGTGCTCAGAGCCATTTGAGCCATTTTGAATGTGAAGGATATTAACATAGGTAAACAGTTCACATAATTTACATCATTTCGCAGAACCTCGTAATCGTTTGATTTCTACACTGAAAATGCTTATTTTTGAAGACGATATGTATACATGCCGCAGAATTTTAAAGTCTGCCATATGCTGACGCAAAATGCAAGTGACGTATTATTTTCATCATTTTGTAATGTGCTATGTCTACATTACATATTTGTGCAGTTCTGTGCGAACACTGTACTTCATTTTTGTATTATTTTAGCCTTTGCAGTACCACGTGAAATTGGCCCAAAAGCCAAAATTGCAAGTGTAAATAATTTGTACAGTCAACGGCGAATACGATGTGCTTTAAAAAACTGAAAAGTTTAAGCTGTTCAATGGAGTGAGGCAACTGGACGTAAAACAATAGGAAAAATATATTACTCGGACCATTTTACTGTCTTACGCACTGATCCTGCTGTGCTCAGTAGCATGTCACAAAATCATCTGCACCCATATTCAAATTATAATCTACAATACACTGTTTTTTTTTTTTTCTCAAGCGTTTTTGTGAAAACGATTTGCGCTGTGTGACATGTGATCATCATCCACACTCCTCTTTTATCGCAAGCATCTTGTCAGATGACTTCAACTCAGTTTCTCCTCATATCAGTTTACTCTGCAGTTTTTGCTCCTATTCTTACAAACAGTACCACACGCATCTGTTCAGTGGTTTTGAAGCCTGAGAAACAAGCCTGGGCTGGTATGCTGGTTGTCGATGTATAGAATATGTCCATGTTCCAAATGTGATCTCATAGCTGTTGCCGCAACGTCGTCACTTTTCCCTAGATTGTGGAATCCAATTTCTGTAGTTAAGCCTGTATATACAACAAAATCTAAAATGTACCCAGTCTGACAGTCACATAGTACAAATATCTACATTCCACATCTACTTTGCTTGGAAGGAATAAATTGTTTAAAATGTAACCGACCGTTGAGCAACAAGAGAATTTCACCACTAGAAAGTTTCTGATGTAGTTTAAATGCACTTAGAAACGTCGTACGAACTTTATAGTAAAAACTGCCAGTTTAAACAAACTGTCCCCTCCAGTACTCAATTAGTGTCACTAAAATGCAAAATTCTCAAAGGTAAAATAAAACCATTTCGAGACATAATTTCGCTAAAAACCGGAACTTCTGAACGTATATTTACGGACCAATAATCACTTATTTTCATCTTTTTAATTTGGACGTTGAGAGACAATAGCAACAAAACAAAGTTCCTCAAACCCAGTATCTCTCCACTTTGACTGTCGAGAATGCACAGATTATGGAGTGTTTGTCTCGGCGCATACATAAAATCCATTCGTTTCATCTCCTATAAAACGAAACAGATCTTCTGACAGGAATATCATGAAAATTGACAATGTTTGAGTCATTAACCAATTGACATTTGTGCCCTGAAACCGACTCATCAAACTCACGCTATGTTGGTTTGTTTCCAATCAAAAGGCGAGCACTTTTCCAAAATACTTCGCTACAATCTTCGGATTCTGCTCTTGTTGTAGAAATATCAAACTGGTATGCTGTACCAGCTGATGTAAAGGGCTGAGAAGTTGTAGTTTGAGGTTCTGTGGAAAACTCATCACTGCTACCAACATCAGAGGGTTCCGACTCAGTGTCACTCCTGGTGAATAACTCCAGCACATCTCTATCTGTACAACCATGGCGATGTAACAGTTCTAGCGTAGAACAGAAGAACGTGAAGTTGATACTGACAAAAACCTTCAAAGCGAAGTCGAAATTTGCGGTAAGGGACCACAGCAGCAAAAGTAGACGTACACATGAACTACGTAATCGAAATTCTGAAAATATCTGGAAGAACGCTGCGGAGATTCAGTTCTTCGAGTCAACACATCTATCGCACGCAGGTACCCGTGGTTCAGCGCCCTTAAAATCGAGCGCAGCGCTGAGGGGGCCGTCGGAACAACAGCCGTCTAAAGAAGATGGGACACGCTGGACTACCGAATGTACCGATAGATGTCTCTGTTGTCATGATGATATACTTCTAAACTGCGATAGTATTTTAGCAGACAAATTAAAGCACAGCCATTATATTTTCAGTTGGTACATTCTCTACAATTTCTTTGAAAGTGAGATCCCTCACCTTTACACTCGTTGTTTACATGTGTGTTACGAAAAATAACTATAAGCTCCCAGCGCTGCCACTGTTGTAAAATTATGGTTGGTTGGTTGGGGAAGGAGACCAGACAGCGTGGTCATCGGTCTCATCGGATTAGGGAAGAATGGCGAAGGAAGTCGGCCGTGCCCTTTTAGAGGAACCATCCCGGCATTTGCCTGGGGTGATTTAGTGAAATCACGGAAAACCTAAATCAGGATGGGCGGGCGCGGGATTGAACCGTCGTCCTCCCGAATGCGAGTCCAGTGTCTAACCTCTACGCCACCTTGCTCGGTGTAAACTTATGGATCTCATGCTCTAAAAGATACTTTCCTAAATTTTTTATTTATGTGAAAAATGGCAAGTTGCAGTGTCATCAATGTTAAAGTCGGTAAATTTGTTCTAAGCTCGCAAAAAGGGGACAAGGTACTGTTGTCCTTCATAGCGTTAAATAGTTCAAATGTGTGTGAAATCTAATGGGACTTAACTGCTAAGGTCATCAGTACCTAAGCTTACACACTACTTAACCTAAATTATCCAAACACACACACCCATGCCCGAGAGAGGACTCGAACCTCCGCCAGGGCCATCAGCACAGTCCATGACTGCAGCGCCTAACACCGCTCGGCTAATCCCGCGCCATAGCGTTAATATTCAATAATGGGTTACAAATAAATGTCGTGTGATTAGGGTCTCCGCTCGGGTAGACCGTTCGGTGGGTGCAAGTCTTTCGATTTGACGCTACTTTGGCGACTTGGGCGTCGATGAGGATGAAATGATGATGATTAAGACAACACAACACCCAGTCCCTGAGCGGAGAAAATCTCCGACCCAGCTGGGAATCGAACCCGAATAATGGATTACTTAGATAACTGTGAGAAGTGTTGAAAGAGTTTCGCAAGTTTTTGAGCACAGGCATATTGAAACACCGTGATTTTTGATAGTATTCGTATTAGAAGGCCAGCAACTGTGAAAGAATTAAATTGTGCCCGATTTACGGACATAAATTCGATAACAAAAATACTCCACAGCATTTATTGCAACATTTGATCATTATGGAATAGAGAGTGTGATATTAGAGAGCACATAGTTCGAAAAAAAGCTCAAATCGAAAAGGAAACTAAATCTGTATTTTTGAAGCGGCATTCTGCAAAATACTATGAAAGAAGGTCGTCTACAAAAAGAGACTGCTTGAAAACGCTCGTCCGTCCCGTTTTAGAATACAAAATTTTGAAAAACACAGCCCTCAGTCGCGAACACAATTAATTTGTAACCTAGGTTTCGGTGTCACAAGAGACACCTTCTTCGGACAAAATTAAAACTAAATGTTACTTAATAACGTACAAAAAAAAAGTTACGAAAGCTGCGATCATACCTGATAGTGTCAGACAGTCGGAATTAAAATAAAATGCAACAGAGGTGCAAGCCACAAGGGGCTTTCATGTGTCCTCTGCTACAGTTTTGTGTTGCTTTTATTTTAATTCCGACTATGTGACGCTGTCAGGTATGACCGCAGTTTTCGTATTTTTTGGTACGTTATGCAGTAACATTTATTTTTAATTATGTCCGAAGAAGGTGTCCCTTTGGACACCGAAACCTAGGTTACAAATTAATGGTGTTCGCGACTGAGGGCTGTGTTTTTCAAAATTTTGTATTACACAACAGTCGCTGATTGATAGCCACGTTAAAAACCTTAGCATTTTAGAATATTGTTCAGATGTGTGGAACCCGTAGTAAGCATTACTAACGGAGTATACTGAATGTATAATGGTCACAGATTTGTTGATTCGTGGAACAGCATCACCAGAAGGGCGTGAAGAAAGACACCAATTACACAGCGAAAAATCTACTTGTAAAGTCTCAACAACCAGTTTTAAGTGAAGGATCTTCAACGCTCTATGTATCGCTTTGTAGAGATCACGAAGACGAGAATAATTACAGAGAGCACTGAGGTATTTAAGCAAACATTCTTTCTACACTCCATACGTAAATAAAATGGGAAGAAACACTTACTTGAGAAGCACCCTCTACCATGGATTTCAGATTGGTTTACCAGGATATGGACGTACAACCATAAGCCCCCACAAGAGGTGCTTGCTCCGTCCCCCTCCGCCTCTACATAGGAATGATCAGTAATTCTCAGGGGTATAATAAGTTTTAGTGTCACCTCTAAAATTTATTCTTACGGCTTGAAATGCCTCTAAACTAAAAAATGTGAATTTTAAAATATTAAAAGCTTAAAAATTGATGCCTTACGGTACTGTAGGTATCGATACTGTTATACCTGTGTTAACGAGGTATCCTTGCAATTTTGGGCTTCTTGTCGGCACTAAAAACTGTACCAGATCTGGTTCTGGAATGACTTTATCTGTGATATACTACAATCGCAGCATATGCACACTCTTAAAGCAGAGTATAGACATTAATTTTAAACTTTTTTTTCGCATTTGTCGAATGTGGCTCAGGGAGCTATAGAAAAACGTCAATCCGATTCAGACGTATACGTGCTGCATTGCAAGTACAAGAAGTGCACGCCAGAAATGGCAGCGACAGACTGTGTTTGTTTGCGGTGGTGGTTGGCCTTGCTGGCTACCTGCCAGGTACTCGGGGAACTGGATGGCGCTGCCAGCTGCAAACACCGCCGTCGCCTGCCTGCCTCCCCCCCCCCCCCCCCTCCCCCATACACACGTCTCTCTGTACACAACGAACATCTTCGAACACTTTTCCTAATTAAGTCATTCATACGGAACAAAAATCGAATGAAAAAAAGTGGGCTGAGAAGAAACCAAAGTAAGACAAAAGCGCTGAACAGCAGCAGAAGTGAGATTAACGAAAAACTTGCCACTGTAACGGCGGCCGTGTAAAAGATGACATAAAGGTAGCAGACTAGTACATGCGAATAAAGCATTGTTCACGAAGAAGAAGTCTGCTGGTTTTAAGGACAGGGCTTCATTTAAGAAACAAATATTTGAAAATCTATGGAGCACAACATTATGTGGAAGGAAAACACGGATTGTGAAGAAACCGAAAGAGAGCAGCAACGTCTGAGGTGCCGAAAACTAAAACAGTTAATAAGAAATGAGTTTCTGCAGAGAATCGGTGAGGAAAGAAGCAGGTCGAAAACATTGACTAGAAGTAGGGACAGGATGATAGGACACGATAGGACACGTGTTATGATATCAGGGAATGACTTCCATGGTACAAGACGGAGGTGTAAAGCGTCAAAATGCAGTGGGTAACAGAGATTGGAATAGATACAAGTAACTGAGGACGCTGGTGTAGGTGCTACTCTGAGAAGAAGAGATCGACACAAGATATTCGCTCGTATCACATCTGTCATGAGACAGATGACTCAAGGAACAGAGATACCGAAACAGATACTCAGCAATAAATCACTCGCTCTGCAACGCAATGTCCCTTAATGGCATTTCATAATCGGCATCAGCCATTCCATATCCGCTGCTGGATAGAGAGCTACTCTAGCCTTCTTCACATAACTGACCCAGCGTGTTTTCGAATCCTCGCACCTTCCATTAGGTCGTCGTCTTACTTTACTTTACAAGTGGCAAAGGTCTAATCGAACATACGCCTGCTCTAAGAGACTCTTCCATTTATTTCTGTTGAGCGCATTTTTCTGTTTTGTATTTTTTTATTTGGTCCAGTAAATTTTATTTCCACAGTACAGCACATCAGATATTGTACTGTTTGTACATTCGGTGTCCATGTTCGTCCTATGTCCTCCCAGACGTTATCTCGCTACGTAATTCTGAGTCTTCCTCTACTTCTCGTTCGACTATTGTCCTACCGATTGCTGTATTAGATAGTCTATTTTCTGTCATTCTTGGTTCAAATGGCTCTGAGCACTAAGGGACTTGACTTCTGATGTCATCAGTGCCCTAGAACTTAAAACTACTTAACCCTAACTAGCCTAAGGACATCACACACACCCATACCCGAGGCAGGATTCGAACCTGCGACCGTAGCGAGTCATTCTAGCTAAACGCCCTGCCCAGTTCAACATCCTCTTCTTCAGCATTTCGACGATGTTACGGTGTTTACAAAGCTCTCTTAATTCTTTATTTTCTTCTCCTCCATACCATTATTCTCATCATTACCGGTCCAAAACCTTTTCTGTGTGTTTTTCTAGAGCTGTACATTTTAAATGCTCTTGCTCTCCACAGCACGGTTACAGGGCGAAAAATTGTAACAGCAAAGTTTCACCTCTCTCTCGATAGGGAAATTGTAGAAAAATATGCAACAGAATTGAGAAAAGCTGGCAGAGATAAGATTTACTGGGAGGCATTTTGCTTATGTTATTGTGAGTGAACATTCAAATGAAAGTACGATAATGCCCAGATGCATGATTTACACGAAACAAGGTGCTCCGAGAAACCCGCCACAAATGCAGAGCTTGCAACTTATCATTATGTGTTGTAGCCTGTTTCGAGACTCATCATAGAAATAAGCATCTTCGGGAACTAAGAAGGATTACTGAAATTAATTAATACTTCTGAATCACTATTTAAAAAAGAAAAAAAACGCAAAAATGTAATAAAATATATAATTTGTTTTTAACTTCACCACTGGAGGTCGAAATCCCAGATCAAAAAGGAGAATGGAAAATATGATGAATAGGCTTAAAAAATATTGAAGTAGTTGTTGATTTCATCTGTTCAGATAAAGTAGTTAGCTAACAAAGGAACAGATCTGGTGTTTCAGAAGCTACAATGTCTATTATGTATATAATGTAATTACGCAGCATATACTGCGCCAGTAAAACATAACTTATACACCTTCATCTACTTACGATACGCTAAAATTATTGCAACGTAACGTAGACAGTTATATTCGGATATCCTGATTTTTTATTTTGAAATTCACCTAGATGCGTAAAACAGGACTGAAAGTACATACTATGCGTCGAAACAAGTATTCAGATGCTAGAAGTTCTTGAGTTTGACCGCCTTTCCACTTGATGAAATACACAGGCAACAAACAGACTCGGTGTTTCACAATATCTATACTACACATGACGGAAATACACAGTATTCATTTTGCCAGTTAAATAAAAGTTGTAAGTATTAATACTTTTCCAAGGTGAGCGGGTACTCTGGTTTCCGAGCAGTGAAAACTCACCAAGAACGTTAACAAGAATTGAAACTACGTGCAAGTACTGTACAATATATTCAAACAATTAAATTTCCCCATTTTCGAGTGTCTCTCCAAATGAAGAAGTACGCTGGCAACAAAAAGACTTGCTCAAAAATTTAGGTAACATTGTCCGTAGGAGAACAGCGATCTGGTGCTATAATATCATTGGAGGCTGGACTGTTATTTTAACCAAACAGATTTTCTGTTTCAGATTATGCTATATCTATTTTGAGCATGAAGTGATTACACATCATACATTGCTTAAATAAAACAAAAATTGTACATATTCAACTTTTTACGATACGCCAAAATTATTGGCATGTAATGTAAAAAATTAGTTATATTCTTTTTTTTCCTTGAACTTTATTTAGGGACGAGAAAGCGGTAAAAAATAGATACTGCACATTATAAAAAACATTCAAAAGGAATCCAACCCCTAAAGGATTCCGAGATTGAAGCGTCTCTCGAGACAAAGTGTATGATGGTAATAGGTGGACCTGATTCTTCATATGCAGCAATATCTATTCAGTGACTCAAGTAAATAGCAGCCATAGATAATAAAAAATAATATCGATTCAACTCTTTACTGCGTTATCAAACTATTTTGAAGTGAATAACAGATTTTGTGTTGGAAAATTTTCATTTCTTGCTTTGAAGTTTGCATCAGTACAAGTGATTTTATTTATGAACTGGTAAGGTATTCAGATGCATCAAAAGTTTGCAAGCACTCCTTTTCCATTGCGGGTTGTTTACGAATGACTTATTGTACTAGGATGTACCAAAGGAACAGAGCGGTTGTGCGAACTGAACAGTGTTTGGGTCGCAAGTCACAAGCTATGGCCGAAATATTCAGCACAAGGCCAGGATGCCGGCGCAAGTTTTTCAGCGAGCGGGAAGACGTCCCCAGGCAGGGGTCTGGGTGCAAGTAGTCGGATTAGGCGCATTAGTTTCCATAGGGACAATAAACTAAGATTAATAAAATGGCTCTGAGCACTATGGGACTTAACATCTGAGGTCATCAGTCCCCTAGAGCTTACAACTACTTAAACCTAACCAACATAAGGACATCACACACCTCCATGCCCGAGGCAGGATTCGAACCTGCGACCGTAGCAGCAGCAGCACTGTTCCGGACTGAAGAACCGCTCGGCCACAACGGTCGGCAAAGATCAATAATACAAGTTGGAAATACAATCGGTAGGATAAAATTACACTCACAAGCAGAGTTCCAGATACAACAATCTGATTTTGTCCGAACAATTTTTTACAGATCACCAATTAATCTGATTAACACAGAAAGATATATTGAGGCAGGAATATACAATAGTATTCGGGAAATAAAATTAGCTATCTCTGCTATAGAATTCTTTTAGAGAATAGAAATTTTTTTCAAGCCAGAACTCCTTTAGCTTATTTTTAAACAGTGCTTTTTTATGTCGTAGACGCTTTGTATTATTTGCAAGTGCACTGAAGATTTTTGTGCATGTGTATTTCACACCTTTTTGCACCAAGGACAGATTTTTCAGGTCACAGTGTATGTCACATTTTCTCCTTGTGTTATGGTGATGGTACATTTCATTTGTTTCATATTGAGAAGGATTGCGAAGTATGAATGTCATTATTGAATGATATATTGTGAAGTAGTGATTAGGAACCCTATTTGTTCCTTGCGTACCATATCGAATTCTAATGGATGTTCATGATAACCATAAGTACGTAACTGAGTGAAAGTTTAATCATTTAACAACAGTAATGTGATGAATATCACCACAAAGTTTGGTAACTATAGGACTGGTGCTTATTGCTGTACCACTCATTATTATCGTCAGTGTAGAACTAACTCCAGTGTCCCGTTATATACGGGATGAATACCTAAAACTTTCACCACAAATATTGCGGAAATGGAAAATGCTACTTATGCGTGGTTTTCGCAGAATGGATTAGTAGTAAAGGGTTCGTATTGTCAGCCAATAAACAGACTGTAATAATGCTGGGTAAGCCTATTTTTTGTGTAAACTTACCTTTTTTTAAATGTAACAATGTCGATCGCCATTAACAAGCTAGAAGCGGGGTACATTAGAATGTCAGTGGTGTCTGATGCAGGATTCTAGTCAGAGTCGTTTACGAGATATCGTAGTTGAAAAGTCCCAACACTGACACTTGTACAACACCTGTAGTAGCACACACTAAAGAACGAGACAAGTGCATTCACTGGTTATGTAGATTCTGACCAGTAACGAGACAATTGACCATCACCAGTTGTGTTCAAAATGATTACCGGCAGCGGAATTAACACTTCCAGTCTAGCACGGAACTACTGCTGCACACGTGCCAGCATTTAGGAAGAGCCGGCTGGAGTAATACGTCGTTGCGTATTGACGGGTGTAGTTGGTGTGTCGTTGTAGACAGCTTTCCCCGTAGAAATAAATCTACAGATGTCAAATCCGGGGAATGGGTCGGCGGAAGTTCATATCCTCTGCGTCCAGTCCAACGGTTTGGAAACAATTCGTGAAGACATGTTGTAGTACTAGGTGCGCTGTGGGCTGAACAGCCTTCATTTTGGTACCGCAGGTTCCTTCTAGTCTGCAGAGGAACGTCTTCTAGGACCAGGGGAAGATTGTCTGTTAGGGCGCTGCTATACTTGTGCGCATTCAGTGTTCCGTCCGTGAAACACGTAACTGGGAGCTGATGGTTCACTATCTCACACCACACGTTTACAGTCCATGGACGCTGAGGTTCCAACTGAAGAAGCCAATGGGGACTATCAACAGACCAATAGTGCATGTTTCGGCGGTTTTCCTGGCCATGATTGATAATAAGAAAATACAACACACAGCGGGAGTATTCTACCTCAATGCCCATGTACAGAAGTTAACACGATTCTCGTAATCGTTTCCATGCAGCTGTTGATGGAGAGAGACGTGGTAGGGCTGGAGCCTACGCAGATGGAGAATGTGTCGAATACGTGCCTGACTCATGCCGCTTCCTTCAGCGATTGCGCGCGCTCTAACGTGCGGATCAATTGCAACAGCAGCAAGAACATTAATTTCCCTCTCTTCCGTCATCACTTGATTCCTTCTGTTACGTTGTTTAGATGTTACACTACCACGTTTACGTAACTGGTCGAAGAGGTTGATAAATAATTAGCCGAAATAATTGACGTCTAATGGGATATCTTGTCACACACATTACTGCATTCTTCCTACTGAAACGTCCCCTTAGAAAAATTTATAAATGATTGTGCTGATAAACTCCTTAAGTTATTTGTGAAACAGCTGAGCAAAACCGAACGTACTCAGACAATACTCTCTTCACTTATTCTGATCAACACTAAACTGACACACAATATTTTTAGCGCAACGCAATCTGACTTTCTATAATGACCCTGACTAACAATTACCTATACCTTTCACGAATCACTTACCTCACAAAAATCTTCGTTACTCGAACTACCTCAATACAGCGAGCGCCACTGCTGACAGCTAAATAAAAGATTCTAACTACTGAAGGCACTAACTACTGATAGGCATAGTTAGCAAATGAAAGATTTTGATAGAGAAAAAACTATGTATTTACCTTAATAGTGTTGAAAAGTCATAATATATATATCATTTCATGATATCCGGTCTTACAAATTTACTCTTTCTGTCGGACACACGTCCAGATCATCCGCTCTCAAAACTCCTCCATCTCACTCCCCACATCCACCACTGCTGGCGGCTCACCTCCAACTGCGCAACGCTACGTGCTGTTCACATCGAGCTGCCCAATACTACAATAGCGAATATTTCAACAATGCCAACCAGCCACAGACTGCACACAGCACAGACAGTGATTTTCATACAGAGCGCTACGTGGCGTTACCAATATAAAAACCTAAACAGCCTACTTACACTACACTCTCCGTACACCATGAGAATGTCGGCTTTTTCTGCATTGGTAAATCCCATCGTCCATTTACGACCTACTGCTTCGACTGTCACACGTCAAGTGGTTAGCAAGTCGAAATGCACTCTAGGAACACAGAAGCACACTGTAAGCAAACGTAACATCGTATCTAACAACCATGCAGGTTGAATGGCACAAACAAGTGTCGGTGTGGAAACTTTTTAAAATACACCTTGTAAACGACTCACACTAGAATCTTGCAACAAATACCACTGACATTTTAATTTACACTACTTTTAGTCTGTTAATGCCAATGGACAAAGTTCCATTTAAAAAAGTGTATGTTGGCACAAAAAACACTCTTTCTCTGCATTATTACAATCTGCTTACTGACTAACGATATGAGCCCCTGACCACCAATCAGTTCTGTTAAAGCCACACATCAGTAGCTCTTCCCGTTTCCGCAATGTTTGCGGTGCAAGTTTTAGGCCATTCACCCTGTGTATCTTTCATACCGCCCGTACCATCTCCAATGAAACTTATTCTTGATTTCTTCTTTCCGATGGGTTGATGTTAGTTTTCCACGCTACTGATCTCGAAGTTAGATAGCTCCACCTCCAGGTGGTTCTATCGCGTCGCCTCAATGTTGACCGTGTCAGGATTGTCCAGCAGTTTTAGAGTTATATCGTTTCGCAAGTAAAATAGGTACGTGCAGATCGGGAGTGTATTCCTCAGTATAACGTGAGACACCATAGGTTTGGTATGTTAAATGAGTCATACACCCTATCGAGGCACCTGAACATAAAACTTTCTAGCTTCGAAATCGGTAGTGCGTAAAACTGACGCCAATTGTCCTGAAGAGAAAGAAAAAGAAGTCTCTCCTCTATACTAAGCAACCGACATTCCTGAACTCCCCGGCAACATGGAACAAACAAGGACAGCTACTTCCGTTCGTGCGTAAGTTCACATCAGTCCATCACATCGCCCATACATCATAGTCTTGCTGCATCGCCTATGTTCAAAGCTCCATTATGCTACCTCTTACTCAATTTGATGCACACCTACCGTTGAAAGTGCCGTTACCGGCATCATCTCTCAGTCACATAGGACGAGCAACCCCATCTACGTAATTTTAACAATTATCTTTCATTTCACGTTTTTTGGTTGCCGTAAATATTTCAGTAAGTCAGATCGTTGCTTTCTGAAATCGCCACAAACTTTCCTCACTATTCTAAAAAAAGGTTTAAGATACATTAGCACAAGCAACTGTGAGAAAGACGAAGAAATGGTTACAACTGTTATCTGCCCGTCCCTCTTTGGGATTCCATTTAATAACAGGAAAAATAAGTCACTATCTGAACCACTTGAATGTAACAAAGTGCGTGCTTCCCTTTCCTTTTCAGTCTTTTAGTAACTGTTTCAGAGTGCTCTACAAATTGTGTATTTTCAAATACTCTAGGACGGAAGACGTCCTTTCAAAAAGGAAGTGTAGTTTATCCGAGTAGTGTTGATTACTGCGATGACTACTTGTGGAGTTTAGTGTGATTTTTGTTGTTACAGGCCAGTAACGAAATATAGGGAAAGAAGACGGTGAAAGCGGGAATTACTACAATCGAGAAGCATCCATGCTAGACAAATTTACCGTCTCAATCCGACTGATGCATATCCACAACAGTGTCGTGTGGTCTGACTCCATAGGGTACATTGTGTTTTAACCCAGCCTGTTTCCAGCCTAATAGAAATGATGATAATGTCTTTTAGTACCAGGTTTCAAATTTCTTGGAAAGTAGACAGACTTTGCGATCCTCTGACGTCGAATCATTGGGAGCTTAACATACTGGAGACTATGCTCATAGAGTGAACTGTAATGGCCCTTTCTGCAATCCCACGAGGTACTCACAAATTTAAAGTCGACAGTTTCACTCCCTTAAGAACGCCGTGTACGCCTGTGGCGTAGTTTAGGTAAAGCACTTCCTAAACCAGTTACCTGTCTGCACTTGACACAGAGCATACGTACTCTTCCTTACAACTCCTATGACCTTGAAATACTAACAGCGAACCCATGAATGCAGACAATGACACTCGGATTGGAAGCAGTTTGTGTTCTCACATGACTACCGCTTAACACTGGCTCACGCACGCTGGTTGGCATGTCACACTTGACAGCATCGTAGTGAGTGGTGCGTTGTAGCAAGCACTTGCAACATTATAAGTCGTGTTCTAGACAAACAGCTGTCAAATAAGGTTAAAAAAAGACAGGAACACCCTCCTTGATTAAATGTTAACAATTCGAAGAACGTTGCGAAAATTCAGTGTCCTCCAAATACAGTACCTATCTTCAATGTGGAACCGTGAAAGAGAAAATGTATTAACATAGCTTGTCTGCTGCAACGGAATCCACAGCAGAAATTGGTGAAATATACACTATGTGATCAAAAGAATCCGGACACCTAGCTGCAAATGACTTACAAGTTCGTGGCGCCTTCCATCGGTAATGCTGGAATTCAATATGGTGATGGCCCAACCTTAGCCTTGATGACAGCTTCCACTCTCGCAGGCATACGTTCAGTCAGGTGCTGGAAGGTTTCTTGGGAAATGGCAGCCACTTCTTCACGGAATGTGCGCTGAGGTATCGATGTCGGCCGGTGAGGCCTGACACGAAATGCGCGTTCCAAAACGTCCCACAGGTGTTCTATAGGATTCAGGTCAGGACTCTGTGCAGGACAGTCCATCGGCCTCGGTGTCCAAGCGGTTCTAGGCGCTTCAGTCCGGAACCGCGCGACTGCTACGGTCGCAGGTTCGAATCCTGCCTCGGGCATGGAAGTGTGTGATGTCCTTAGGTTAGTTAGGTTTAAGTAGTTATAAGTTCTAGGGGACTGATGACCTCGGATATTAAGTCCCATAGTGCTCAGAGCAATTTGAACGATTACATGGATGTTATTGTCGTGTAACCACTCGCCACAGACTGTGCATCATGAACTGGTGCTCGATCGTGTTGAAAGAGGCAATCGCCATCCTCCAATTGTTCTTCAACAGTGGAAAGCACTTAAAACATCAATGTAAGCCTGTACTGTGATAGTGCCACGTAAAACAAGGCGTGCAAGCCCCCTCCATGAAAAACACAACCACACCATAACACCACCGCCTCCGAATTTTACTACTGGCACTACACACGCTGGCAGATGACGTTCACCGGGCATCGCCACACCCACACACTGCCATCGGATCGTCACAATGCGTACCGTGATTCGTCACTCCACACAACTTTTTTCCACTGTTCAATCGTTCAATGTTTATGCTCCTTACACCAAGCGGGGCTTCGTTTGGCATTTACCAGCTTTATGTGTGGTTTATGAGCAGCCGCTCAACCATGAAATCCAAGTTTTCTCATCTCCCACCTAACTGTCATAGTACTTGCTGCGGATCCTGATGCAGTCTGGAATTCCTGTGTGATGGTCTGGATAGATGTGTGCCTATTACAGATCATGACTCTCCTCAACTGTCAGCGGTTTCTGTCAGTCAACAGACGAGGTCGGGCCGGCCGCAGTGGCCGAGCGGTTCTAGGCTCTAGAATCTGGAGCCGTGGGGCCGCTACGGTCGCAGGCTCGAATCCTGCCTCGGGCATGGATGTGTGTGTCGTCCTTAGGTTAGTTAGGGGACTGATGACCTGAGCAGTTAAGTCCCATAGTGCTCAGAGCCATTTGAATCATTATTTTAGACGAGGTCGGCCTGTACGCTTTTGTGTCACTTCACATTTTCACTCCACTATCACATCGGAAACAGTGGACGTAGGGATGTTTAGGAGTGTGGAAATCTCGCGTGAAGATGTTGACACAAGTGACACCCAATCACCTGACTACGTTCGAAGTCGGTGAGTTCTGCGGAGCGCCCCATTCTGCTCTCTCGCAATATCGAATGATTATTGAGGTCGCTAATATGGAGTACCTGGCAGTAGGTGGCAGCACAATGGAACTAAGATGAAAAACGTATGTTTTGGAGGTGTCCGGATACTTTGGATCACATAATGTATTTCCAGAAATCAAAGTTCTAATGCTTTGTCAATGCACAGATCGAATCCTTCTGTATGCTCTTTCGTGGATTTCCCACCATTATATCGCCGTACAAGCTCACGATCCCTGCACAGCTTACAAACAGACAGTGCCTATCTACGCATCCAGAATTGAAAAATTAACTGTACTGCTAAAAGCGAAAAAAAGGCCAGGCACAAGAATTGTTCATACTGTCAGATGTTACATTGCATAAAGTCGAAATATTGCCCCTTTCCTACCTCAGATTTATCGAGCATGTATTTTGTGCAGCAATAGTTCTATCTGTCTGGGAAAGATCGCCACGTCAGTGTTATTTACGGGGTATAAATGGATGTAAGCAATTACAGACCTAAGTTTATAGTCTAATTTCGGCCTTAACGGCATTCCTCTAGAGAACGAAATTTCTGTAAAAAAATCAGCAGGCTTTCAGAAAACATACATGGAAAACACCGCGCTTCTTTCACACACGATATTTATTTGCATGTGTTAGATGCAGGTAAAGAGTTAGGTTCCGTCTTCCTAGGTTTACGAGAGACACTGTAACACACTGTCAGCTGACAACAAAGTCACGATTATATTGAATGTCTTGAATATGGAATAAGCCACAAGAAATTTTGACTAACAAAACGCACAGTGTTATTTAGTGTGCTGTGTAGAAAATAGAGTAGTATCAGATACGCCCAGGGAAGGTGTTGCGGAAACGTCTATGCCCTTCGTATATTCAAATTATTCAAGTGGAAACACTGCAAGAAATGCATGCTTGGACATAAATACAGATGCTAGCCAAGCCTGCAGATTGCACTGGTGCATCTGACCGCCGGCAGCACCTGTGCAATGTCCGCAGTACGTAGCAAGTATCGGTCGTGCTGAGGACAGCAGCCGCGCCTTGTCGCGGTTCGCGCGGCTGCCCCCGTCGGAGGTTCGAGCCCCTCGGGCATGGATGTGTGTCTTGTCCTTCGCGTAAGTTAGTTTAAGTTAGATTAAGTAGTGCTTAAGCCTAGGGACCGATGACCTCAGCAGTTTGGTCCCACAGTTCTTACATCAAATTTCTAATTAAGAAGAAGAATCTTCTGAGAACAGTATTCTATGTAGTTGTGCGTGCATTATGTCGGAACTATGTGAATTCGAACTTAGGAGAATCGTAGGTGTTCGTTTGGTGGGTGTTTCCGTAACCAAGGCAGCCAAAGTGTGTGGGAATTGCAGGATGAGCTAGAATTCCAAAGCCACTCATCAGTGATGAAAACTTACGTAAGAGGAAAACGTGGTCGAACCCATAAATCCTAAGAAAAGGAGCAATGTAGGAAATCATTTGGTCGGCCAAATTCTGGCCGAGTCTTCGTCCCAAGAGTGAAACATAGCGAGGGCTCGATGATGATTTGCACTGTACTTCATGGGCTCCACGGTTACTGTGTAAGGTCGTATTACTGCCAAGGATTATGTGACCAATCAGGTCAATCACATGGTACAATGTTTTTTACCCAGTGACGACGCTGTGTTCCAAGACAACACGCCACTTGTTCACAAAACTTGCGTCGTCTGGGATTGATTTTGTGAGCAGCTGCGTCTCCCGTGGTCACCACAGTCACCAGATTTGAACACTGTTGAGCCTTTGTGGTGTGCTTTGGAAAGAACCGTCCGTGATCTCTGTCCATTTCTATCATCTTTTCCTAAATTTGCCACTGTTTTGCAGGAAGAATGATATAAGATTGCCTTGAAAATTTTGCAGAGTCTGTATGTATCCATTACGCAGACGACCGGAATCTGTTTTGTATGCCAGCAGGTTTTCTACAATGTGTTAATCTTGTTAATGTGCTGACCTTTTTGCGTTTTCATATTTCTGTTCACTCCTTGTACTTTGGATGGAGCCAACAAACTAAATGTTCGCTGGCTGTATTATTGTCTGATCCTAAGTATCGTGGCTGGAAGATGCAAAATGACCTGGCCAGTTTTTGTACTGTGTGTATGATATAGTAGCTCTCCTTAAATGTTGATAAATGCGAGGTAATACCCATAAACAAGAGAAAAGTCCCAAAAGCAAGAAACTACCACAAGGAACGAATGGTAGGGAAGGTGTACGGGAGATTTCTGATTCTTTGGAGGAGTTCTGGATGTATTTATATGAGTTCAAGAGAAAGGAGGAAAGCAAGAATTGGAAACATGTGGTTTTACCACCATAGTAAATGGCAAAGACCCATACATCATAGGGTAAGGTGATGCTGCGGGTGTTTTAAGAGTAGCATGGCTTGGTGCTAACAGACTAAGCTCATATGACTAAAACTGTTGAAACGTCCCCTTACAAAAATTATAAATGACAGTACTGGAAAAACTCTACGTTATTTGAAACAGAAACAGCTAAGTAAAACTCAAGGAACTCATACAGTTTTCTCTTTACTTATTCTGATCATCACTAAACTGACACACAATATTTTTAGCGCAACGCAATCTGACTTTCAATTATCCCTACAAAAGAATGGCCCTGACTAACAATAACCTATATCTTTCATGAATCAGTTACCTCACAAAAATCTTCGTTACTCGAACTGCTGCAATACAGCGAGTGCCAATACTGCCAGCTAAATAAAAGATTATAGCTACTGAAGGCACTAATTACTGATAGACATAGTTAGCAAATGAAAGATTTTCATAGAGAACAAACAATGTATTTACCTTAATAGCGTTCAAAAGATTTGTGACATCCTATTAAACAAATTTCCTTGTTCTGACGGACACACGTTCAGATCGTCCTCTCAAAACTCTGGTATCTCTCTCCCCACATCCACCACTGTTGGCGGCTCACTTTCAACTGCCCAACGCTACGCGCTGTTCACATCCAACTGCCCAACACTATACAAGCGAACATTCCAACAATGAGTCCAACCAGTCACAGACTGCACACAGCACAGTCAGTGATTTTCATACAGAGTGCCACGTGGCGTTACCTAAACAGCCTACTTACACCGTCACAGTAGCATAGTTTCGGAATCTCTTGTCGAGGTTACAGAAGGATATGAAAAACAAAGTATAATGGGAATGTGCCCAATGATTATTTTTCCTTCCCAGGTCATCCTGTACAGGACACAATCACAAATGCTGCTTCTTTGGGCTATTCAAATTTTACCCAACTCCCATATTATCCTGAAATGGTACCTATTGATGTAGTCCCCTTTTCTTTGGACGAATAAACCATTGTGTAGCACGCATTTCCGGAATTATGAGTAACATATTTTAGAGGCGAACGTTTTATGATCGGCCAAAATGTGGTTTTCCACAAGCAACGTCTCTGCCATGTCATCCATCAGTGGGAAATGTGTGGCATGGAAGGGTGAATATGTAGAGGCAAACTAATACCATGATCACATCTCATGGGTGCAGCTTGATTTTTTAAATGATAATTAAAGGTTTATGTCTACAACTCATCTTTCCTGGTCAGTCTTAGCAATAACCACCAATAGCTCGTGAATCAATATGCACTGATGCATTGGTAGTTGCAAGATACATCTCAGTGCCTTCTGATTCTCTGTGTAATGTCTCTTGCAGTGGTCTCTCCGCGATATTTTCAGAAATTTTATAAATTATATAACTCAGTACATATCTCGAAATATCTCTTCTTATCTTAGCGATCCTACACTTTAATATACGATGATGCAAAGTAGTTTCAGCCCTATTATTCCTTGGAGCGTGCATTTACTCCATGCTTCTCTGCTACCTACGTTTTCTCTTATGAAAAGAAGGATCCAGATCTTGCCGATTAGCCTTGAAAGAACGAAGATGTATATGTATGTATTGTCGAGCTAGTTGTCATCTTGATGAGCTTCTCTATGAGAAGGAATTTATTACATGAACTAAACTATAGTAAGTGTGTTCGCGTATTATTCAACTGATTATTATTGACAGTGTCTGCTTACTACGCTGTGTTGCACGGGATCAGTGGGGAACGTCTGATTTACACTGGACGAACCTGCCGTTTTGTACGCTCAAGATATCCAGTTTATTACTTTCAATAAATGAGCTAACATGGTCTTACCAGCAGATCTCCGGTCTTCCCCATGTGATCACCGAAAGTTAATAATTATTAGAAATGTTTTCAGGAGATCGACTGACAATTTTCGTCACACCGAGACTTCGATATTGCTTCACTGCCTTATGGAATTTAAGTTAAGCTCAATTGAATCAGGGTAGAACAGTATTGAACTGTGTGAATGTGACAAGCCTGTTTTGTGAATGAAAATTCCCTTAATATACGCATGTTTTTTACTATTCTGATCAGTGAAGCTAAATCAGGCCGGTGTGAGAAAGGTTTTTAAATTTCAGATCCCACTAAAATATTAAATCTGCTGAGCAGGTTCTCACAGAAGTGAGTGTGCCATCTGTTGTTTTGTGCTCACTCGCTGTTGCAGGCCTAGTTTCACGCTTACTCTTTGCAGATCGTCTAAATTACAACAGACCTGTGAGATCAAAAGGTCATTTGCCAAACGTCAATCATCTATAGCCTGGCTATTCACCTGCCGCTGCAGCTACCCAGCACACACTGATGAACAGCGGGTGGCGGTGTACCAGTACCGCATGTGTCTCACGCTGGAGCCAGCACACATGCGAGCAATCAAAATACTGGCAGCCACTTGCACTATGTCTATCGAAACATTCCGGACGACAACATACAGGCTGGTTTTGTGTCAAAGAATCTCCTGAAGTTGACAATGAAACTTGACATTAGAGTTGCCAGCCTCGTCAGCAACAGGGCGAGTATTGCCGTTAACAGCACTGCAATCGCGAACCCTATTTTGCCTCCACAAACCACGTGCCCTTTGAGCGATGAGCAGATATCCTTCCTACAGGCAGTTATTTAGGGTGCTGCCTGGCCACTACAGGACAGTTCATTCCATTTAGGTGACCAACAATCATCTCTATAAAGTGTCCATAGAACCAGCAGTTCCAGAGTGGAATCAGGACCCAGTTGAAGCCGACGCTCCTCCTGGACACCAATGCCTTCTCGTTGTATTCTGCGACTTAATTAACGGCATCCCTTGTGGTTTATTAAATGTGCCTTTGTTAATGTTATCGATAATTAAGTTTTTACTTTTAATAAGTCGGGTGATGTTGAGGGTATTAGATTAGGAAATGAGACACTTAAAGTAGTAAAGGAGTTTTGCTATTCGGGGAGCAAAATAACTGATGATGGTCGAAGTAGAGAGGGTATAAAATGTAGACTGGCAATGGGAAGGAAAGCGTTTCTGAAGAAGAGAAATTTGTTAACACCGAGTATAGATTTAAGTGTCAGGAAGTCGTTTCTGAAAGTATTTGTATGGAGTGTAGCCATGTATGGAAGTGAAACATAGACGATAAATAGTTTAGACAAAAAGAGAATAGAAGCTTTCGAAATGTGGTGCTACAGAAGAATGCTGAAGATTAGATGGGTAGATCACATAACTAATGAGGAGGTGTTGAATAGGATTGGGGAGAAGACAACTTGACTAGAAGAAGGGATCGGTTGGTAGGACATGTTCTGAAGCACCAAGGGATCACCAATTTAGTATTGGAGGGCAGCGTGGAGGGTAAAAATCGTAGAGGGAGACCAAGAGGTGAATACAACAAGCAGATTCAGAAGGATATAGGGTGCAGTAGGGACAATTTTTGTACTCATGTACACTCCACATTCAAGGCGTTTTTCGGATGGTACAGGGCTCCTTGTTGACCCTTCATGCCAGCCTCTGGGCACAACATCTACAAATAATTTCCTTACCAGGTACTACTGGTTTAACCCTCGTTCACATCCCTGTGGTACAGTTTCCAACAATCAGTTTCTTTCTGGATGGACTACGTCCTCTTCCTCTTCCGTCATGGCAAGCAGCAACAGGTCGTCCACCGGTCCCTCTCTACAACACTGGTCTGGGCAGCTCTCCAAGAATGTTCAAATGGAAGACGGTATGGACGACTACAGGCATCACGCAGGGTGATTACAGTTCTGCACCGGACCAACCTAAGTAGGTCACCAATTGGACTTCCACGATTCCTCCCTCCTAGAAATCGATGCATGAAAATCAGATCCATGCTAGTCTGTGTATCCATTGCCAATGACAATCGATCTTTTTACAGAACAATACTATACCTTTTGCTCCTCACAGATATACTCCAGATGGCTCCAACCACACCCACCTCATTTTTTGGGGCTACACCTGGGCCATCCGTACCAGGGGCTGGATGGGTTTTCCAGTCCCAGGTCCAGGATACAGGGCTCACGAACGCGGCCAATAGTCAATGTCTTCGACAGCCTAGGATGCCTACTCCTTTGCAATGGCGCCGCCATCGTTCTGCGGCGAATTTTAGAGAATTGTACTACTTTCTTCCGATGAGCTTAAAATTGTAGTCGTAATTCCGAACTTCACATTCCTGAATATCGGTGATCTGCGTAGTGTTGAAAAAAAAAACGAATGATAACCATAGTTGAACTTTCAAAACGCTTATTGGCCGCTAAAAGTTTGGTTCTTCACCCACAAGGTCGTGATCTTATGTTTGCACTGACTACCACTGAGAGAAAATGCTATGTGCGTGAACATGATTGAGAAAACTGTGAGGGAACACGTGTTTTCGCACCTATAGCTGCGTAAAGGCGGACTTTATAGCAACAAATGCATTATTCAAATCAGAAACATAGCACAAGCATTTCAGATTAAAACTTGTTTCGTTAAATATCTTCAGTTGGATCTATGATGAAGGGTCCTCTTTGTATCAGGACACGTATAGTGCTGTCTGTTTATTTATTTATTTATTTTTTTGCAGCTTTAAGATGTTGAACCAAATTACACGCCTCTTCAGTGTAGGTCGTGATCTTACGGAATACTCACGAAGGTAAGAGTGTCAATGAAATCAGCCAGAAAAGCTCATGCCATTGTACAGCATTCAGTATCGGCTATGCAGTGGTGCTGGAATGCTGGAACGCATTAACAACTTGCGACGGCCACACCCGCGCCGGCTCTCATTTACCACGCCTCCCAGAGTATTATTGAGGAGGCAGTCGGTGGTTGGTTCGTATCCCAGGGCCGCCCTGCAAGGTTGCGCAAACAGTATGCTAATCGGCCACGTTCGACGCCTCACACTCTGTCCGGGAGTGTCACGTGTACTGCCACGCCTTCAGAGGTCCCAGTAGTCGGCACCACATCTGCGAACTCGGCTCTCGACGTGGGAAGTGGACAGTGGCTGTTGATGCAATAAACAGTCCGAGATACCATCTGGAAACGAACAGCGCAACTATCAGTAACAAGGCGCTATCCGTATCGCGATCTGTTTAGAAACATTTCTGAGGCAATTTGACAATGTAGCTTCACCGACTCGTCCAGGAGCTGCATCCGCGATCAGGTCTATTTTTCTTATACGCATGAATTTAACTGCACTGTTTTCACGGACTTCGCCCTCATATTTATCACAATTTCCAGTAGTATTTGAGAGCTGTCTCACTGTGAACACTGATATGGTACATAGGGTGATTCCGTGACGATGTTACAAACTTTCAGGGATCATTGAGGAGGGCAAATGTATCAATTTGAGGTAAAGTACACTGGTTCAAAAACAACAGAATCGAAAGGTACACGCGGAAATCGTTCTGATACCACTGACAGTGGAAAACAGGCATCAGGACCGTTGTCGCTAAGACTGTAAGGTGGGCAGCTTTCAGATGTGTAGTATCGACTAAAACAAGAAAATTGTGCAATAAACATGGACTCTAATATGTATATCTTAAGAGATATGAGCACTAGTTCATCTTCGCTACTTTGAAATACGTCTCTTCCACTGAACAAGCGCCCGTAATTCTTAACGGGGATGTATATAAAACTGGTCAAAAATGTTGAAATTTTTTGTCACCAGATAGTTCTTTAGCATGTTAGAAAAATTGTCACCAATGCTCAGAGTTTAATTTGTGCTAGAAGTAATGTAAAGGCAACCTTGTTTCGACCAGATCGCAGTGCCACGGCCCCTTTTGTTCGCGATATTTTACCGTTTCCTGCCATCAGAAATGACATTTACAGAGTATAGAAGGCTGTGAGCCCATTTACAATGCGATTAATTATGAGTTATTAAAGAAATGCACACATGATGGAATACCAAGCCACAAAGAAAGCTTTGATAACCTTATTTAGAAGAGACGCCCAAAGATATTTAGGTCATCTACCACTGTTAAAATTTTCTCATTTGGTGCTTATTTGGGTTTCAGTGAAGATGAAATTAGGAGAATCAGGACCCTTTTGAGACTAGGATTTGATGGAGTTTGCTTCACTGAAAACCTGTTGAAGACTGCTAGTGAAGGCTGTTGCCAAAAGGGCAAGGTAGAAGGATCAGACTACAAGAAATGAGGTAAATGAAGATCAAAAAGGCCGAAGTATGGTTACTGCCAACAGGTACTTTTCTCTGACATAAATGCCAGTAAGATTTTTTTCTGCATTCACAGTAACTTTCATTTTTTAGCATGTAAGGAACAAAAAACTCTTGAAATGTGTGTGAAATCTTATGGGACTTAACTGCTAAGGTCATCAATCCCTAAGCTTACACACTACTTAACCTAAATTATCCTAAGGACAAACACACACATCCAGGCCCGAGGGAGGGCTCGAACCTCCGCCGGGACCAGCCGCACAGTTCATGACTGCAGCGCCTCAGACCGCTCGGCAAATCCCGCGCGACTGTAAGGAACATTTTATGCTGAACCGTTGCAGATAAAAAGGTGAAATTTGCCACACACTTTGTACGTACTACAACATAACTTTATGTGGTACAAAATTTTTCAAGATGCATTACTGTCTAATTTATACGTGTTTTGGAAATAAAAACTGCTACGTATCAAATACATAAATTTATAATACTGTTCCGACAGTTCTGAGATTGATATTAAAAAACTGGTACACAGATCCATTTATCTTATTACTAATAATAACCTAGCACATTTTGAAAGCGATAAATAATGTAACCTTTGAGGAAAATTCCTCATGTGATTGTATGTTTTCTAAAAGCACCCAACAAATCCTGATCAAATTATTTGACAAAAAAGATTGAAAAATATCCCGTTTCAGCAATAACATAACAACAACAGGGGCAAAATTTGTTTTAATTACTCTCAAATAGTAAAAGTTGCATTACTATTTATGCACCCGTGTATTTTTTTAAACGTTTCTTCTTAATGTATACATTTTCGTGCCCATATTTGCTGGATATTTATTTCTTATTTTTGCCTATAGGACCACCTTCAAAAAATAATGGAAACCAAAGAGCGTGCGGTAGAAGAGATGTGTTTCACAGTATGGAAAATGAACAAGTGCTCATGCCCTTAACGTATGTATTTTAGAGTGCATGTTTACTACACAGTTTTGTCTTGTTTTAGTCCGTACTGACACCTCTGATAGCTCCTTACCAACAGTCCTACCTACAATAGTACCGACACAATATCTCAATGTCAGAGGTATCAGAAAGATTTTCGTCTATAAATTTAGACTAGGTCGTTTCCGAACCAGGGTCCCTCATCTCACATCGATACACTTACCCGTCTCTACCGTCCCCGAAAATTTGTAACTCATCACAGAATCACCCTGTACAAATATACAAGTTAAAAGCAAAGACAAGTGCCACCGTGAAGCGTGCAGGAGCAATTCCTCTGTTAAATATGAAAGACAGAGCGGATAGGTGTGAGGGGGAGGAACAGTCTGCTATTCTGATAGAAGAAGAAATGGCAGTCGATATTGGAAGACGTGTAGGATCCAACATAACAGTCATAGTTTGACAGTGCTGTGGAAAGCTGCGGGCAAATAAGGCAGAAGACACAGACAATACTCCTTCGGAATTTCTAAAATTATTGAGCCAAGTAGTATAAACGACTGTTTAAGTTATCTTTTTATGGTTTAAGGCCTCTCTTCCACATCTGCAGTTTTACAAGTAACATGAGTTATATGTCCGATTTTGTAGGTGTAATTAAAGTCTGATTTAGACCAGAAGCTTTTCGTTCTGTTTTGAGGCATCCTCAGTGGTCATTGTATCAATGTGGCTTTCGTTACAAATCTGTTCGCCAAGACCATAGTTCTCATGTTTTAAATTACTATTATTAAACAGTTTTAAAGTATTATTACTCTTTTTTTCCTGCTTCAGTCCTAGAGCTCTTCTACACACACGTTTTCGATTTTAGTAGACTGTACTTCAGAGGCGCAGAATATATATCCCTTTTAATGTTGTGTAGATCTACTTTCAACTTGCGTACTTCGTTTAGATGCTGCGAAATGCTATCGTCCTTGTTTTGTTGGCTGTGGCAGCGTCTACTGTTCCTCTGACTGTGTGTGTGTGTGTGTGTGTGTGTGTGTGTGTGTGTGTGTGTGTGACGTGTATGGTGAGAATAGGGGGGGGGGGGGGGGGGTGAGGATGTGAACAAATTTTTACCTTGTGAAGCTGCTTTGTGTTATGGTAATGTGATGAATGATCATGGGTGAGGATGTGAACAAATGTTTACCTTGTGAAGCTGCTTTGTGTTATGGTAATGTGATGAATGATCATGGGTGAGGATGTGAACAAATTTTTACCTTGTGAAGCTGCTTTGTGTTATGGTAATGTGATGAATGATCATGGGTGGGTGTGTTGCCTGATGTGATACTGCTTTTGTGGCTGTAAGAGGACTTGTTTATTTTCTGTATGTTTTATTAGCTTAAATAACGTTTGATTGCTAATGTTTCTTTGGTCATTCAGTATGTGTTTCTTTTCTGTGATTACCTTTCGTATTTGTGAGTTGTCTTGTAGCGTTACGAGATTTATTCGGTTATTGAATCTGATTATCATAACGACTGTTTCTGATGTCATGTTGAAGTGGCGTTCTTGTGGGAGATGTCTTCGTGTATTAAATGGCTGGTGTCATAATTCAATTCTTTTTATGCATTTTATATTTTATTCAAGTGTTGTGCTGATCTTTTCTTTTGTTACATTCGCCGAAGGCGGTATATATAGTCTGCCGTATAAACTGCATTCAAGTTCGTGCGTAGAATCTAAAGACTGGGAGTTGCTTACAACAATAATATGTAGGAGAATGGAAAAGAAGGCGACGGTCAGATTGGTTTAGGAAGGCTGAAGGCATCTGAGAAGCACATCTGACGTTGCGCTTGATAATGGAAGCAAGACAGTAGAAACAACACGGTACGTTCATAGCTTCTGTCGTTCTAGAATAAACGCTCGACAGTGTAAATAATTTTAGCACGAAGTTTGAAACATTTAAGCCGTAGGGAACACAGATAATATACAATATGTACAGGAACCAAGAGGTGACAATGACAATGGAAAATGAAGACCGAAGTGTTCGATTTCGAAAGGGTTATAGAGTTTCTTCCCTAGTGCTCAGTCTGTAAATCGAAGAATCTATGACGAAAATAAAAGATCGATTCAGGAAATGGACAACAATAATATGATTCGCTGATGACGTTGCTATTCTCTGTGAAAGCGAGGAAGAATTACATGATCTGTTCAATGGAATAAGCAGTTTAATCAGTACATAATATGGACTGAGAGTAAATCGAAGAAATACGAAGTAAATGTGGAGTAGCGGAAATGAGATAAGCTATAAACTCAACACCTAACCACGAAGTAGATGAAATAGAGGAATTCTGCTACTTGGGTAGGAAAATAACATATGACGAACGAAGCGAGGAGGCCACAAAAAGCAGACTAACCCAGGCAGAGATGGCATTTATGGCCAAAAAATGTCTACTAGTATCAACATTAATTTTGAGGAAGAAATTTCTGAGAATATATGTTTGGAGCACAGCATTGTTTGGAATTGAAACATGGACAGTGGGAAAACCAGAATAGAAGAGAATCGATACATTTGAGAAGTGGTGCTACAGAAGAATGTTGAACATTAGATGGACTGATAAGATAGTAAATGAGGAGGTTCTCCGCAGAATCGATGAGACCGCATCAAAACAATCAGGAGACTGATGAACCAACACAAAAAAATGAGGTCACTGTATTTTATTTACAAGCTATCTAATACCACATAAAGGAAGTACGACGTTACATTAAAATTAGGACATGTTTGCTTATGTATCCAGAAAGACAAACTGATTGGCGTCTATATATTGGCGTCATTATATATATATATATATATATATATATATATATATATATATATATATATATATATATATATATATAATGACGCCAACCAGTCTTTCTGGATACGATATATATATCGTCCTTTTACGTTTTCTGTTTGAGAGAAAATAGATTCCATGAGTTCCGTGTGTATCATATAACAAGAGGCACTTGTAATTTAATCAGCCAGGCATGATGTACCACAGGAATCCATTTTGGGGACTCTGTGATACCCTTTACACATATATGATCTTCCATTTAGACTGTCAGAAGACGAAAATTTTTCCTTTTCGCAGGTGATATAAACACAGGAATAAAAAATAATATTTTCATTACTCTTACTTAAACAGCATCTATTTAAATGTTTAAAAAGATCAAAACACATGCTTGGAAAAAAATCATATTGTACCCTTACCGTTGCTATGGAAAACATTGAATATTTCTCAATAGTTGACATGCCTGTCAGAAAGCAGAGATCCGCGATCATTATTTCTAGAAAACACACTTACTTTGAGTCTGTCGGTGCTGTTTTATTATCTCTTTACTACGGGTTTGAGGCACACTCGTTAATCTTCAGATTAATCGTAGCTATACAGTAACCCGTCTTACAGAAACATATCCAGTTTCACTGTCGTATACTGTAACTACAAATATGATCTGAAGATTGGCAACAAAGCCCGAAACAGCTAATCACCACATAATGAAGATGGGTGACAGAGCTTGAAACAGGTAAGCACCAGATGATAAAACATCGATGGACAGACTAAAAATAACTATTTCTTTGTTATTTCGATTATCATGAATCGCCATCATGCATAGGAAGATTTGAGTCGCAGTATTTATTTGTGTGGATATACCCCTACATGACATATAAACATACCCTCCACAATGTCAAAAACGCAAACTGAGCATCACAGCCTCATACATAAAGTCCAAACATTGTTTAGAAGATCCACTGTCGTTGCAGCCACTCCTAATACCTGCAATGCTTTAGAATACGTCGGTATTAAACTTAAGACACCAGGTAAAAAGAAAGAAAAAAAAACAGCAATTAAACATTATCTTAAATCACGTTTTCTGAAGAACTCCTCCCGTTCCGTAAGTTAATGTTTAGTTAAACAGTGGTAGAGTATGCAATGTAGTACACATAAATTTTCATTGTTGTTAAATGAATGCTTCATTTGTAATACGAGTATGATTAGTGACAAAGAGCACTAGGTTCGTTTTTTATTATATGTAAGGTACTGTGGGTGTTTAGGATGGCCACCATGCTGTCATATCTACATCTACATCCATACTCTGCAAGCCACCTGACGGTGTGTGGCGGAGGGTACCCTCAGTACCTCTATCGGTTCTCCCTTCTATTCCAGTCTCGTATTGTTCGTGGAAAGAAGGATTGTCGGGATGCTTCTGTGTGGGCTTTAATCTCTCTGATTTTATCCTCATGGTCTCTTCGCGAGATATACGTAGGAGGGAGCAATATACTGCTCGAGTCTTCGGTGAAGGTATGTTCTCGAAACTTTGACAAAAGCCCGTACCGACCTACTGAGCGCCTCTCCTACAGAGTCTTCCACTGGAGTTTATCTATCATCTCCGCAACGCTTTCGCGATTACTAAATGATCCTGTAACGAAGCGCGCTGCTCTGCGTTGGATCTTCTCTATCTCTTCTATCAACCCTATCTGGTACGGATCCCACACGCCTGAGCAGTATTCAAGCAGTGGGCGAACAAGTGTACTGTAACGTACTTCCTTTGTTTTCGGATTGCATTTCCTTAGGATTCTTCCAATGAATCTCAGTCTGGCATCTGCTTTACCGACGATCAACTTTATATGATCATTCCATTTTAAATTTGTCATACAAACAGACTAATCACGTATACATCGCCTAGCTCGCTCTTCATCAGATTAAATAGACCTTTTCGGCTGTTTGTCTATGCAGATGCAATGTATTGAACTATTACTGCGTTTCTTTAGTTTGGGGTTTCTGTCAGCCTAACATTTCGTATTTGTCATCATTTAGACTAGAACAATTTGTGAAAGAGGAGATTGAAATTTTAACTTTTGTCTGCTACGAGAGTTTTCACTGTTGTAGCAGGTAGGACCACTGAGGGGCCTCCCTCCTATGAATCTGGTTCCACAGATTTGCAGTGCTCCTATTTGCTAACTGCTGCGACGTTTCGTAAAGCTGTCGAGCAGTCAGCCTGAAGTGATGCGATGTCGTACAATTTTCGTGTCAGGAAATCGCGAGGTAGGTACCTAGCGAATTCTGCTTTGGATCCGGCTAATACTCAGCCGAGCGCTTTACCACTTTGATACGTGGTCCCGAGTGAGTTGCCTATCGTCAGTGCCGGATTAGCCACGTAGCAGGAGTTAGCAAATGCTACTGGTCCCACGCATTGGAGAGGCCCCGCCCCTGAGCGCAAAAACTCTTGTCAAGTTAGAGGGCTTTATTTTTTTTTTTTTTTGACAGTCATTTCAAGTATAACATGTATCTTTTGCAATTACACTAGTGAAAAAGGTGAATTATCTCACCATTTGGTTAAGTTCGCAACATTCTGCCAAATGATTAATAATGTTTGTGGCACCACGATGAAGAACAGAGTAGTCGATGTGTCGGAGCTAACCTCGATGGCCAGCTATAGCGTCTTAGTGACATTTAGTTCGTGAAACAAACCCCCATTCATGCAACCTACGGCACACAGCACAACAATCAGAAATGTAAAAGCACGGGAGCGTTGACGTTGGCAAAGGCGATTCAAAAAGGGCAGTCGACACAAGTCCCGAGAAGTACAGACATCTGACAATCGGTGCTTGGAGGCCAATTGTCAGCATCTTTTACAAAGTAGAAGATTATTAAGCCGATGACATCGATTTTATATAGTGATTCCAAAGTTGCTGACTGAAAAGAGAGAACCACTGAAGCATAAGGTAAGGCCCTTGTTTGTTCATGTATACCCCGAAGTTTAAACAATAAAAAAGTATGTTGGTTCTGGTATGTAACTATGTACGAATCAGCTATTTGTGTTTGATATCATAGTAAAACACTGTACTTTTTTTCTATGCTTTCGAATACAGTAGACATTTATTTAGCGCTCAGAATTTATTAACCCTTAGTATTGGTATATACTTGAGAGTTTTTAATACCATAATGGAACGTTATCGGCTTGAAGTCATATTTTAAAAAGGAAAACAGAACGCTGGTGAAATGAATGCCTTGAAATCGATTTTACGTTAAAATTTGAGCAATAATTTTGATAGTGCGCAACTTTGACCATCTGTGATGTACATTTTAAGCATTAGCACGTTGCAGTACCCAACCCCACTGTATCCTCTTAATGGTAACGCATAAAGCACGAACATAGTTAATTGCTCAAACAATTACTTTAATAACAGGTTAATAATTTTCAATTTACAAATCCGTAGCGTTGAAAAATGGTGTAACTCTTGAGTATGTAATCCACATTAATGTTGTCACTTTACAATAAAAGGAAGTGCTCCCTTAACGGTACTTCTAACAATTTTTCAAATGATGCTGATCTGGAGCGACGTCCACACAGTTACACAAGACATTGGCAGCGAAAATCATTCAATACTGGACATAGCTTTGCTTCATATAAGCAGGTACTCTTCGAATGATACGCTCAATGGTTTCCACTGCATTGTGAATTTACACACATAATAAAATTGTAACTTGAAGATGTCTGTACGTAGGAGGATTTTAAGAAAACTGAATGAGGGTGTTTTCTGTAACAGCTATCGAAGCGAAAAAAATTATTTTTGGAATTTGTGTGTGTGTCTGTACGCGCACCACGCGAAAACTGATGCACGGAATTGGATGCGATTTCCAGCTGTATTTTTGCAGATCTGACTTAAAATGTGATACAGCTATAATTTTGATGCGCTGGGTAGAATCAAAGTTATCGCAGTTTCACCATAAAAGCATGTGCTGTTACACACCATAGGACTTGTCGCTTGCTACAAACACTCAAATGTGCCGGCAGGACGGCAAAGCTCTGTGAGCCGCCGCCCGCGCTCGAGTCTTTTCTACGCTGACAACGTCACGGGTGAAAGCTAGTCGCAGTATGAAAATGTACAAAGCAAAGACGTCTCTGGCACCAGTTACAGCCTAATGAAGCACGTGAACAGTCTCAAAATTATTTTCGCGGGAAGTGGCGAAAAAAACACGTGTTCAGGAGAGCGCTCGCTTAAGTGTGCGTGGCACTGGCTTTTTTAAAATGTACGTTGAACGAAACTACAAAAACAACTGTCACCATTTAGTGGACTTTTAGCAAAGAGTGTTTATTAATGTTTGTTTCCAACCATTCTGATTTCTTCGACAACGGAAGCGTGTCCGGGGTTATCTCAGACAGTACCTCCCCGCAATGCGCAGCCTTGGATGCGGTCTATGTGAAGGCAAATCCGGCGAAAGCCAGACTTGTGACAACTCTAAACCAGTAGACAATCTTCTTCCACCTGGTTTTATCGTCATTCCGGAAACGGCAGACTCTTTAGTTTCATGTTCTTCATTTATTGACAAGGTTTTGCGACATGAAAACTATTACGGAATGAAAACTAACCTCCTGCAATCTTGAATGATTTTAGGAACAAGTCTTCTCGCGACATCCGACAGTATTCCTTGTCTATAAAATGACCCGTCTGCTAAAATATGATCCTCATAAAACAAACTTTGCTCATCTCGTGCTCCCAGTATGCACGTCGCTTCTTTTATAAGTAGAAACAGAGGTGACAGCAAGTGTCGATCTGCAGATACCGTTAGCATGTTCTTGAGCTATATATAATATTATTGACGCACACACTGCACGAGTGTGTCGTCTTTCGTCCCTTTTTTATAGGACGACGACCATACGCAATTTCTAAAATGAAATTACGCTTATACGTATTCTGTCTCTATCGAAAACTCACATAGGCATAGTGGCTAGCGTGTCGTTGAAAAATTCTTCACACACACAGTAAATATGACTGTTACGTAACGATACCTAGTTGTTTTGTTGTAGTAAGATGGGTTACCTTTCGCAATAGAACTCTTATTGAATACGTGCACTCACCTAAGCGATTATTTTAAAAAATTGCGTCCACTTGTATTGTGGCCATAACGTCCCATTGCTCAATATGTTAACGTCACGTATCGTCACGTTATTGTAGCATACGATATTAAATTTATCTATATCGATTATGTTGACCTTTGAAAACATTTGCACTCGCGCACATCGCTTTCTACCATATTTACTGTTAATTTACAGGTCTTTTTGTTATAATAATTAAAACACCTTAACGACCCTGAAAGATTCTCTTCGTTTCAGTCTTCCAGAGAGTGACAGACCGTTTCGCATACTTCTTCGCTGTCATCTCGAGCTATTACTGATGCTTTTAAATCTTCAGAACAGTCTTCATTATCACTTACTTCCTCATTTTAGCCCCCATTGTCCTTACCACCATTGGGGGTTGTAAAGAAGCATTGTACGTCAGTCTATTATTTGCATCTTCGGCCGACCGTTGTGGCCGATCGGTTCTAGGCGCTTTAGCCTGGAATCGCGCCACCGCTCCGGTCGCAGGTTCGCATCCTGCTTCGGGCATGGATGTGTGTGACGTCCTTAGGTTAGTTAGGTTTAAGTAGTTCTAGGGGACTGATGACCTCAGATGTTGGGTCCCATAGTGCTCAGAGCCATTTAAATCATTTTTTTTACAAATTTTGATAAAAATTTGTTAGAATCGTGTTTTCCAAATGTAGAAATAGCCTTACTGGAGTAGAGAACTTTCTTTTTCAACGTTAAAGTGCACTGAAGATGAATTAAGAAATACGATGGGACAGGAACGTCTAAATGAGCTCAGTATAATGAACATTGAATGCGATGTGCTCAGAGACTTTGATCTAACTTGCGTTATTTTTAAATTTGCCGAAATTAAATCTAGAAATGTTTATTTGTAACAATCTTGTTTTATTTTATATCCTAAACCGTACAAACTAAACAAACCGAGGGCCCCGTGTCGGAATTTGCTACGGGCCCCTTGCTTGCTTAATCCGGCACTGCCTATCGTGTATTACGCGAAGGTACTTGGTGGTGCACGACCATAGGATGCGGATTTCCATGATCCGTACCCACTGAAGGTCCAAGAGCACTCTACGCGGTTTAGTATTCACAGTCTGGCTTTTAGTGGCATTAAACTCCAGATGGTCAGGGCTCCTAGAACATAGCATTTGATCTGCAAAACGCGTCGTCGGGCGTCTACCTTAAGGCAGCGCGTGTAGCGCCGTGTTCACCTTCATATAATTTCGAAAAAAATCGTACTAATGAGTTGTGAAATACGTAATTAATGGATTGTGAGCAGTGTCCTATGCACCACGGCAGCTTGCAGAAAGAAGCGCTTTATAGTAAATTTAATGTAAATCTCTAAAGTCAAGTCAGTCAGTCACTGATACGACAACGCAGTGAATGCAATCAGGTCCTGACAAAATGCCCTTGGGTGGTTTACTGAATGACATATCAGTTCATGTGTGTTTCCATACGAAAACGATAGAAGGAGTTTAATGAAACAGACCCATGCCGCAGAAGGCTACGTATTTACATCAAAATGTTACTTGTTCCACATTGCAAATATACAAAGAAATAAAATCGTAAATGAAGAGACTATCCCTGTCTGTAATCTTCACTTCACACAGAAGGGCACAGTAGAACAGATTGCGTCAGAAGACGTGTATGATTCCTCTGAATTATCGCAGAGTTTCTGGCTCATTCTGTATCTCAGAGCATCGATCATCGATTACGTAAGGATTGTTTATGGAAGTGAAAAACCCACTCTTACAGTAATAATTTCCGGGGGCACGGCGGGAATTCCATATCGCCTTCCTGATATGATCTGAGTGTAAGCATTTTGTCATCGCTGCATTCCTTTGGACCTTTGTACTGCGTGCCATGCGGAGCTATCTGTGTAATATCTTTTCGCGAGGCACTGCTGAGGAAATTTAGAGAACTGGCATTTGAAGCTGACTGCAGAACGATTCTACTACCGTCAACGTCAATTTCGCGTAAGGACCAACGAGATGAGAGAAATTAGGGTTCGTACTGAGGTATATAAACAGTCGTTTTTCCCTTGGTCTCTTTCCGAGTGGAACAGGAAAGGGATTATAATAGTGGTACGTTGAGCCCTCCGCCATGCGCAGCATAATAGCTTGCGGAGTATGTACGTAGAACTAAATGTAGACGTGCGATTTCGTTGTGTTCATACTGCTGATGAATGATGGCAATGGGGCAAGTGAAACATTACGTCGTTCACTGGATTCTCTTCAAAATTTATTTTTACCATCACCCCTCCCCCCCCCCCCTTTCATAGACATGCTGTACTGCCCGAAAGTGGGATGGGAGCACGGCATATTTATCCATAATCCCTTTAGTGATAACAATCCTGCTTACTTGTCCTCAAATGAAACTCTTCAAAGCGGTAATACCAACGACACACAATTTTTTTCAATTTTATTTCATTTTTTTCAAATAAAATTTATAATATTTTAAACATAAACGTTAAAGAATTGGCAGTTTCAACACAACTCTAAGAAATGTCACAGAAAAACACACTTTTCTTACAGGCTATGGGCTGTGCCTCCTTCGGGTACTCTGCCTTTAGAGAAGCTACGAATTGTAATTAATTGCTTAACTCATGAAATAATGACAACTTACGCTTAACTTTATTCTGTATCCGTGTAAATCACTAACGACAGTCAGAATTTGTTAGACAAGTGTTACACACAATTTAATTATCCCCGATTTCTTCCACCTCCATCTTCATCTCCTCCTCCTCCTCCTTCTCCACAATCCATTTCATATCGTTTTTATTTCAGTAACGTAATTACAACATACTGCCACCGATGCCATTAGTTCTGTGAATCTACGTATGTCTGTATTGTAAAACGTAAGATTTCTGGCACACTGGAAAAGACACCTAGTAGACCTTTATTTGACCACTGTAACCAATCAAACAATAAATTAGGGGGCCTCATGGTGCTCCTATCCAAATTTACTCGATGTACCTCTAATATGATGCGAAGTGGAAAAGTTATCTACCGTTTTCGCTATGAGGAAGTGCACCACATGATTCCTTTTTTAATTCACATCAACTAAAGCTATTTATCATGGTCTTGAAAAACTATGCGACAGTACAGATTATAAGAACAGCAAGTTACGGTGAAGTACTCCCTGTTCTAGTGTTTGTTGTTCCCATCAGACAGTGACATGGAAGAGATTGCAACTGTTGCCGCATCAGTGCGAGACTCCCGACACAGCCGCAAAATGAAGGAATTTTCTTGTATTTATTCATTTTCTTTTTATTTCTTTGTGATTGCCAATTTACTTCATATATTCAGTTGCTACAATTGTTAATTCTTTCTTTTGATTGGTTGCTGTATCACTTTCCATGTATAATACCTCTTGATGTACTGTTGTCAAGTATTAATTTTATTTTACATTATTGAGTTTATTTAACGTAAATTCTTTTATGGAGAATGTTTTTCATGTTTAGGGTAAATGTTCCTCCTGTTTATTTCCTATCTATTTATTTATTGTTCATCTTTTTACCTTTTAAATTGCATTACCATCGCACTGTCAAAGATGACATTTACTATGCATTTGCGCCTCACTTGTAAGGTAGATAAGTAAAATCTTATCCATTGTTTTAATTTCATCGGCACCTCTTAAACTGAAAATCAGTTAAATAAATAATTTAATCCTGTAGAACGTAAGCAATATAGTGCCTTCCATTGATTAAATAAGTAATCGTTTTATGTAAAGGTGTTCAGGACGCTGACACGAGATGTGAGAGCCGAATATTAAGTTGCAACATAAAGAGTAAATATAGAACCATGTGCTTAACGACCTTGCATAACCGATCATGAATACTGACATATGGAGTGTTTATGAGTCTCCATCTTAAAGAAACATACATATGAGAATAAAAAGTTCGGAAAAATTATGGCAAGCAACTGTTTAACCCATTCACGTATGAGATTATAGATTTGTCATAGGAATACGATTATTTTTACCGTACATTTTTTGTTGTTCACATGTACATCATTATTTACGAAACATACAGAAATATACCTACCCCCATGAACCATGGACCTTGCCGTTGGTGGGGAGGCTTGCGTGCCTCAGCGATACAGATGGCCGTACCGTAGGTGCAACCACAACGGAGGGGTATCTGTTGAGAGGCCAGACAAACGTGTGGTTCCTGAAGAGGGGCAGCAGCCTTTTCAGTAGTTGCAGGGGCAACAGTCTGGATGATTGACTGATCTGGCCTTGCAACATTAACCAAAACGGCCTTGCTGTGCTGGTACTGCGAACGGCTGAAAGCAAGGGGAAACTACAGCAGTAATTTTTCCCGAGGACATGCAGCTTTACTGTATGATTAAATGATGATGGCATCCTCTTGGGTAAAATATTCCGGAGGTAAAATAGTCCCCCATTCGGATCTCCGGGCGGGGACTACTCAGGAGGATGTCGTTATCAGGAGAAAGAAAACTGGCGTTCTACGGATCGGAGCGTGGAATGTCAGATCCCTTAATCGGGCAGGTAGGTTAGAAAATTTAAAGAGGGAAATGGACGGGTTGAAGTTAGATATAGTGGGAATTAGTGAAGTTCGGTGGCAGGAGGAACAGGACTTCTGGTCAGATGACTGCAGGGTTATAAACACAAGATCAAATAGGGGTAATGCAGGAGTAGGTTTAATAATGAATAGGAAAATAGGAATGCGGGTAAGCTACTACAAACAGCATAGTGAACGCATTGTTGTGGCCAAGATAGATACGAAGCCCACACCTACTACAGTAGTACAAGTTTATATGCCAACTAGCTCTGCAGATGATGAAGAAATTGAAGAAATGTACGATGAAATAAAAGAAATTATTCAGATAGTGAAGGGAGACGAAAATTTAATAGTAATGGGTGACTGGAATTCGAGTGTAGGAAAAGGGAGAGAAGGAAACATAGTAGGTGAGTATGGATTGGGGCTAAGAAATGAAAGAGGAAGCCGCCTAGTAGAATTTTGCACAGAGCACAACTTAATCATAGCTAACACTTGGTTTAAGAATCATGAAAGAAGGTTGTATACGTGGAAGAACCCTGGAGATACTAAAAGGTATCAGATAGATTGTATAATGGTAAGACAGAGATTTAGGAACTAGGTTTTAAGTTGTAAGACATTTCCAGGGGCAGATGTGGACTCTGACCACAATCTATTGGTTATGACCTGTAGATTAAAACTGAAGAAACTGCAAAATGGTGGGAAATTAAGGAGATGGGACCTGGATAAACTGAAAGAACCAGAGGTTGTACAGAGTTTCAGGGAGAGCATAAGGGAACAATTGACAGGAATAGGGGAAAGAAATACAGTAGAAGAAGAATGGGTAGCTCTGAGGGATGTAGTAGTGAAGGCAGCAGAGGATAAAGTAGGTACAAAGACGAGGGCTGCTAGAAATCCTTGGGTAACAGAAGAAATATTGAATTTAATTGATGAAAGGAGAAAATATAAAAATGCAGTAAATGAAGCAGGCAAAAAGGAATACAAACGTCTCAAAAATGAGATCGACAGGAAGTGCAAAATGGCTAAACAGGGATGGCTAGAGGACAAATGTAAGGATGTAGAAGCTTATCTCACTAGGGGTAAGATAGATACTGCCTACAGGAAAATTAAAGAGACCTTTGGAGAGAAGAGAACCATGTGTATGAATATCAAGAGCTCAGATGGCAACCAGTTCTAAGCAAAGAAGGGAAGGCAGAAAGGTGGAAGGAGTATATAGAAGGTTTATACAAGGGCGATGTACTTGAGGACAATATTATGGAAATGGAAGAAGATGTAGATGAAGACGAAATGGGAGATACGATACTGCGTGAAGAGTTTGACAGAGCACTGAAAGACCTGAGTCGAAACAAGGCCCCCGGAGTAGACAACATTCCATTAGAACTACTGACGGCCTTGGGAGAACCAGTCCTGACAAAACTCTACCAGCTGGTGAGCAAGATGTATGAGACAGACGAAATACCCTCAGACTTCAAGAAGAATATAATAATTCCAATCCCAAAGAAAGCAGGTGCTGACAGATGTGAAAATTACCGAACTATCAGTTTAATAAGCCACGGCTGCAAAATACTAACGCGAATTCTTTACAGACGAATGGAAAAACTGGTAGATGCAGACCTCGGGGAAGATCAGTTTGGATTCCGCCGAAATGTTGGAACACGTGAGGCAATACTGACCTTACGACTTATCTTAGAAGAAAGATTAAGAAAAGGCAAACCTACGTTTCTAGCATTTGTAGACTTAGAGAAAGCTTTTGACAATGTTGACTGGAATACTCTTTTTCAAATTCTAAAGGTGGCAGGGGTAAAATACAGGGAGCGAAAGGCTATTTACAATTTGTACAGAAACCAGATGGCAGTTATTAAAGTCGAGGGACATGAAAGGGAAGCAGTGGTTGGGAAAGGAGTGAGACAGGGTTGTAGCCTCTCCCCGATGTTATTTAATCTGTATATTGAGCAAGCAGTAAAGGAAACAAAAGAAAAATTTGGAGGAGGTATTAAAATTCATGGAGAAGAAGTAAAAACTTTGAGGTTCGCCGATGACATTGTAATTCTGTCAGAGACGGCAAAGGATTTGGAAGAGCAGTTGAACGGAATGGACAGTGTCTTGAAAAGAGGATATAAGATGAACATCAACAAAAGCAAAACTAGGATAATGGAATGTAGTCAAATTAAATCGGGTGATGCTGAGGGAATTAGATTAGGAAATGAGACACTTAAAGTAGTGAAGGAGTTTTGCTATTTAGGAAGTAAAATAACTGATGATGGTCGAAGTAGAGAGGATATAAAATGTAGACTGGCAATGGCAAGGAAAGCGTTTCTGAAGAAGAGAAATTTGTTAACATTGAATATAGATTTATGTATCAGGAAGTCGTTTCTGAAAGTATTTGTTTGGAGTGTAGCCATGTATGGAAGTGAAACATGGACGATAACTAGTTTGGACAAGAAGAGAATAGAAGCTTTTGAAATGTGGTGCTACAGAAGAATGCTGAAGATTAGATGGGTAGATCACATAACTAATGAGGAGGTATTGAATAGGATTGGAGAGAAGAGAAGTTTGTGGGACAACTTGACTAGAAGAAGGGATCGGTTGGTAGGACATGTTTTGAGGCATCAAGGGATCACAAATTTAGCATTGGAGGGCAGCGTGGAGGGTAAAAATCGCAGAGGGAGACCGAGAGATGAGTACACTAAGCAGATTCAGAAGGATGTAGGTTGCAGTAGGTATTGGGAGATGAAGCAGCTTGCACAGGATAGAGTAGCATGGAGAGCTGCATCAAACCAGTCTCAGGACTGAAGACAACAACAACAACAACAACAGAAATATACTTGTTGTAAAGACATGTAACACCATAATCATTCTCACATAGTTCTATTGTTTATGTGACACCATGAATTATTTCTCATTTTCCGTAAATATTCACACATGGTTTAGTTGTGAATGTTCTATTATGAAACATATGTGCACTTGAAGGGTAACTTTACATAATATGTTATTGTACGCGAATAGGTTAGCAAATGCTTTACAAAGACTAAGAATCAAAACACCTAATAAAATAAGAGGGGAATGATGTTGGTATAATTGCTGAAACATCTACGGTGAAAATTTTCGTTTGCAAGAACTGTTCGAAGCCGGGCCGTTAATACCTAACATTCTTTGAATTATAGTCGCATCGCCGTGAAACACACACGTATCACAGTTAATGATCGCTATTGTTCCCAAACTTTGTACATTAAAAAATCACTGACAGTCAATGGCCATTTTAGATTGATTTCATTTTTATAGCACTTGTCACCTGTTGCACACAACTCGAAACAAAATACAGACAGTATACAAACGCACCTCTCTCAGGCTCTGCTCAGTGTAAGGCAATGTGGCAACGCTACTGGAGGATTTTATCGAGGCAACTACGTTACTGGACAATCTACTGTCTGTGAGGTAAATTGTTTCGGTGCTCAATTTCGGAAAATTCAGTTATCTATCAAGACAGCCTAGAGATGCAGTCGGTAATCCGCCTTGTTGTAAACGTCGTCGAGAATATAGCGCATCTCTGCTAGGAATCCTGGCAGCTTACGCAGCTTATTTCTTATCTCTTGCAATGAATTATTGCCTTCGAGCCAAATAGCTGCTTTCACGGTACAGGGACCCTCTGGTTGATGGCCTGATCGGAGCGGGTGGGGTCACATGGAATGGCTCGGTGTCAACTAGAAAGAGGCCACACATGATTGATCTGCCTCAGTTAATGACAGACGCAGGAGGTTAACTACCAGCGCAAACACATTCAGTTGTACGTTAGATACCACTTACTATTGTCAGATAGCTGCCTCATCGAAGTAAGGCGGAAGATGGAAGGTGGAATCCGGCGCTGAGGCAGAGAATTTTAAACATAAAATGCCATTCATTTGAACCCGAAATACGGATAGGGCTGTTCGAGGTGGCGATACTGAACTCACATTCGGTAGGACGATGGTTAAAACCCCCCCTTTTCATCATATAGATAAATCTTTTAAGTGGTTTTTCTAAACCACTTAAGGCAACTGTCGGGATCATTGTCCTGAAAGGACGAGACTGATTTTCTTTACCACTTCGAGCGTTTGCTCCGTCACTAATGACATCTACGACAGAAATACGACGAACCTTATTAAATACTAACAATGTGAACTCGTAGAGCAGGAGTTTTCTACTGGATTGGCCCCGTCAGTATCAATGGACCACCCAGAATAATGATGTTTGCTTTTGGATGGTTCACGCCGTACACGAGAACGGACGTCTGTGCAATGGAATATAAAACGTCACGATTCTGAAGAGGCCACCTGTCATAATTGAGTGGACGTGCAGTTGCGATACTAGCGTGCAGATTCTAGCCTTCGTCGCTGACGATCAGTCAGTCAGCATGGGTGCATGAACTACGCATCCTGCAGAGGCTCATATGCAGCAACGTTCGCTGAACGGTGGTTGAGCAGGCACTGTTGATAGCGCCTTTATTCATTTGCTCAACAGTTGCACATCTATTCGCCCGTACACATCCACGCAGCAGTCGTTCACCCCTGTCATGCGATTCGTTACAGTTGCCTCGGAGCGGGTTTGGACGGCGCCATTTTGCCCTGCTCGGTATACTGTATCCACAGCGGCACATGAAAAGTTTACAAAATTACTCGTTCCAGAAATGCTTCCACCCTTGGCCCGACAGCCAAGGATCATGTCCCTTTGGACGGCTGATAAATCGCTCCGATTCCGCGTTACGACAACGACTGCACTGTTTCCGCGCTTTTCCGACACAATCCACTACTAGTGCTGTCACCTGGCGCCTGTGAGTGGTTATTACACGTCGGCGTCGAACATACGCGGTGGTCACATTAATGTCACTGAACCGTGTACACTGGATCGGTACCTGTGGAAAAAGCAAGTACCGCAAATGAAACTGCGACACTAGAAAATGTCGACGACACGCGCTGTATGTCGTGTATGCAAACAGATTTGTTCCATTGAATCACAGTACTCGCCGTTGACAACAGTAATCCCCGCTTTAGTCTTCTCCTCACCTGCATTCAGTTTGTTTCTTATTTCTGGCAGCATCAATCGTACAGTGATACTGACACCAGTATGGATAGGTTTACTGACGCAAAGTTGGCCGATATGTCCTTCATGTCTAGGTCCACCGAATGCAAAGGAAGAGCAGCACAACGAGCTATGCCGAGTTTTATCTGCAGCGACGGCAACCACGTCACAGTACTTTTGCAGGTCCACATAGGTACCTACGGCAAGCCAGTTACAACGGAAGATACTTGTCGTATGATTTGTGCCACAGCATCAGGTCTGGAAGAGAATCTATAACACGCGACTGGTAACAATAATGCCATCTATTATCGGCGCACTGTAAGAGCTCTGACTACAAGCCGGCCGCGGTGGTCTCGCGGTTCTAGGCGCTCAGTCCGGAACCGCGCGACTGCTACGGTCGCAGGTTCGAATCCTGCCTCGGGCATGGATGTGTGTGATGTCCTTAGGTTAGTTAGGTTTAAGTAGTTCTAAGTTCTAGGGGACTGATGACCACAGATGTTAAGTCCCATAGTGCTCAGAGCCATTTGAACCAATCTGACGACAAAACAGTCAAGTCTTTTGAGAGTCCTCCATGACCAACAATGGCAAATTACAGGCTTCTTCACTGTTGTGTAGAGTCTTTTACAGAAACAAAAGTAACTCGAGTAAAACAGAAGTGACGTCTGGCGTCCCCAAGGAAGTGTAATAAGCCCTGACTCCATATAAAAGATTTAGGAGCCAGTCTGAACAGTCAAATGGTTCAAATGGCTCTGAGCACTATGGGACTCAACTGCTGTGGTCATCAGTCCCCTAGAACTTAGAACTACTTAAACCTAACTAACTTAAGGACATCACACACATCCATGCCCGAGGCAGGATTCGAACCTACGACCGTAGCAGTCGCACGGTTCCGGACTGCGCGCCTAGAACCGCCAGTCTGAACAGTCCTCTTCGACTGTTTGCAGTTGGTGCTGTCATTAACCGTGTAGTAAAGTCATCAGAAGATCAAAACCAATTGCAAAATAATTTAGACAGGATATCTGTATGTTACGAAATGTGACAATTGGCCCTAAATAATGAGAACTGTGATGTCACCCACATGAGTACCGGTACCAAAAGATATCCGGTAAAGTTCGGTTACACAAATCAAAAGGCTGATGGTTCAACTAAATGCCTAAGAATTATAATTACAAACAACTTAACTTGGAAAGATCACATAGATAACGTTGTCGGGAAGGCAAACCAAAGATTGTATTTTATTTTACACTTATATTTATTTTATACTTTTATAATTTTCAACAGGTTTACTAAAGAGACTGTATATGCTGCACTTGTCCGTCCTGTGCTAGAGTACTGCTGTGCAGAAATGAATCCTTACCAAACGGGATTGATGGATGGCATCGAAAAAGTTCAAAGAAGGGCAGTTCGTTTTACATTGTCGCGAAACAGGGGTGAGAATGTCATGGATATATACGCAAATTGGAGTGCCAGTCATTAAAACAAAGACGTTTTTCGTTGCGGCGAAATCTTTTCATGAAATTTCAATTTCAATCTCCAACTTGCACCTCAGAACGCGAAATTTTTTCGGGACACCCAACTACATAGGGAGAAATGATCACTTAGCAAAACAAGAGAAACGTGAGCTCGCAGGAAAAGATTTAAATGTTTTTTTTTTCGTGCGCTGTTGGTGATTGCAATGGTAGAGAAATAGCTTGAACGTTTTTTTAATCTAGTTACGAACGAGAGTGGCAGGATGTTTGTAGTGATGATAACGTACATGACAAATACAATATTTTCCTTCATAAATTTCTCATGCTTTCTGAAAGTTGTTTTTCCATTAGAAAGTGCAAAACAGAATACTAGCAGTAAAAAGGAGACTGGGCGGATGGCTAGTGAGATAAGTATATCACGTGGAACACAACGAGAATCATATCAAAATGTTAGGAGTAGTCACAAACGAGCTACAATAGCTTATTACTAACAATACTGTGCGGTGCTTCAAATGTTATTAGGAAGGCAAAGAGTATGTGGCACGCAAACGGAATAGCTAATTCACATGACAAATTTAAAACTACATGCTCAGCCGTGAAGGAAGTTTCTCGTCTGCAGCATAACGTCGAGAATATAAAGTCAGTAAGTAGTAAAAGTACACTGATAAGTACAGTACAGTACAGTACAGTATTTAGCAATCACTTTCTGAACATAGTTGGAGAGTTAAATAAAAACTTAGTTTCTACAGGGAATCATATATCTCACGGGCAAAATTGCTTTCCGAGACTGATATCTGAAATATTGTTGTCGTTGTTGTTGTCTTCAGTCCTGAGACTGGTTTGATGCAGCTCTCCATGCTACTCTATCCTGTGAAAGCTTCTTCATCTCCCAGTACTTACTGCAACCTACATCCTTCTGAATCTGCTTAGTGTATTCATCTCTAGGTCTCCCTCTATGATTTTTACCCTCCACGCTGCCTCCAATACTAAATTGGTGATCCCTTGATGCCTCAGAACATGCCCTACCAACCGATCCCTTCTTCTTGTCAAGTTGTACCAGAAACTCCTCTTCTCCCTAATTCTATTCAGTATCCCCTCATTAGTTATGTGATCTACCCACCTAATCTTCAGCATTCTTCTGTAGCACCACATTACAAAAGCTTCTATTGTCTTCTTGTCCAAACTAGTTATCGTCCATGTTTCACTTCCATACATGGCTACACTCCATACAAACACTTTCAGAAATGACTTCCTGACACTTAGATCTATACTCGATGCTAACAAATTTCTCTTCTTCAGAAACGCTTTCCTTGCCATTGGCAGCCTACATTTTATATCCTCTACTTCGACCATCATCAGTTATTTTGCTCCACAAATAGCAAAACTCCTTTGCTACTTTAAGTGTCTCATTTCCTAATCTTATTCCCTCAGCATCACCTGAGTTAATTCGACTACATTCCATTATCCTCGTTTTGCTTTTGTTGATGTTCATCTTATATCCTCCTTTCAAGACACTGTTCATTCCGTCCAACTGCTCTTCCAAGTCCTTTGCTGTCTCTGACAGAATTACAATGTCATCGGCGAACCTCAAAGTTTTTATTTCTTCTCCATGGATTTTAATACCTACTCCGAATTTTTCTTCTGTTTCCTTTACTGCTTGCTCAGTATACAGATTGAATAACATCGGGGATGCGCTACACCCCTGTCTGATTCCCAACAGCTGCTTTCCTTTCTTACCCCTCGCCTCTTACAACTGCCATCTGCTTTCTGTACAAATTGTAAATAGCCTTTCGCTCCCTGTATTTTACCCCTGCCACCTTTAGAATTTGAGAGAGTATTCCAGTCAACATCGTCAAAAGCTTTCTCTAAGTCTACAAATGCTAGAAATGTAGGTTTGCCTTTCCTTAATCTATTTTCTAAGGTAAGTGGTAGGGTCAGTGTGGCCTCAAATGTTCCAACATTTCTGCGGAATCCAAACTGATCTACGCTGAGGTCGGCTTCTACCAGTTTTTTCCATTCGTCTGTAAATAATTAGCGTTAGTATTTTGCAGCCGTGGCTTAATAAACTGATAGTTCGATAATTTTCACATCTGTCAACACCAGCTTTCTTTGGGATTAGAATACTCCTCCATGATACTGACAAGGGGGAGATTGAGTCAATAGTTATGGAAATGGCAGAGTATCTAGCAGAATACTAAAGTACTGTGCTGCACATTTTAGCACTGTACACCCATGTTTGTAATTTTTCCGTTAGGAATGGTCAGTTTCCTGAACAATTAAAGTACTCAGCAGTAGAGTCGCTTTACAAAAAGGGAGAAAGGGGTAATGTACACAATTTTAGACCTATTTCTACGCCATCAGTGTTTGCCAAAGTTATTGAAAAGGCTGCGTATGTAAGGATAATTGATGATTTTATTTCACATAATTTTCCGTTAAATGTATATTTTGTTTTTAGAAGTAGTTTAACTACTGAAAATGCTATATTCTCTTTTCTCCGTGAAGTACTGGATGGATTAAACAAAAAGTTTCGAACGCTAGGCATCTTTTTGATTTAACTAAGGAGTTGTATTGATCCCAAAATACTGCTCCAGAAGTTGGAGCCACGGGGAGTAACTCACAATTGGTTCACCTCTTACTTTAAGAACAGACAGCAAAGTATCATTCTCCACAGTACTGACAATGGCTACGTTGTGGGGTCCGAGTAATTCACGGTTAAATGGGGGAGGGGGGGATGTGTGCCCTAGGCATCAGTGCTGGGGCCATTCCTGTTCCTTAGTTATATAAATGATACACCTTCTAGTATTGCAGGTGATTCTAAAATACTTGGTTGTTGACGACACTAGCTTGATAGTGAAAGATGTTATACGCACTGTTTCCAATAATGTAGTTCAAGAAACTTCCTGGCAGAGTAAAACTGTGTGCCCGACCGAGACTCGAACTCGGGACCTTTGCCTTTCGCGGGCAAGTGCTCTACCATCTGAGCTACCGAAGCACGACTCACGACCGGTACTCATTGCTTTACTTCTGCCAGTATCTCGTCTTTACAGAAGATATTCTGGTTCGCAGGAGAGCTTCTGTAAAGTTTGGAAGGTCGGAAACGAGATACTGGCAGAAGTAAAGCTGTGAGTACTGGGCGAGAGTCGTGCTTCGGTAGCTCAGATGGTAGAGCACTTGCCCGCGAAAGGCAAAGGTCCAGAATTCGAGTCTCGGTCGGGCACACAGTTTTAATCTGCCAGGAAGTTTCATATCAGCGCACACTCCGCTGCAGAGTGAAAATGTCATTCTGAATGTAGTTCAAGACATAAGTTAATGGCTTGTAGAAAATAAACTAACGTTAAATCACAGAAAGACTAATTTTTTACAGTTTCCAATAGGCAGTTCAACAAAGCTTGACGAACTAACTACACAGAATGGGCATATGATTACTGAGACTGAGCAATTCAAATTTCTAGGTGTTCAAGCATAGGTGTCGTGGAAGGCCATGTTCAGGATCTTGTTCAAAGACTTAACGCTGCCATTTTTACTATTAGAGCAGTGTATGAAGTAAGTGGTAGTTCGACACGAAATTAGCCTACTTTCCTTATTTTCATTCTCTTATGCCACATGGTATTATATTTGGGGGTAATTTTTCCCATTCTCAAAGGGTATTCTTGGCTCAGAAGCTGGAGGTTCGGGTAATAATTCATTAGTCTGGGTATTCTGACACTGGCCTCTCAAGAAATATATATTCTTTAAAGAAGTAACAGCTTTCCCTCAGCTAATACTAGGCAGAAATTCAATCTGCATTTACATCGTATCTCCTTGACTCTTGTGAAGAAAGGCGTACAGTATTCTGCTGAAATCACTTTCAATACGCTAGAATTAAAAAATGTTAGCAGTAATTCATGCGTTTTCAAATGTAAACTGAAGAGTTTCTTCATGGGTCACTCCTCCTAGCCCTTGAAAAATTAAACTAAATCCCGGTGTTACATTGTTGACTGCGTTTATATGAACTTATAGCTTGTCGTCTTTTTAGGATTCATAAACATTTTATTTTATCTATTACTACTACTTTGTTGTAATTTCATGTACTGGCACGTTATATGACCGTGGATATTTGCTCCTCCATTTGGTCCTGCAGAACGAACTAGACGTGAAAGACAATAAAAAATGAAACCAAATGTAGAAAACGACGTATCAGGGGAAGAGTCAACTAAGGGTGATTCTTGAGTAGCGCTCGAAGCCCGGGGCTCTTATTATATAGGGTCAACAAAGGATATACAAGGTGAACTAGAACTTCACCGACAAACTTTCAGAGGTGATAGTATGGACCAAAAGAAGAAAGAAAGTCTAATAAACATGGGCTTTAAAATGCATATCTTAAGAGCTACAAGTACTTGTTGATCGCCGATACTGTGAAATATTTCTTCTACTGGAACTTCTTTGCTTTCGAAATTTTGGAAGAAGGTAGTGCGGACCATAACAAGAAACAAAAAGTCCAGCATACATCGGCTCTAAAACACATACCTTGATGGCTATGAGCACTTGTGCAGTAGAAGAGATGCGCTTCACACTAGCGAAAATGCACAAGTGTTCGAAACTCTTAAAGTATGCATTTTAGAGGCCATGTTTACTGGACTTTTTTCTCAGTTTGGTCCATACTACCATCTCTGGAAGTTTATTGGCGGAATTGTGGTTCATCCTTACAGATCTAAGGACTGGGGGAGCTTTTCGTTATGGTTTCGTGCAGTAAAAGCAAGAACGTTACGGCAAGGCTTAATCAAAATATCAGTGACAGACGCAACAAGAGGGATATATCACGGAGAGATATATTGTTATTCGTCCTAAGCGTACGTTCCAGAAAGAATTAGGTAATTTATTACTTCGACATACTACCTCTTGCAGAATGGTCACAACGGCAAAGTTAGAGAAGTTTGAGCGCATTGGAGGTATACAGGCACACTTTCTTGCCATTCACCAATCCCGGATAGAACAGGTGAGTCTAACAATACTACCACTTAGGTTAGAAATCAGATTTATAATGTTGCTCACGCAGCATATGTACGCTTTATCGGCAACAACAAATTTATTGACGTGGATGGTATCGTCAGAATGGAAATAATGAAGTCACTGTAAAAAAGTCATTGATTTTGGCACTCATCTTGAATGGATTCCCACGTAGATTTCGTCGAAGTTGTTATGGCTCATCTTGTTGAAACTAGATTGATTCCACTTTTGACTGCTAGAAAGTCCAGATCTGTATTTTAGAAATATTTGAAGACGTAACAAATGCGTTTTTCAGGAAATTCTTAATGATCAAACAGTCCCAGATCAAAACAATGGTATGGTAGAAATAATTTTTGACTTGGTGTTCACGATCCACATTTTTATTACACTTCCTGTAGATTCACATATACTTCTTAATTGTCACCTCATCAAGAAAACAGTTTTGTATCAATCTTCACATATTTAATTTTCACTTTAACCAAACACAAGACTTGACTGTTCTTTTACAAAGCGAAATAACAACTTAACTTCTGCAAAGTGAAACAAAGACTGCTCTGTGTGCATTCGCGCCAAAACGGTTACAAGAAACTCAAAGATTATGACAGTTTCACAGAAATGAATAGACACAAGAACCATATCACTGTAATATATCGATACATCGGAGTACCCATACATTAATAAAAAGCAAATGTGAATATTGTCACAAAAATATGTCTGTTACTTCGCAGAAAGGTAGTACGATATTACTGGTATCGAGAATTGGGGTTGGAGTGCCGTGATGGTCACGTAAATAAAGAACCATGACAACAGGGAGGAAATAAGTGACAGCATAAGTATGGTCGATGGGAGTATTAGAATACTTGTGGTGTATAGATGTAGATAAAGAGAGAGAAAGCGCACAATGCGAATTGTGAAAAAACTGAGCCCTGTCCCTTAGTGCCGGAAATATGAGGATGCATTTGCTGCCTGCGACCCTGCACAAGAAGTAAGAGCAATGTCTCCTCTTACATCCATGTCATTTACGATAGAGCATTAGCTCAGTTAGACTACTAATGCGAGTCAAAATCGAAAATAACTTTGTTGGAGGAACCTTCCCAGTTTCGTTTGAAATAATCCGTAACATACAGGAGGCCGCAAGGAGATTTGAATCCTCTCCTCTCAGTTGCGTGGACCACGTCTTGACCACCGCCAAAACACGCTCGTCGCAGCTTTGTGGAGGCGCCAGCACCGGAAACACGTGGTTTGGAGTCTGCTCACACCTGTGTCACCAACGACCTCGCCGACACTGCGTCGTCGTGTGCTGGACGCAAAATGAAGTTTCTGTAGCACCACGGCTCAGAGCGATGAAGCAACGGCCGACACAAATGGCAACGGCACTGTTTCAGTGTGTGTGTGTGTGTGTGTGTGTGTGTGTGTGTACGTGTATGTGATTTGTGTGTCTACACATCTTCGGATTTTTCCAGTTGCTGACAACTTTGAACTGTCGATAAACTGAAGAGTTCTTATCGCAAGTTCACACTCCACAAAAAAGAATCAAACAGCGTGCTAGGAGGGGGTTACATTAAGGACGCTGCCGCATTTGCTTCACAGCTTGGGATCTCGCATGCTAACAACGCTTACTCTTTATGTACTAAACGTTCTGAGGCCTTCGCCAGCGTCCGGATTTATGGTTCAAAATGAATCAAATGGCTCTGAGCACAATGCGACTTAACTTCTGAGGTCATCAGTCGCCTAGATCTTAGAAATAATTAAACCTAACTAACCTGAGGACACCACACATCCATGCCCGAGGCAGGATTCGAACCTGCGACCGTAGCGGTCGCTCGGCTCCAGACTGGAGCGCCTAGAACCGCACGGCCACTCAGGCCGGCCCGGATTTATGCCGAGATCATTCACGTACTCTTCAGGTAACAGCCGGCCGAGGTATCCATGCGGTTCTAGGCGCTCCAGTCTGGAGCCGCGCTGCTGCTACGGTCGCAGGTTCGAATCCTGCCTCGGGCATGGGTGTGTGTGATGGCCATAGGTTAGTTTGGTTTAGGTAGTTCTAAATTCTAGGGGATTGATGACCACAGCAGTTGAGTCCCATAGTGCTCAGAGCCATTTGAACCATTTTTTCAGGTAACACTGAAATACTATACCAGCGTTTTGTTGCGCTATCCTTAAGAGTATTTACTTGTATCAGCTACTCTAGACAGCAGGCATTTATTTTTGCATTCCATTCACGAATGCAGAGTTGTAAAAAATCATTGATTATACTCTATTTGTGTCTGCACAGTCCCCACGACTACGATATTTGGGTGTATGAAGAAGATTCCCACATTTTGTCCCGAAAACAGAGCGATATTCCATTTCTGCCAGTTGATAGTTTACAGTAATAGCGTCGCAATATAGCAATCACACTGAACCTGTTACAGCACTATGACAGCGTACCGCCCTTCATCGTGTATGCTTGTTGGTGCCGTCGCCGTCGTCGTCTGTTAGTCCAGCACGATACGGATAATCAGCAGGCTACAGGATCAGCGTTTCATGTCTCGTTGACAATGCAACAATCCTGTGCAAGTTAGGTAAAGCTACCAGTTTGGATGATATTCGGGCAGCACAAATAAGGAAATTCGTAAGGTCTACGACTGAATAGTACTTACAGCTTAATAACATTCCAAAAGTATGGGTGAAAGCTCATGCCAGGAAAGGACAGCAGAGACCCAAGGAAAAAAATTGACCAATATCTCTCCTCTGTCTCCTATTTAAGATTTTTAAGTATGATAATCAACAGACGCACCCAGGCTATTAAGCAACACATTATTCCATAACAGGCAAGCTTAATACCAACCAAAGGTGCTGTCGCACAAGTTCTCAACGCCATTCAGCACATTGAGGATGGAGTTGAAAATCGACAAATCACAGAAGTAGCCTTCATTAACTTCACTGCTGCATATTACACAGTGAACCACAGTGTATTGTTATAGAAGAAGTTTGCCCTCACGAAGGACTCCTAACTTGCCAGATTGATCCGAAGCTTGCGACATAATCGCAGGTATTTTTACTGACTGTAAATGAAGAATGCAGAAAAATGGACTGCCCCAAGAAAGTGTGCTATCTCGATTACTGTTCAATATTTACACTAACACCACAAGAAGTTTTATCTATGCAGATAACGGTGAACTAGCCTTACCCTGCCGCCGAAGAAGTAGAACTCACTCTTGATAGTGCTCTGAAGGAACTTGGCACATGTTACAAGGCTAACCACCTCAAGCCAAATGCATCAACATCCCAACTTTGTTCTTCCCACCTCAGAAATCGTGAGGCCTCAAAGAAATTAGGTGTCTTCTGGAATGGAATGCTCGTGGAACATTCTTTCACCCACATACAAGCACCAACAATTTGTTCACGTTAGAATTCACTTAGCTCCGACGTAAGGCACTCGCAACTACACAGAACATTGTGCCGACCACGACTGACCTTGCAACTTATTTAGGATGTTGTACGGAAGCTGTTCGTAGTCAAATACAACTGTGCAACCTGCTGGGTTGGCTAGCATCTGCATTTATGTTAGAGCATGTATTTATCGCAGTGTTTCCATATTTTGTTCACCTACAGTACATTAATGACAAACCTCTCATCAAACAGTGATAAGGTGAGTACAGAAGGAGGAGTGAGTCAGGCAAGGGTATTCCATATCAACGTAACTATTCTCTGCAGTACTGGAGGACTTGTCAATTCCTTAAGTTGAGGAAAAAGGATGATTTTGCTGGCTATATTTTACTGTTTGCGTGTAATGCAGATCATCAACGAATGGGAGAGAGAGGTGTAAACAGACAGAAACTTGGAAGGAGTCTACTGGGGCACACTTGTATGTGACACTAGAATAAGATAAGAACATTAATATAAATTACAGTGAAACTAGTATACTATAAACGATGTACTGTATGTCTCTGATAGGCTTGGTAATGAGGATCGCTGACTGCTCGACAGCAGATCCAAAGATACTGTTTATCGCCTGAGAATGTAGTGTTGGAGTAAGAGAGCGCTAGGCGCACAGTTGTAGGTAGCTGTCTGTGAGGGAAAGAGGATGGAGTAGGCAGTTTTTGTGGTGTGCTGTGTGAAGCCACCAAGTGTTAGATTAATGTAGGTATGTCAATAGTGTTGAACATGGAAGCAGAAGTTTTCATGCAAGCAAGGTAGAGATGTTAAATAACTATGATTTTTGTTTACCAACGCGTTAGTATAGATAGTTAGCTGCTAATTTTTAATTGTTGAGTTACAGCAAAATATACGTAAAGTGATTTGATAAAAAGGCTAGTTAGATATTTCGCTTTTGTAATACTTTTAAGGTTTGTTGACAGAGCTATATGTTGTAGAAAAATATCCGCTACCAGTCACAATAAAAGGTTATTTATTTGTCACACGACCGGTTTCGAACTTGCGCACATCCTCAGGTGTTTATACATTCATGTAAATGTTTATACTGTTGGAGATCAATAAAGATGAAGCACCACTATTACGGTTATGCTGTGATGATAGTTTTGCCACTTAATTATACACTTACTGTCATTTTCACGTCCATATTTCAGTTTTACCAAGTATAGCTTCATATTTCACTATTATGATGTGTACTCGTGAAATACACTATGTTTACATACAAACATGTGGGCTGCGGTCAAAGAACTTGCAACTAAGTATAAACATGTACATGAAGTATAAACACCTGAGGATGGGCGCAAGCCCGAAACGGGTCGTGTGACAAATAAATAACCTTTTATTGTGACTGGTATCGGATATTTTTCTACACCCTATAAAGGAACAGTCACGGAGTTCGACAGCATCCACTATGGATAAAATTCATTTAGAGCTATATGTAATTGATGATTTGCGTTTATGTTGGATTAGTGAAGTTAGACAATATTTATTTATTTATTTATTTATGCATTTATTTTACCTGGCAAGATTAGGGCCTTCAGGCCCTTTCTTACACCTAACCAGGCGTACTCAGATTGAACGAGTTACAGTTTCTACATAACATTAAGGACATATAGCCTATTATGCAGTATTGATGTTAAAGAAAAAAAATAGATATTATAACAGTAGTACAATGATAATTATAACAATAAAAATAATTATAACAATCAATAATAATAATAATAATAATGACTATGTATATGAAAGTAAACATACTTTTCTTTTCTGAATGTCAGTCCCATTGTTAGTTGGGAATTTTCTCGTTACTTGCTGTTTAAATCTCATTGTTTGTGAATCAATTGTAAACAATGTAACTTCAGTTGTCTGATGTTTTTGAAAAGACGAACTTCACTTACAATATAATTTTGCCACAATCAGTACCGCCTACCTGTCCAGGTCATATGTATTTCAAAGAAGTTGGATTTTTCATAAAAGTTTTCATTTATCAGCCAAAACAATTTCGTGTGCATTTCAAAGTATTACAGCCAGCACTGCACATCGTTGAGCCAGTAGCTAGTTCATTTATATTTTTTTGTGAGAGACCAGAATATTTCGCGTTTCACCATTGCTGCTTTAGAGGCAAGACAGTTTAATTTATTTATGATGTGCACAGGGACCGAAGTTATCAGTCTTGAACAGGGCCAGAGAATTTAGTGCCTAAGGGGCTGAATGTATTTTGCAGTGAGTGTATTTCTCTATTCGTATTGGGAATTGCATTGTCCAGTCAATTCGTGTAAAGTTTTGCTATTAATAACACAGAGTAAGCACACCATTTGGAGTTTTATACGCTACACGACAGTTCGAGTTTTCTATCCATTCCACAGTTCAGACATCCATCCAACGCAATCGTAAAGTTTTTTTTTTAAAGAAAAAAAAGAACGTTACAAGCTTTTGCCATCAGACCGGGTGATGCGCTCCGGAAAACACTTGTGTATGGCGTCGCGCCCGCTCAATTGAACGCCAAGTGGGGGTCGTCAACACGCCTAGCGCCCATCTCGCGTTACGCGTTGTACGATGCTAACCAACCACAAGTGGATCGCGTTTCTCTTCATCATTCTCAGGAACGCTAAGAATTCTACGGGTCGCCACCATCTGTAAAACAACACTCCACACACTTAACTTATTCCGTCTGCAGTGGCGAGTCAAGTACCACTTAATGTGAATGTTGGTCAGGAAGACAACAATACCGAGGGGGAGAGAGAGAGAGAGAGAACAAGAGGAGGAGAACAGGAGAGCGAGAGAGAGTGGGAGGAGAGAGGATAAAAGAGAACACGCGGGACGCGAGGGCCCTGTTGCTTTGTACAAATACAGGACGAAAGCAAATCGAGAACAGCCGCCCAGTCCGACAGCTGCCTTCTCCCGCTCATTCTTTCCCCAGCCAAACATTCCACAGATCCAGTTCGTAGCGGATGTCGTGAGGTCTCGAAGAGGTCCTTGTTTCGGAATGCAAACGGATAGTCTCTACAATTTGAACTTCAACACTACACGCATCACTAATACGTATGCAACGAAAACACCACAGGTCACCAAAAGAGGAGGTGCCGCACTGGAGTTGTATAAGAGTGGATTGCGGTTCAGATCCCTAACAAGACCTTCCATGTTTAGGTTTCCCTCGGCTTATCGAAATGACTCAAGGGGAATACCGGGCTATTTCCTTTGCAAGGGCACCGCTAATTTTCTTCATCGTCTTTCCTAATCTGTGCTTGTGCTCCGTCTATAACGAACCTCGTCGTCAACGGTAAGTTTAATTATAATCATCATTCCTTCTTTACAGTACTGGGGCTTTCGGAATATATGCGCAAAGGTATTTGTTTTCCTCTCTTCAAGATTCACTAGGCCCTTCCACTTTCCGTCATTCCGCAAGATAACGTACAGCTATTTTCAGCCGAGGCTGCGAAAGAGCTACCACCTGGATCAGTTAGCTTTCTGCTGAAATAGTGATGCTAATGGCGAACGAAAGTTCCACTTAAGTATTTTTTGCATCTTTTGACATCCCTGTAAAGGAAAGTTAAAGGCGAGAGGCATGTTGATTATTTTAACGATTCGACGAAAACTTCGAGTACTTACGACCAAAAAGGTAAATTACACGTTCGGAGTGTAAATTTTGAAAGGAATTGTCTGGAAGTACCTACGCTAAGCTTAATGAATAGAAGGGAAGAAAGGAAATAAAAACACTGAAGTAAAACTGAGGGCGAATTAAGCTTGCTGTCTAGGACTACCGCCATACAGTTGAAAGGTATGGCAGAGATTTTAAGAACCTATTAAAATCCCTTTTCTGCAAATTATTTCATTGTAAGAAAAGGTTCCCTTATTGTTTCCGTTATATACAGGTAACATGACATAAACGACACCACCCTATCTCAGAACCTGCTAAATTACTGTTTTCCTTTCATGTACCTCGACTCATAAATATAGTCTGGTTCCTGCACAACCTTTCATAACTTTTCGCTCTATGTATTTTATTATTGATAACCCTCAAATGTCCCACCAGAGAAAGTACGGAAACTTCTCTTGGAGAGAAACATGTTATCTTGTGTGGAGTATTAAAACCTTAATCTAGCTTTTATTGTACAACGCCCTATCTTGCAGGGACCGTATACACATGGACCTCGCGTACTAATGTGTTCATATGTCTCTGGATGATCTAAATGTCGTAGCATCAGTCAAGTCCAAATCCGGTAGCACGATCGTTAATGATGTACAAAGCCGAAAACAGGATTGTCAAAGTGTGGGGATGGAAAAAACGTAACGATTAAAACCGGTACCAATATTTTAGTTCTGAATAACCGGGATTTTTCTGTATTTGCTGGGTCTCGGTTATAACAGGTGATTTTTACTTTCTACTAATGACCAAGTAAGAAATCAAAATATCAATTACCAATAGCAACACTGCTAAAATTTTTGGTCTGTATCAGCCAGTTTTAAAAAGCGAGTAATTCCTTCTTGTAAAATTTCCATTCATTTGAAATAATGGGAAAATCGATCAGTGCTATTTTAATACCAATGCCGACAGAAATGAGCAGCAAACACTTTGCATAAGAATTGATACAGCGGTGCTGAGACAATAATGTCTCTATTGCCGGGTGTCATGGCTTAAGGTACGCATATTCGTGCAGTATGTAAGACTCAGTTCTCACCCTGTACCATTGTCTATTTGTAATACCCAAATATGGTATAATAGTCGATTACAACATGATTTTCGAACAGAGTTTCAAAACATTAGAATCAATAGAATACTTGTGACTTTTTTGTAGTATTCAACCACTTGTCTACTTTTCCAGAGAAGCAGCCCACGGTAGGTAGATTGTTTTCTTTTATTTACATATTTAATATTTTGATTTTATGTGTTTTGAAACTGAGTGAGTCAAAATTTTTCAAGCTTTGTTTCATTTCTACCTTTATTACAGGAAATAATAAAAATGAAGTGGCAGGCAAATAATAGTCTTTCGTGTAAAATTTGTAGCGTTCACTTTCTTTAACTATTTCGAATGAAAAATCCATTTTAGTGAAACATATGTTTTTATTTTTTAACGAGAATTCTAATGCAACTGACTTTTTGAGGAACAAAACCAAAAACATCAGGTGAACAATTTAGATGGTGAACAAAAAATATCATTCATCAGGAACAATTACCCGACAGTATTTAAAATTTCAATAATAAATTAATCCAATGGTAAAATATTTATTGTCCAGTCTTCTCATAAATACTCATTCTATAATATATTGTTCTGTAAGTTGACTCCTTTCATCAGAAACAATATCGTTCGAAGACGATACCAGTCATTCAGAGGCCACAGAGCGTCGTATCAAACTCGTTTTTTAGAAACAGTTTTTCCTGAAACCAAAAGTGTTGGCACGATTGCTGTGGAAAATTGATACTTTGGTTTAAACCCAGTTATTAGTAAAAAAAGAGAATTATCTGTTATAACCGAGACCAAACAAAAACCTAAAAATACCGGTTACTCAATACTACAATACCTATACCGGTTTTATCTGGGCGGTATTTCCCACCACTAACACCAGCGTGCAGCTAGAACAGAAATGAAATCCGGTACAGAGAGATTTAAACAACGATAGAATATTTCAAAATACGCAAAAGTTGCAAACGTAAGAAGTTTCGAAAACTTCCCAGTAATGATAAATACTAAGTAAGAAATGTTTGGGAGTAATGGGATTTAAAGTGGCACCCCACATTACGCCAGCTGGCGACACTAGCTGCTGCTCCACAGGGCATTCATCGGCTCGTGGCAGTGGGAAAGTACGCATTAAGCTGTAGAATGTTTCAAGATTCTTACCTAGACAGCTTTTCAGGATTACTGTAGTGGTAATTTTGGCAGTTATCAAGGACAAAAATTAGAGAGCGGAGGGTTATCTACAAGTTGTACCGAAACCAGACTGCAGTTATAAGCTGGAGGGCGCGAAAGGGAGACAGTCACAGAGAAGGCAGTAGGACAAGGCTGTGGGCTATCCCCTGTGTTACTCATTTTATACACTGAGCAAGAGGTAAAGGAAACCAAGGAGAGATTTGCAAAGGAATATAATATTCAGGGAGAAGAAATAAAAACTTTGAGATTTGCGATGACGTAATTGTGTCAGCGACGCTAAGGACTTGGGAGCTGAGTGGAGCAGAACAATGTTTTGAAAAGAATTCGCATGACGAATATCACTAAAAGTAAAACAATGGTAATGAAGTGTAGCCGATTTAGTTCAGGCAATATTGCGGGAAACATTAGGAAATGAGATGCTGTTTAAGCTGCAAAAATAATTGACGACAGCAGAAGTAAAAAAGAATTAAAATGGAGACAGAGAACTGCAATGGAAGCTTTCCTGAAACAGAGAAATGTGTTAAAAACTACTAGTTATATACTTAAGCGTTAGGCAGTCTTTTCTGAAAGTATTTGTCTGGACAACAACATTAAATACAAATGAAAATTGGATGGTATACAAAGCACAAGAGAAGGTTTTACAATGTGGTGCTACAGAAGCATGGTAAACATTAGATGGGATGCATCTTGTATTATTTATGCAGATATCAAAATTCTTTGACAGGATAGACTCGCACGGAGCACTGCATCAAACCAGTCTGTTTCGGTTATCGTGGCGGGCAAATCTTCAGGTCCAGATTGTATACCGATTAGGTTCCTTTCAGATTACGCTGATACTATAGCTCCCTACTTAGCACTCATATACAACCGCTCGCTCACCGATAGATCTGTACCTACAGATTGGAAAATTGCGCAGGTCGCACCAGTGTTCAAGAAGGGTAGTAGGAGTAATCCATTTAACTACAGACCTATATCATTGACGTCGGTTTGCAGTAGGGTTTTGGAGCATATACTGTATTCAAGCATTATGAATCACCTCGAAGGGAACGATCTATTGACACGTAATCAGCATGGCTTCAGAAAACATCGCTCTTGTGCAACGCAGCTAGCTCTTTATTCGCACGAAGTAATGGCCGCTATCGACAGGGGATCTCAAGTTGATTCCGTATTTCTAGATTTCCGGAAAGCTTTTGACACCGTTCCTCACAAGCTGCGGAGCTATGGGGTATCGTCTCAGTTGTGCGACTGGATTCGTGATTTCCTGTCAGGAAGGTCGCAGTTCGTAGTAATAGACGGCAAATCATCGAGTAAAACTGAAGTGATATCAGGTGTTCCCCAGGGAAGCGTCCTGGGACCTCTACTGTTCCTGATCTATATAAATGACCTGGGTGACAATCTGAGCAGTTCTCTTAGACTGTTCGCAGATGATGCTGTAATTTACCGTCTAGTAAGGTCATCAGAAGACCAGTATCAGTTGCAAAGCGATTTAGAAAAGATTGCTGTATGGTGTGTCAGATGGCAGTTGACGCTAAATAACGAAAAGTGTGAGATGATCCACATGAGTTCCAAAAGAAATCCGTTGGAATTCGATTACTCGATAAATAGTACAATTCTCAAGGCTGTCAATTCACCTAAGTACCTGGGTGTTAAAATTACGAACAACTTCAGTTGGAAGGACCACATAGATAATATTGTCAGGAAGGTGAGCCAAAGGTTGCGTTTCATTGGCAGGACACTTAGAAGATGCAACAAGTCCACTAAAGAGACAGCTTACACTACACTCGTTCGTCCTCTGTTAGAATATTGCTGCGCGGTGTGGGATCCTTACCAGGTGGGATTGACGGAGGACATCGAAAGAGTGCAAAAAAGGACAGCTCGTTTTGTATTATCACGTAATAGGGGAGAGAGTGTGGCAGATATGATACACGAGTTGGGATGGAAGTCATTACAGCATAGACGTTTTTCGTCGCGGCGAGACCTTTTTACGAATTTTCAGTCACCAACTTTCTCTTCCGAATGAGAAAATATTTTGTTGAGCCCAACCTACATAGGCAGGAATGATCATCAAAATAAAATAAGAGAAATCAGAGCTCGAACAGAAATGTTTAGGTGTTCGTTTTTCCCGCTCGCTGTTCGGGAGTGGAATAGTAGAGAGATAGTATGATTGTGGTTCGATGAACCCTCTGCCAAGCACTTAAATGTGAATTGCAGAGTAGTCTTGTAGATGTAGATGTAGAAGAGAGTATGTGCAGTCTTTGTCCTGTGCTGAAAACCGTTTTTAGTGCTACAGACAGAACAACACGTTCATCAGCATTTCAGTGAGAGCGCACTTTGAACAATATCGTCACAAGCGACCACTGATGACCCCTTAAAAAATTTAGTTGAAATGTGCCTGGCAAAAGAAATATTTCCTTTATTGGGTTGTATACAGACGATCCTAACCCAAAACTCACAGATGTAATATTAATAGCAACTGAGAGTTTATAGGTCCACAGCATTAAAAATGCCTTACACTTTTCTTTGTATATTTATTTTAACGGTAGCATCGTATTATCAAGCTAAAAATAACAAAAAAAAATGTGTTAAATCTTACGGGACTTAACTGCTAAGGTCATCAGTCCCTAAGCTTACACATTACTTAACCTAAATCATCCTAAGGACAAACACATACACCCATGCCCGAGGGAGAACTCCAACCTCCGCCGGGACCTGCCGCACAGTCAATGACTGCAGCGCCTAAGACCGCTCGGCTAATCCCGCGCGCCTAAAAACAACATTTGACACATTTGTTTTCGAACTTGTGAAACTTATTGGTTGCATTTACTACTTCGTGTAATGTCGTCTTCATTTTTGTGCCACAGTGTAATTATATTTTGCTGAATAACAATTTTTTTTTTAATGTCGTTGTCTGTTCAGCCCAATGAGTGGAATAGCACGTTTCCTAATTTTCACACTTCATTCCTACATTTGTTAACGTGTCCTTTCTGCCTGTCGTGTTGGCAACACCCGCGGGGTGCGCCTCTGTTGCATTACGTTTATGTTGTGACGACTATAAACAAGTGACTTTCGTTCTTCGGTACAAGTGCGTGGTCGAAGGGAGACTGAAGAAATGAGCGCAATTTTCTTAGGATGGGGCATAATTGTCTTCTCCCCTCTCTTTTTCTCTCTGTATGAGCGAGTGCACGCGCGCTCGCTTTTGTGTGTGTGTGTGTGTGTGTGTGTGTGTGTGTGTTCTTGCAGCAATAATGGAATCCACTCCAAAAGTTTCCTTTCTAAAGCACCCGCAGCTTGCATTAATTCAATGAATGACACATCATACATTTTTCCAGTTTCTGCTCCACAACGATTTTAGTAACTCAGTAAGTAGGTGTCAGCTGCGGCCCCGTTTCTGCTGCGCACATCCGTTTGTTATGGTTAAAACGTCTAACATGATCAACGTATTAATATTTATATTAATTTAGTCAATCAATGGTTTCTTACTCAGTGCAGGTTCTTTTTGTATGCGAAAATTTTCCTCGAATGCAGCAGCTACAGCTCTTCGTACTTTCAACGGTGAAGAAAGCAGCACTCTGAAAAATGTATCGGTTCAGTAACCCAAATTTTACATCTACATCTACATTTATACTCCGCAAGCCACCCAACGGTGTGTGGCGGAGGGCACTTTACGTGCCACTGTCATTACCTCCCTTTCCGGTTCCAGTCCAGTATGGTTCGCGGGAAGAACGACTGCCGGAAAGCCTCCGTGCGCGCTCGAATCTCTCTGATTTTACATTCGTGATCTCCTCGGAAGATACAAGTAGGGGGAAGCAATATATTGGATACCTCATCCAAAAACGCACCCTCTCGAAATCTGGACAGCAAGCTACACCGCGACGCAGAGCGCCTCTCTTGTAGAGTCTGCCACTTGAGTTTGCTAAACAACTCCGTAACGCTATCACGCTTACCAAATAACCCTGTAACGAAACGCGCCGCTCTTCTTTGGATCTTCTCTATCTCCTCTGTCAACCCGACCTGGTAAGGATCTCACACTGATGAAAAATACTCAAATATATGTCGAACGAGTGTTTTGTAAGCAACCTTCTTTGTTAATTTACACTTTATAAGGACTCTCCCAATGAATCTCAACCTGGACCCGCCTTACTAACAATTAATTTTATATTATCATTCCACTTCAAACAGTTCCGTACGCATAGTTCCAGATATTTTACAGAAGTAACTGCTACCAGTGTTTGTTCCGCTCTCGTATAATCACACAATAAAGGATCCTTCTTTCTATGTATTCGCAATACATTACATTTATCTATGTTAGGGGTCAGTTGCCACTCCCTGCACCAAGTGCCTATCCACTGCAGATCTTCCTGCATTTCGCTGCAATTTTCTAATGCTGCAACTTCTCTGTATACTACAGCATCATCAGCGGAAAGCCGCATGGAACTATTTACTAGATCATTTATATATATTGTGTAAAGCAATGGTCCCATAACACTACCCGGCACGCCAGAGGTTACTTTAACGTCTGTAGACGTCTCTCCATTAAGAACAACGCTGTGCTCTGTTTGCTAAAAACTCATCATTCCAGCCACACAGCTGGTCTGTTATTCCGTAGGCTCTTACTTTGTTTATCAGGCGACAGTGTGTAACTGTATCGAACGTCTTCCGGAAGTCAAGGAAATTGGCATCTAACTGGGAGCCTGTATCTAATATTTTCTGGGTCTCATGAACAAATAAAGCGAGTTGGGTTTCACACGATCGCTGTATCCGGAATCCATGTTGATTCCTACAGAGTAGATTCTGGGTTTCCAGAAATGACATGATACGCGAGCAAAAAACATGTTCTAAAATTCTACAACAGATCGATGTCAGAGATATAGGCCTATAGTTTTGCGCATCTGCTCGACGACCCTTCTTGAAAACTGGGACTACCTGTGCTCATTTCCAATCATTTGGAACCTTCCGTTCCCCTAGAGACTTGCGGTACACGGCTGTTAGGAGGGGGGGGCAAGTTCTTTCGCGTACTCTGTGCAGAATCGAATTGGTATCCCGTCAGGTCCTGTGGACTTTCCTCTGTTGAGTGATTCCATTTGCTTTTCTATTCCTTGGACACTTATTTTGATGTCAGCAATTTTTTTCGTTTGTGCGAGGATTTAGAGAAGGAACTGGAGTGTCGTCTTCCTCTGTGAAACAGCTTTGGAAAAAGAGGTATTTCAGATTTACGCGTGTCATCCTCTGTTTCAATGCCATCATCAACCCAGAGTGTCTGTATGTGCTGTTTCTATCCACTTACTGATTTAACGTAAGACCAGAAGTTCTTGGATTTTCTGTCAAGTCGGTACTCACAACTGACGAGCTTCTTATTTATAGTATGTATCTAATTTACATATTTTCGTCGTGTGAAATACTTTTGACATCATAACTGTTCCTGTTGACTTAAAAGGGTCCATGTTGAAATACTAGACAGCGAGTGAAAAGAAACGGCTATAAAACGTCCAGCGAGGGGCCTGAGATTCGTGCGACCAGTGCAGCCACAGCCCCCGGGTATTCCTGCGTGCAGGGGTGTGCCAGCCCTTTGTATGCTACAGGGCGGCGGGCAAGCTCTGCCACTATGATACGAGTCTGCAGCCACCACCAGCCTGCACTCGTCCATCCCGTGTAGTCGGCGCGTTGTTGCGTAGCTGCTGAGGGGGGACAAAGCGACAGTGCGCCGGGAACCTAGTATCTGCGCCAGTGCTTCTGCGCGTCTCAGAAATACCACTAATACCCGCTGCTATTCGTCCCCACCTGCTACTTCAGTACTGTTTACGTCGTAGATAAGGATGCTATCACTCGTCTTTTGCATATGAATTTTTATCTTTGTTTTTATTCAAACGTATTTATCCTAATTACTTTGCGCATCTTCAGTGCCTTCCAAATAAGTGTTTCCAAACACCATCTTTGTTTACAAAGTGTGACAGTTTATACGTGGTGTATTAAGACTCAGACGGGAGCCAATAACCACTGGAGACAATGCCACAGATTAGGCCAAAGTCGTAACACAAAACACACACGTCGTATTAACGCGTACAAAGCCACCTGTTGGTAGAGGTTTCAATCTTTGAATCACGTTCTGGATATAAATTAACAGTGACCGACAACAGTAAACTTGTTGTTTCATTCCAGAAACAGCCTCTTTCCGCGGATTCATTAATTACTAAGATATCGTATCAACTTCATTTTTGCAAATAAAACTTCCGTTAGTTGCTGCTAGGATGGTAATTCTGAAACACGAATTCAATGCCTTTACACTCTTCAAAGTCCGAGTGTTAGATTCGGAGTAGATGCAATATTTAGAATTTATCTGTTCTGAACATAAAAACGATTGAGGCCTTATGCAGAAGTTCGTGATTTCATAACCGAATAAGGAAATGCGTCATGTCAGATAAGGAGTGAACAAGAGCGTTTCACCGACGCGATACCTGTATAAAACGGTCACAGAGCAAATGTAGCTTTTCATTTTGTCTGTGTCGTTCATGTGTGTCGAGAACTGGTAAGTCTGAAGAATAAAATTAACCAAGAGAAACTAGTTATGCTACTTTCTTTTTACGGAGAATCCAGAAGAAACGCGATCAAAACAGTTGAGTTGAAGCCAAAAAATTATTCCGAAGGACAATGTCTCATGTACCCATCGCTACCAAATATCAGTAAGTTATTTTATATTTTCTTCGTAATCCAGTCTTACTAAATGGGGTCACGCCACTATTATCAAATTTTGTATCTTTTCTGTAGACCAATCCAAGGTACCTAAATAAACGCGAAACTCGTCATTGGGAAGTAATAAAATTTTTTAACGCTGCAAACGAAGACTGTTCGTTTCTTCATCTCACACATACACCGGAATGAAATGGAAAAGTGTCCAAAAATGCAGTGAATACGTAAACAACTGTTAGCCAATGTAGTGGTCCGTCTTGATTTTTTTTTTTTAATGCGCCAAACACGTTTTGACCATCGCGATCATCAGAATCTTTCACATAAGCAGAAGAAATGAGCATAAATATTTCTAGAATAATACATTGCATAAGAACAGAATGAAGACATACAACATTGGTTAGTCCAAATTACTCTTCTGGCGGACGCAAAACTTCATAATAATCTGTCTGCTGTAACTGGGAGCGTTTTGGGGCTGCGCTACGATTGTCCGCCAGGGAGACACGAGAGCGCTGCTCAAAGTTTAGAGGGGAAGGTAGAGAGGATGGGACTGCGCATTGTTATTCCGCAACGGCAAGTGACTTGACCATTCGGGTTTTGAGCCTTTAAGTTTTTCTTTCGGGACGGCAACTGCCACGATGGAGCGCGGAGGCATCAAGCACCGCCTGTGCGACACTCCGGCTGAGCTCAGTCGCACCGTTGACCTCCACGCGCGCGATACAGTGGTGGTAAGACGCCAATGCAATGCTAAAGGATGGCGCAAGAGTGTGGAATAATTTGCACAGGGATTTTTTTGTTATAGTCTGTTAAACTCAGGAGGGCCCCAGTGCCTATCCAAAGTGCTAGTTCACAGGTGCAACAGGAGACCTCTTGTTTTACACCGAAGAGCCAAAGACACTGGTACTACGGCATAAAGTCAAGAGCCGGCACGCCAGTCGGGAACGAGAGAGCAGAGAGGGCTGTGATGAAGACGTCAGCCAATCGCACGCTGACCGACCTCCCTCCAGAACGACAACGCGACAGCAGGGGCCTCTATGCGGAGAGAACATAAACGCCGAGCCCGACTCGCCGCGGCCGTTTCTACAAGAAGCTTCAAAGACCAGCAACGTAAATAGAAACGCCAAAGCTCATTACTTTGCTCGTACATTCTACATTACAAGCCATTAAAATTGCTACACCACGAAGATGACATGCTTTTTTTTTGTGTCATCAGTCTACTGACTGGTTTGATGCGGCCCGCCACGAATTCCTCCCCTGTGCTAACCTCTTCATCTCAGAGTAGCACTTGCAACCTATGTCCTCAATTATTTGCTTCCTCTACAGTTTTTGCCCTCTACAACTCCCTCTAGTACCATGGAAGTCATTCCCTCATGTCTTAGCAGATGTCGTATCATCCTGTCCCTTCTCCTTATCAGTGTTTTCCACATATACTTTCCTCTCCAATTCTGCGTAGAACCTCCTCATTCCTTACCTTATCAGCCCACCTAATTTTCAACATTTGTCTATAGCACCACATCTCAAATGCTTCGATTCTCTTCTGTTCCGGTTTTCCCACAGTCCATGTTTCACTACCATACAATGCTGTACTCCAGACGTACATCCTCAGAAATTTCTTCCTCAAATTAAGGCCGGTATTTGATATTAGTAGACTTCTCTTGGCCAGAAATGCCTTTTTTGCCATAGCGAGTCTGCTTTTGATGTCCTCCTTCCTCCGTCCGTCATTGGTTATTTTACTGCCTAGGTAGCAGAATTCCTTAACTTCATTGACTTCGTGACCATCAATCCTGATGTTAAGTTTCTCGCTGTTCTAATTTTTCTACTTCTCATTACCATCGTCTTTCACCGATTTACTCTCAAACCATACTGTGTACTCATTAGACTGTTCATTCCGTTCAGCAGATCATTTAATTCTTCTTCACTTTCACTCAGGATAGCAATGTCATCAGCGAATCGTATCATTGATATCCTATCACCTTGTATTTTAATTCCACTCCTGAACCTTTCTTTTATTTCCATTATTGCTTCCTCGATGTACAGGTTGAAGAGTAGGGGCGAAAGGCTACAGCCTTGTCTTACACCCTTCTTAATACGAGCACTTCGTTGTTGATCGTCCACTCTTATTATTCCCTCTTGCTTGTTGTACATATTGTATATGACCCGTTTCTCCCTATAGCTTACCCCTACTTTTTTCAGAATCTTGAACAGCTTGCACCATTTTATATTGTCGAACGCTTTTTCCACGTCGACAGATCCTATGAACGTGTCTTGATTTTTCTTTAGCCTTGCTTCCATTATTAGCCGTAACGTCAGAATTGTCTCTCTCGTGCCTTTACTTTTCCTAAAGCCAAACTGGTCTTCACCTAGCGCATTCTCAATTTTCTTTTCCATTCTTCTGTATATTATTCTTGTAAGCAGCTTCGATACATGAGCTGTTAAGCTGATTGTGCGATAATTCTCGCGCTTGTCAGCTCTTGCCGTCTTTGGAATTGTGTGGATGATGCTTTTCCGAAAGTCAGATGGTATGTCGCCAGACTCATATATTCTACACACCAACGTGAATAGTCGTTTTGTTGCCACTTCCCCTGATGATTTTAGAAATTCTGATGGAATGTTATCCCTTCTGCCTTATTTGACCGTAAGTCCTCCAAAGCTCTTTTAAATTCCGATTCTAATACTGGATCCCCTATCTCTTCTAAATTGACTTCTGTTTCTTCTTCTAACACATCAGACAAATCTTCACCCTCATAGAGGCTTTCAATGTATTCTTTCCACCTATCTGCTCTATCCTCTACATTTAACAGTGGAATTCCCGTTGCACTCTTAATGTTTCCACCGTTGCTTTTAATGTCACCAAAGGTTGTTTTGACTTTCCTGTATGCTGAGTCTGTCCTTCCGACAATCATATCTTTTTCGATGTCTTCACATTTTTCCTGCAACCGTTTCGTCTTAGCTTCCCTGCACTTCCTATTTATTTCATTCCTCAGCGACTTGTATTTCTGTATTCCTGATTTTCCCGGAACGTGTTTGTACTTCCTCCTTTCATCAATAAACTGAAGTATTTCATCTGTTAGCCATGGTTTCTTCGCAGCTACCTTCCTTGTACCTATGTTTTCCTTCCCAACTTCTGTGATGGCCCTTTTTAGAGACATCCATACCTCTTCAACTGTGTTGCCTACTGCGCTATTCCTTATTGCTGTATCTATAGCGTCAGAGAACTTCAAACGTATCTCGTCATTCCTTAGAACTTCCGTATCCCACTTCTTAGCGTATTGATTCTTCCTGACTAATGTCTTGAACTTCAGCCTACTGTTCATCACTACTATATTGTGATCTGAGTCTATATCTGCTCCAGGGTACGCCTTACAATCCAGTACCTGATTTCGGAATCTCTGTCTGACCATGATGTAATCTAATCGAAATCTTCTCGTATTTCCAGGCCTTTTCCAAGTATACCTCCTCCTCTTGTGATTCTTGAACAGGGTATTCGCTATTACTAGTTGAAACTTGTTACAGAACTCAAGTAGTCTTTCTCCTCTTTCATTCCTTGTCCCATGCCCATATTCTCCTGTAACCTTGTCTTCTACTCCTTCCCCTACAACTGCATTCCAGTCGCCCATGACTATTAGATTTTCGTCCCCCTTAACATACTGCATTACCCTTTCAATATCCTCATACACTTTCTCTATCTGTTCATCTTCAGCTTGCGACGTCGGCATGTATACCTGAACTATCGTTGTCGGTGTTGGTCTGCTGTCGATTCTGATTAGAACAACCCGGTCACTGGACTGTTCACAGTAACACACCCTCTGCCCTACCTTCCTATTCATAACGAATCCTACACCTGTTATACCATTTTCTGCTGCTGTTGATATTACCCGATACTCATCTGACCAGAAATCCCTGTCTTCCTTCCACTTCACTTAACTGACCCATACTATATCTAGATTGAGCCTTTGCATTTCCCTTTTCAGATTTTCTAGTTTCCCTACCACGTTCAAGCTTCTGACATTCCACGCCCCGACTCGAAGAACATTATCCTTTAGTTGATTATTCAATCTTTTTCTCATGGTAACCTCCCCCTTGGTAGTCCCTTCCCGGAGATCCGAATGGAGGAGTATTCCGGAATCTTTTGCCGATGGAGAGATCATAATGACACTTCTTCAACTACAGGCCACATGTCCTGTGGATACACGTTACGTGTCTTTAATGCAGTGGTTTCCATTGCCTTCTGCATCCTCATGTCGTTGATCATTGCTGATTCTTCCGCCTTTAGGAGCAATTTCCCACCCCTAGGACAAGAGAGTGCCCTGAACCTCTATCCGCTCCTCCGCCCTCCTTGACAAGGCCGTGGGCAGAATGAGGCTGACTTCTTATGCCGGAAGTCTTCGGCCGCCAATGCTGATTATTTATCATAATTTAGGCAGTGGCGGGGATCGAACCCGGGACCGAACACGTTTTGATTATGAATCAAAGACGCGATGAATCAAAGACGCGAAATTTAACCGACAGGAAGAAGATGCTGTGACATGCAAATGACTAGCTTTTCAGAGCATTCACACAAGGTTGGCGCCGGTGGCGACACCTACAACGTGCTGACGTGAGGAAAGTTTCCGACCGATTTCTCATACACAAACAGCAGTTGACTGGCGTTGCCTGGTGAAACGTTGTTGTGATGTCTCGTGTAAGGAGGAGAAATGCGTACCATCACGTTTCCGACTTTGATAAAGGTCGGATTGTAGCCTATCGCGAATGCAGTTTATCGTATCGCGACATTGCTGCTCGCGTTGGTCGAGGTCCAATGACTGTTAGCAGAATATGGAATCGGTTGGTTCAGGAGGATAATACGGAACGCCGTGCTGGCTCCCAACGGCCTCGTATCACTAGCAGTCGAGATGACAGGCATCTTATCCGCATGACTGTAACGGATCGTGCAGCCACGTCTCGATCACCGAGTCAACAGATGGGGACGTTTGCAAGACGACAACCATCTGCACGAACAGTTCGACGACCTTTGCAGCAGCATGGACTATCAGCTCGGAGACCTTGGCTGCAATTACCCTTGACGCTGCATCACAGACAGGAGCGCCTGCGATGGTGTACTCAACGACGAACCTGGGTGCACGAATGGCAAAGTTTCATTTTTTCAGATGAATCCATGTTCTGTTTACAGCAACATGATGGTCGCATCCGTGTTTGGCGACATCGCGGTGAACGCACATTGGAAGCGTGTATTCGTCATCGCCATACTGGCGTATCACACGGTGTGATGGTATGGGGTGGTTACACGTCTCGGCCACCTCTTGTTCGCATTGACGGCACTTTGAACAGTGGACGTTACATTTCAGATGTGTTCCGACCCGTGGCTCTACCCTTCATTCGATCCCTGCGAAACCCTACATTTCAGCAGGATAATGCACGACCGCATGTGCAGGTCCTGTACGGGCCTTTCTGGATACAGAAATTGTTCGACTGCTGCCCTGGCCAGCATATTTTCCAGATCTCTCACCAGCTGAAAACATTTGATCAATGGTGGCCGAGAAACTGGCTGGTCACAATACGCCAGTCAGTACTCTTGATGAACTGTAGTATCGTGTTGAAGCTGCATGGTCAGCTGTACCTGTACACGCCATCCAATCTCTGTTTGACTCAATGCGCAGGCGTATCAAGGCCGTTATTACGGCCAGAGGTGGTTGTTCTGGGCACTGAACTCTCAGGATCCATGCACCCAAATTGCGTGAAAACGTAATCACATGTCAGTTCTTGTGTAGTATATCTGTCCAATGAATACCTGTTTATCATCTGCATTTCTTCTTGGTGTAGTAATTTTAATGGCCAGTTGTGTACTTAGCTCAAACATATTGTTATACCGAAGAAATTCAATTATTTTGTCTGTCACCCTTTGCTTGCGACACATCTATGTAGTTCTCAAAGTTAGGTATTGTCATTTCCTTTTCGTAATAAAACTCATCAAAACGATTTGCTTGAATTGTTTGTCTAGCGATCCTATACACCCCATATTAGACGACTAGGCAGGATTCAACAACTGGCACACCTGCCTAATAGCGTGTTGGGTCCCGACGAGCACGCATAAGCGCTGTAACACGGAGTGACATGGACTCGACTAATATCTAGAGTAGTTCTGGAGGCAACTGACACCATGAATCCTGCAGGGCTGTCCATAAATCCGCAAGAGTACGAGGGGGTGGGGGTCTCTTCTGAGCAGCATGTTGCTAGGCATCACAGATATGCTCAATAATGTTCATGTCTGGGAAGTTTGGTGGTCAGTCATAGTGTTTACTCAGAAGTGTGTTCCTGGAGTCACACTGTAGCAATTCTGGGTGTGTGGGGTGTCACTCTGTCCTGCTGGAGTTGCCCAAGTTCATCGGAGTGCACAATGGAGATGAATGGATGCAGGTGTTTAGACAGAATGCTTATGTACGTGTCACCTGTCAGAGTCGTGTATAGAAATACCAGGGCTCCCGTATCACTCCAAATGCACACGCCCGACACCATTACAGAGCCTTCACCAGCTTGAACAGTCTCCTGCCGACATGAAGGGTTCATGGATTCATGAGTTTGTCTCCATGCCGCACACGTCCATGCGCTCGATACAATTTGAAACGAGACTCGTCCGGCCAGGCATCATGTTTCCAGTCATCAGAAGTCCAATGTCGGTGTTCACAGAACCAGCCGGGGTGTAAAGCTTTTGGTCGTGCAGTCGTCAAGGGTACACCAGTGGGCCAGCAGCTCCGAAAGCTCATATTTATCTTGTTTTGTTGAACGGTTCGTACGCTGACACTTGTTGATGGCCCAGTATTGAAATCTGCAACAGTTTACAGAAGGGTTGCACTTCTGTCATTCTGAACGATTCTCTTCACTAGTCGTTGGTCCTGTTCTTGCAGGATCTTTTCCGGCCGCAGCATTGTTGGAGATCTGATGTTTTACCGCTCTCCTGATATTCACGGTACACTTGTCAAATGGTAGTACAGGAAAATCCCCACTTGATCGGAGATGCTGTGTCCCATCGCTCGTGCGCTGACCATAACACCACGTCCAAACTCACTTAAATCTTGATAACCTGCCATTGTAGCAGCAGTAACCGATCTAACAAGAGCACCAGCCACTTGTCTTATACAGGCTTTGCCGACTGCAGAACCGTATTGAACCTGGTTACATATCTCTCTATTTGAATACGCATGCTTATACCAGTTTATTTGGCGCTTCAGCGTATTCTTCGCCTTTTGGGGTGGTGTGGGTAACGGTTCGAAAAATCACTCATTTTAAAAATTAATGCTGGAGATAGCCCCGAATTTATTAATGCTAAAGGCAGGTATCCTTTTCCTTAACATTCAAATTGTGTGTTTTTCCTCTCTTCTTTTTTTGTACTCAGTTGTCAATTTATAAACTTTAATGTAGTGTCAGTGCCCAACATTCGGAGATTAACTCTCCTGCTACGTCCGCTGTTGGTTATCCTCTATTTTTCTGCATTAATTCATTTTTGTTGCACTGTCAAATCATTACTTTCATTTAATATCGAATAAACTATGTCTTGCATGATCTGTGAACTTGATTTGATAATTAGAAGGGGAAACTTTTTACATTGATTGCAACGGGTTCTTTCACCACAAGCTAACGATTACGGTCACGATTAACTATAGAAAGATGACAGGCATCTCCTTTACGAGCGCAGTTGTTTCACAAAGATGGTTGATAGTTACATAGGGGACTCCCTGCAGCATTTGATCTGGCGTGCCAGGGAAAATAACATGCTACCTTGTCAGCGCAAGAAGCACTCGTAGAACCGATGATTAGCTAGTAAGACACCGGCATCTTCCACGGTATCGTCTAAAATATGTCCACCCACAAACCAGGCTTCAGATCATACTGCTGCCGGAATAAGTCGCTATACTTCTTTCTGCTCTTCTTCTTACGTGTTTCTACGCCCTTAATTTTGAAGTTCAGGGAAATGCTCGGACGTATTTAAATCTTGGTAAGTGCCTGTTGTGCGCTGACGGAAGAAAGATTGAATTTGAACGTTCTGTCGATGACGATGCTGCTAGAGACGAACATAATCTCGCACACCCGCAGTCGACTGGTTCCACATTCCGATTGGTAGAAACGTTTTAATCTCTGTCACTTACTCGTTGGCGCAGCATTCTTATTCCACACTAGTTGTTCAGCGCGGCCGTGCTCGCATATCGGTATTCTTGTAATGATGAGTGATGGTAAGTAAGTAAGCTGTTTTACGCGCAGTAACGTCAGCTGCTCTCTAGTCTCTGCTTATTCGGGTAATCGTAGCATGATGCTTAGATGACCGCTCCCCACCCCCATTCCGACTACCCCGACAGACTACTGCGTGTCACGCATACATCGTTGCTACTGGGCGGTGCACGCGGAGAGGCGTGGATAGGAGCGCGCATCTGTGCACCGCGCTACTGAAGCAGCTATTCATTATACAATGTGCGCATTGTGCAACAAATTTAATAATTATTTTACACGATTTATGTTCACTGCTGTAAAAAAAAATAAGTTCCATCCTCGACCTGATCCTTAAGTGTCAACTTTTCTTTCCTTTCTACTTTCTAACGTAGCCTGTGTTCGTCCTCAGAGATCAAGCCATCTCCATATCAAATTTCATCGAAATTGATTTAGCACTATAGTCGTACAAACGTAACCGTTGCTCTCGCACGTGTTATAGTATGAACGCATGGGTTAAACGCATTGACGATAGGGTAAGCATTGTATTCATTGTGTTGAATAGTTATATAGAACGTAGCAACCAATAAAAGCATTTTCGCAAGTATGATATACTTGGAAATAGATTTTTCAAAGAATAAATATACACTCCTGGAAATGGAAAAAAGAACACATTGACACCGGTGTGTCAGACCCACCATACTTGCTCCGGACACTGCGAGAGGGCTGTACAAGCAATGATCACACGCACGGCACAGCGGACACACCAGGAACAGCGGTGTTGGCCGTCGAATGGCGCTAGCTGCGCAGCATTTGTGCACCGCCGCCGTCAGTGTCAGCCAGTTTGCCGTGGCATACGGAGCTCCATCGCAGTCTTTAACACTGGTAGCATGCCGCGACAGCGTGGACGTGAACCGTATGTGCAGTTGATGGACTTTGAGCGAGGGCGTATAGTGGGCATGCGGGAGGCCGGGTGGACGTACCACCGAATTGCTCAACACGTGGGGCGTGAGGTCTCCACAGTACATCGATGTTGTCGCTAGTGGTCGCGGAAGGTGCACGTGCCCGTCGACCTGGGACCGGACCGCAGCGACGCACGGATGCACGCCAAGACCATTGGATCCTACGCAGTACCGTAGGGGACCGCACAGCCACTTCCCAGCAAATTAGGGACACTGTTGCTCCTGGGGTATCGGCGAGGAGCATTCGCAACCGTCTCCATGAAGCTGGGCTACGGTCCCGCACACCGTTAGGCCGTCTTCCGCTCACGCCCCAACATCGTGCAGCCCGCCTCCAGTGGTGTCGCGACAGGCGTGAATGGAGGGACGAATGGAGACGTGTCGTCTTCAGCGATGAGAGTCGCTTCTGCTTGGTGCCAATGATGGTCGTATGCGTGTTTGGCGCCGTGCAGGTGAGCGCCACAATCAGGACTGCATACGACCGAGGCACACAGGGCTAACACCCGGCATCATGGTGTGGGGAGCGATCTCCTACACTGGCCGTACACCTCTGGTGCTCGTCGAGGAGGCACTGAATAGTGCACGGTACATCCAAACCGTCATCGAACCCATCGTTCTACCATTCCTAGACCGGCAAGGGAACTTGCTGTTCCAACAGGACAATGCACGTCCGCATGTATCCCGTGCCACCCAACGTGCTCTAGAAGGTGTAAGTCAACTACCCTGGCCAGGAAGATCTCCGGATCTGTCCCCCATTGAACATGTTTGGGACTGGATGAAGCGTCGTCTCACGCGGTCTGCACGTCCAGCACGAACGCTGGTCCAACTGAGGCGCCAGGTGGAAATGGAATGGCAAGCCGTTCCACAGGACTACATCCAGCATCTCTACGATCGTCTCCATGGGAGAATAGCAGCCTGCATTGCTGCGAAAGGTGGATATACACTGTACTAGTGCCGACATTGTGCATACTCTGTTGCCTGTGTCTATGTGCCTGTGGTTCTGTCAGTGTGATCATGTGATGTATCTGACCCCAGGAATGTGTCAATAGTTTCCCCTTCCTGGGACAATGAATTCACGGTGTTCTTATTTCAATTTCCAGGAGTGTATTTCCATAATTCGCGCAATTTTCCATAGGTCAATAAAAGTCTTGTACCACACATTTTCTAAAGTAGCTTATGTTCTGCCTCGGCGTTCAAGCTATTTCCATACCAAATTAGACCAAATCTATTGAGCGGTTTAAGTGTGTAAAGGAACTAGACAAAAATAGTGTCGTATTTACCAAACTTAAAATTAAGTTATCTTTTTCTCTTAATCCGATTTTGATCAAATGAAACCTATACATTGCTCCAAGCTACGCTAAAATCCGCAGTCAGAACTTGATGCAAATTCGTGTCGCTGTTTTGGAGATTCTTGTTCATATGGTTCAAAATGCTCTGAGCACTATGGGACTTAACATCTGAGGTCATCAGTCCCCTAGAACTTACAAGGGAACCTCCCCATCGCATCCCCTTCAGATTTAGTTATAAGTTGACACAGTGGATAGGCCTTGAAAAACTGAACACAGATCAATCGAGAAAACAGGATTAAGTTATGTGGAACTATGAAAAAATAAGCAAAATATACAAACTGAGTAGTCCATGCGCAACATATGCTACATTAAGGATAATGTGAGCTCAGGAGCACAGTGATCGCGTGGTTAGCGTGAGCAGCTGCAGAACGAGAGGTCCCTGGTTTAAGTCTTTTTCCCTCGAGTGAAAAGTTTATTTTTTTTTCAGACAATTATTTTGCGAAGCTGCACAGGTACACAGAGCAGTATTGTTTACGTGATCGTGTGTCAATTATCAAAGTTCAGGCACTCACACATAATCAAATTCTCTCTCCAAAATTCCAGGACATGTTCAGATTTGCTTGGACATATTTGACGGTTTACACACGGAAAAATTTGAAAACGTTATAAACATATGTTTTTACTGAGCACAGGGAAAACTGTGCGACTGTCAAACTGTTGCATTCATTTGTTCCAGTTTTAGTGACAAACTCTTATGATTTCATCACTTTTTTGGGAATGATTATCGCATCCACAAGGAAACCTAAATCGGGCAAGGTAGAAGAATCTTTTTACCCATTCGCCAAGTGTACAAGTTAGGTTGGTCGACAACATATTCCTGTCATGTGACGCACGTACCGTCACCAGTGTCGTATAGAATATATCAGACGTGTTTTCCTGTGGAGGAATCGGTTGACCTATGACCTTGCGATCAAATGTTTTCGGTTCACATTGGAGAGGCACGTCCTTTCATCTACTAATCGCACGGTTTTGCGGTGCGATCGCAAAACACAGACACTAAACTTATTACAGTGAACAGAGACGTCAATGAACGAACGGACAGATCATAACTTTGCGAAAATAAAGAAAATGAACTCTTCACTCAAGGGAAGACTTGAACCAAGGACCTCTTGCCCCGCTCTTGCCTTGCTCACACTAACCACGGGACCACGGCGCTCCTGAGCTCAAACTATCCTTGGTGTTGCTTATCTTGCGCATTGACTACTCAGTTTGTATATTTTGCTTTATTTTTTTCATAGTTCCACACAGCTTCTTCCTGTTTTCTCGATTCATCTGTGTTCAGTTTTTCAAGGCCTGTCCACTGTGTCAGCTTATAACTAAATCTGAGGGGAGTGCGATGGGGAGGTTCCCTTGTTGGAACTACTTAAACATAACTAACCTAAGGACATCACACACCTCCGAGACAGGATTCGAACCTGCGACCGTAGCAGCAGCGTGGTTGCGGACTGAAGCGCGAGATTAGTGTGTTCAGACTAATTGACAAGACATTGCGGTTTTACAGTTTTATTTTCAGTATAGATGAGCGCTGTGCGAGTGCTAACGGGGGGTGCCACGTCTTCATGAAACTCTCCGACGGTGTAACCAAGTAACTTACTTTTGGGATCCCTCTCCTGATGACCAGTACAAGAAGACGTTTCTGCCGGGGTTGGATACCAAATGCGCAAAAACGTCAAAGAAATTTCGCAAAAATTAACTTTTATTACCGCAAAAAATAATTTTTTATTACCTTAAAGGGCAAATTTTCAATATCGCAAAATTGTCCACAGCTCGTGGTCTCGCGTTCTCGCTTCCCGAGCACGGGGTCCCGGCGGGGTCAGGGATTTTCACCTGCCTCGAGATGACTGTGTGTTGTGTCGTCATCATCTTCATTCATCCCCATTACGGTCGGAGGAAGGCAATGGCAAAACACCTCCATTAGGACCTTGCCTGGTACGGCGGTGCGGGTCTCCCGCATATTTCCCCTACGCTCTGTCAAGGAGTATGGGACTTCATCATTATCGCAAAATTAATGTTCTAATTACGTACTAAGCAAGTTTTGCAGCTATGCATTAGTTTCATCCCGTTCAGCTTGTATAACTGTTGCTGCTTGTAGATGGCGCTAGATCGAAGATTGTGCGTCGACTCTATAGCCGCAGGCTGAAGCTATTGAGATAGGGCTACACGAGGTGGAAGGCTGTATGTTGTCTTCGCTGGTGTGTTAGGCATCTCTATGTACACAGTTGGAAGTTACTACTTTACGCAGGTAGTTGGAATGAGGCATGGACAGTGATATCGAAGTGTATTTATCTTTTTATTGTCAGCTAAAGCGTTTAAAGGATGGACTTCATAAAAACTATTACGAATCGTGGAGTGTATTGTATTATTAAGGACTATTTTAAACATGGAAAGCAACGTAAAATAAGGACAGGTGAAATTTCGTGGAGGTGTACGAAGTAGAACTGTGTCGCAACTTTACAGACTAATGCGGAAACGGGTGAAATAGTGTATCTAAGAGACACCCGTGATCGTGAAAGCAAAAGTGCTAGGATTATTGATTCACATGTTATATAGAATAAATGGAAAAGAAAAGCGTGTGAAGAACTAACTTCACAACCTAGTAAAATAATACAAACAGAATTATGTCGGTCAGCTACCTGTGGAATACGGAGAAAGGAGACAGCTAATTTTGGTTTATCAAGGTACAGAGCCCTCAGGAAACAAATGGACACTCATCCTGGTAGCGCATAGGAGGTACTAAAGCAGTTAAACAATTTAGGTATTTCAACAAAACGAGACGAGAAGTTCTGCTTCTTAAACCTGTAAAATACTATATTATTTTTCAGTTGCGAACAAAATCTGCAATTTCTATGTAGTTATATGCGTACTTTATCGGCGGATGTCTCACCAAAACACTTTCATCAACTTTACACGTTACATACACATGTTACTTATCTGTGCTTTAACACAGTGCATTATAATAGAAAAATAAATAGAAGTTACCATGAAAATGACAGTGTTGCTACTGCATTATGGAAAAATATCAACCTGGTGACTTATTTTTAGTGGAGTACGTAAAAGGAACGCACATCGGTTCCAGCCACCCTCGGGCAAGGGTGTGTATGTTTGCACTTAGGATAATTTAGGCTAAGTAGTGTGTAAGCTTAGGGACTGATGACCTTAGCAGTTAAGTCCCATAAGATTTCATACACTTTTTTTGAGGGGGGGGGGGGGTCAACCAGAGTGCTGCGCTGCCAGTTTTAAAGATAAATTGTACATTTTATATTTGTGATAGTAATTTATAATATTTTGCATGAAAGATACGTGCTTGTGCTTGTCGGTAAAGCTAGGCTGTGTGGTGGAAGTGCAATCCGACGATACGCACTGAACGCCCACCCACTCCCACGCACGCTGCAACTTTGGAACAGTTTCGCACATACTGAGGCGCCACGGCGTCGTACTCAAACCAGCTCTGCTGAAGTCGAGTGCCGCGACAGCTCGGCGACCTTGAGGGAGGAGGCAGGCTCCCAGTAGGTAATAGCGGTTTAATTCATGTCTCTTTATCTCGCTCTCGAGGTGGCAGTGGACGCGAACGATAAGATCTTGCAGTATTTACACTGGGTAAATCGTTAAGGCGTAGCTAACTCTTTCCTACGGCGTTATCTGTAGAAGAGAGCTCATGAATGTGATGCATGACTTACAATGGTCATAGAAATAATATTGACAAATCAGACATAAAAACAATCTGTAAAAACTCGTATTGTCGCACGAGAATGACTGTATGGGGGGGGGGGGGGGGGGGAGGACGGTGGGAGGGGAGGGGAGGTGGTAAGTCAATGACCACATCACTGTTTCCAACAACTTAATTTTTTAATTAACCTTCTCGCTTTTTAATACTTTCTTATTACCTTATTTATATTCAATGTTATATAAATATATTTGCGCTCTTCCTGAGGATTACGTTTATTCTATTGGTGCCGGCCGGTGTGGCCGTGCGGTTCTAGGCGCTTCAGTCTGGAACAGCGTGATCACTACGGTCGCAGGTTCGAATCCTGCCTCGGGCATGGATGTGTGTGATGGCCTTAGGTTTGTTAGGTTTAAGTAGTTCTAAGTTCTAGGGGACTGATGACCACAGACGTTAAGTCCCATAGTGCTCAGAGTCATTTGAATCATTTTTTTGTTCTATTGGTATAATCTACAAGACAACTTGCACTACTTGCCGAAAGATAATTTGCGCTTCCTTGTTTTACGTTTGGTATTTCTCTTGTTGTAAAGATTCTGCTACTGAACAGATCATAAGCATGGCCTTAGGATTTTACTAAAAGGTGAGAATGATGAAATAAGTGTTATCTTACGCACGCTTTGTAATGGAACTTTTGTAAGCCGACGTCCTTACTGACTGGATATGGTACTTTCCTGTTTGGCTTATAATATGTTCATGGGTACCGAAGTTCTTACTTATGTATACAACAGACAGAACAACGAGGGAATATGAACAACGTTGGAAATGTACGTTTTAAGTGAGCTACAGCAGGGATTTTACGTCGGTCAGTTTCGCGAACAGTGTGATTTGTGAACCAGATACAACCAACAAATGTCGCTGGAGCGCGCTGCGATCGCGTATACAACATTAAGGTACACGTACCATAGGCACATGTCGCATCTTTTCTGATGGGGTCAGCAGCACGTTGCAATCGGTACGCTCCACGTTGACGTTCGAAGGCACGGTCAGTGTGCTAACGACTTAAGGAAGCAAGATTGGAGTGTAACGTTCCGTCGACGGAGAGACTATCAGAGACGGAGCACAAGCTTGGAGTGGAGGAAACTCGGGGCAATGAATCTGCTATACAACGTGCTTTTGCACAAGAAGCAGCTCTGAGCACTATGGGACTTAACATCTGAGGTCACCAGTCCCCGAACACTTAGAACTACTTAAACCTAAATAACCTAAGGACATCACACACATCCATGCCCAAAGCAGGTTTCGAACCTGAGACCGTAGCGGTCGCGTGGTTCCAGACTAAAGGGCCTCGAACCGCTCGGCCACAGCGGCCGGCTGCACTTCCTCATTTCATCGATCAATTCAAGTATTTCTTTTGCTACCCATAGTTTCTTTTCAGTTACCTCCTTTGTATCTATGTTTTCCTTCCCAACTTCTGTGATAGCCCTTTTTAGAAATGTACATTCCTCTTCAACTGTACTTCCTACTGAGCTATTCCGTATTGCTGTATCTATAGCCTAAAAGAACTTCAACCGTATCTCGTCATTCCTTAATACTTCCGTGTCCCACTTCTTTGTGTATTGATTCTCCCTGACTAATGTCTTAAACTTGAACCTACTGTTCATCACTACTATATTGTGATCTGAGTCTATATCTTCTCCAGGGTACGCGTTACTATCCAGTACCTGATTTCGGGATCTCTTGTCGGACCATGATACAATCTACCTGAAATCTTCCCGTATCACTCGGCCTTTTCCAAGTATACCTCCTCCTCTTGTGATTCTTGAACAGGGTATTCGCTATTACTAGCTGAAACTTGTTACAGAACTCAATTAGTCTTTCTCCTCTCTCATACCTTGTCCCAAGCCCATATTCTCCTGTAACCTGTTCTTCTACTCCTTCCCTTACAGCTGCATTCCAGCCCCAATGACTAAGATTTTCATCCCCTTTTACATGCTGTATTACCCTTTCAATATCCTCATACACTTCCTTTATCTCGTCATGTTCAGCTTGCATCGTCGGCATGTATACCTCAACTATCAATGTCGGTTTTGGTTTGCTGTCGATTCTGATAAGAACCACCCTCTCACTGAACTCTTCACAGTAATACATTCTCTACCCTGCCTTCCTACTCATAACGAATCCTACTCCCGTTATACTATTTTCTGCTGCTGTTGATATTATCCTACACTCATCTGACCAGAAATCCTTGTCTTCTTTCCACTTCACTTCACTGACCCCTACTATACCTAGATTGAGCCTTTGCATTTCCCTTTTCAGATTTTCTAGTTTCCCTACCACGTTCAAGCTTCTGACATTCCACGCCCCAACTCGTAAAACGTTATCCTTTCGTTGATTATTCAATCTTTTTCTCATGGTAACCTCCCCCTTGGCAGCCCCCTCACGGAAATCTGAATGGGGGACTATACCGGAATCTTTTGCCAATGGAGGGATCATCATGACACTTCTTCAATTACAGGCCACATGTCCTGTGGAAACAAGTTAAGTGTTTTTAATGTAGTGGTTCCATTGCCTTCTGCATCCTCATGCCGTTGATCATTGCTGATTCTTCCGCCTTTAGGGGCAGTTTCCCACCCCTAGGACAATAGAGTGCCCTGAACCTCTCTCCGCTCCTTCATCCTCTCTGACATGGCCGTTGGCAGAATGAGGGTGACTTCTTATGCCGACGTCTTCGGCCGCCAATGCTGAGATTCGAACCCGGGACCGAAGACGTTTTGATTACGAATCAAAGACGCTACCCCAGACCACGGCTGCAAGGTTTTAATGTATCACTTCTTTAGTACCAATGGTATTCGCAATACATTTTGAAGACAGTATCCACATACGCCACTGAAAATACCTGCAAAATTGTAATACTGTGTGACGCGTTCTCTACTCGGGAGACCGATTCTTTAAAGCAAGTATGGTATATTTGACGTATTAGGGATTTTTTTTCCATTTTGCCTACTTCTCTACGTGCTAGGAAGGGAACGTACACATCGCTTATTACAATTATTACAATACAAACAAAGATAAAAGTCTGTCGCGATTTTTTTATTTTACCCTGCGTAATTAGTATTCCATGAAGCTTCGGTCTTTCAGCCGTATAGTGTCGAATAATGTCGACGTCTTGCCACGATATTTTGGCTAACAACCACCCGGCCATCTTCAGTTCACTAGAAGATGGTTGAATATTCGTGAGCAAAATGTCGACGTTTCCTGCTGCAATACTGAAATCTCATGGAATATAAGTGAGTTATTAGTGTATCTATGTGCGAATATGTGTGTGTGTATGTATGTATGTATTTATGTTCAACATCTTCTCCTAAGCCACTGGATTGATTTCAACCAAACTTGGTACACATGTTACTTACTGTCTACAAAGAAATACTTTGGGGTGGTAACGTGGAGAAGAGGAGAGAAAGGGAAGAGGAAGAAATGGGCAGAGGGAGAGGTGTAGATGCACAGAGCGAGGGGCAGGAGAAGACAGAGAATGGAGGACAGAACAGGTGGACAGAGAAAGGGCGAAAGAGAATATGGAAAAAGAGGGGGAGGTGGGAGGGTGACGTTTTTTATTCAATCGTATGGTGATTTTATACAATATACAATTGATATAAGACAAGTGATTTTATACAATATACATATGATATAAAACAAGATTAAACCTTAAAATCCGTGTTTTTCAACCAATTAATTAAGCTGGGCGCGGGAGTGAACGAGTCGTCGGGAGTTGCAGGGTATGAATGAAGTGGACAGCGTTGGACTAGATGTTCAATTGTCTGCTCTTCTTGATTACATTCACACATTGGTGTACTGATCCAGCCCCATTTGTACCCGAAGTAATTACAACAACCATGTCCAGTCCTTAACCTGTTGAAGCGGCACCAGAGGGGAGGTGAAGAGATGGACAGAGAGAGGGCGAAATAAGAGAGGCGGTAATAGATGTTGCGAAGGTCTAAAACTGCAGAATTGCCTCGTTTAGAGTGTCTGCACCAGCGCATCCGGCTGCGAGGCCAGACGTCACAGGTGGCGCCCCACGTTCCAGATTCCCCTCACGCAGACGGAGGGCCAGCCACTCCCTACTGGCTGCTGGCCACGGCAGCCTCCAGCGGTCCAGTGGCACCACACCTATACTGGCGCCAGTGGCTCGCGTGCAGCAACCAAGCGCGCTTGGCGGCGCTTCATTGCAGCTACTTCTTCCGTCTCTCTGATTTGGTCATCACTTCGCGGTAGGAAAACATCTGCTCCCCGTTCACTGCCGTGCGTCGCGATTGTCGGCGGGAGTGGCGTGATTATCACTTTCCTGTTCCATTGCAGACGGCTAGCGGAAACAACTGCAGCTTGCAAACCTTCAGATAAACTTTAATTTCACGCTAAGTATGCGAAATGTTTTTTACAGGGAGTAACGTTTTTCCTTGCTCGTCTTCGAATGAACCCTCTGAATTTCAAGGGTAAGTCCTTCTGTGAGGCACGTCTTCCCTTTAGCATCTCCCGCTGAGCTTTTTAAGAACTACCGAGATGCTCTGAGTGGTGGCTAAAGAAGTCACCAGCGAACCACGCAGTTCTCTGAATTACTACATACCTTTCATGAATCACACGTGATAAAGATTCCACTCTAGTGAACAACACTTAGAGACTGGTCGCACGAACGAGGATTTCATCAGCAATCTTTTTACCCACCTCCGCAGCCGACGACGCTAATCCGTACCTCTACAGTGGCGAGGTAAGCCGGTTCGAATCATGATGGGACTGAAATTTTAATCGCCAGTATTTGGCTGGCAAGTGTAGGAGAGGTGGTGACGTAGTGTAATGATCACAGTTTTTGAGTCAGTGTCCTGGTTTAAATCCCAAACCTCTCTGCAGTGTCTCATTAAGCTAGATCATGTGACACTGCGACATTTGCATATTTTTAGTGATGTTGTTCATTGGAGAGTTATGTTACTTAGGGAATTTATAATGATTACGCTGTGGTGTCCTGTGAAATGATACCAGTGAAAACTGCGGCCAGGAGAGGGCGAGGTGTCTCAGCCGATGAAGATGACCAGAGAAGCTCGAACAAAAACTACAATGCCAAAATTTTACAATCGGAAGTTTTCTGTCGGACGCAGTCACAAAATTTTTACGTCAGCAGATCTTCTGAAACCACAGCATATAAACGTATCTACAAGCCCGGAATTTAAACCTAGTTTCTCCTTCACTTTCAAAGTATACTTCGCAATAAATATGGAATAAAATACGGTCCTATCCCAGTGGTACAGCATGTGATACATATAATGTATATAATATTCGTTGCTACAACAAAAACGTCAGGAATAGGCACATATATAAGTGATATATGCGGTACGTAGCTTTTCTTCCCACTCTTAGCGTTACATGCACACATCCTCCATTTATGACTTCAAAGTATGACAACAACTTTTCACTATAATTATAATTTTGCATATTACTGTTGTTACTGCCAAGTGGAAGATATATGAACAATAGCGAACCCGGCGATGCTTCCAGTTGCTAAATATGTATGTGAATTGGATATACATACTAAATTCCCCCCCCCCTCTTTCACTCTGCCATCTTCTCCTCCATTCTCTCTTTGTTCATCCCCTCATCCCCTCCCCTTCCCCCTTCTGTCTCCTCCCTACATCCATATACCCACCCCCTTTCACCTGCACCCTGTGTCCTATGCCCCTCCCCCCGTCTCACTATTCACTACCGTCTTACCGCTCTCTCTGACCTCGAACCTTGTTTATTGTTGTTGCAAACGAAGTCTTGATTGGGAAATGAAATCGTTAAAACGAATGGGTAAGTCGTTTGGTATCAATGGTATACGGGGGCATCAGAGACACCTCTTCTACTGCTGGATCTGTGAGAACAGCAGCTTTAACTAGTGTTCAGCACAATTTGGCTATGTGAATTGACAGGTTTACATAGTTTCGGACTATTCAGATTCTGTTGCAGTATTCTAATCATAAGCCGATAAGCCATAAATACAACTGTTTCATATTAAAACCGACTGCAAGGAAGAAAACACAACAGCATACGGGCTGACCCCAAAGTCCGTTAACATCTGAAAATTCAATACTTCATGGAATAGGTAGAGAGGTAAAAGCTGACGTATTTGATATGATATGTGGCTTTGCTGGAACCAAAGAAAAGTGCATTAATGACCAACAATTGGTGCTATGGTACAAAAGCAATAATTAGCTTAACAACTGACTTTTAGAAAAGAATATGTTCAACATATCGGCCGCCATCAATCAACAGTGCCTCTAGCTGGGGGACAATGTGCGAACAGCACTGTACAGTATATCAGTAGATATGGTGAGAAATTGCAGTCAGCTAATGTCTTTCAGCATCTCTAATGAGGTCGGATGATCGCAGCAGACTTGCAATTTCAGATAACCCTACAATCAATAAGTACACGGTTTGATGTCTGGGGACCTGGAAGGCCAAACGTAACAGAATTGGCGGCCCAGTACGCGATCCTCCCCAAACGATGGGCGCAAGAGAGCTTCCACACGTGCACCAGTGAGGGGTAGAGAGCCATCCTGGATAAAAGTCGTACCTCCCAGCAGGCTAGGGATGACGCCATTCTGTAACATGTCGGCGTACCTTGTTCCCGTCAAGATTTCCATGCAGCGTCACCGGTGTGCAGCTGTCCGACGCCATTGTCGCTCGTTTTCGGTTTCAATAACACCCCACGTCATTTCAGGCATGTGTGTCAATTTTTACGTCTCTACTTACATTATTCTATAAGTTAGTCTGTTTTAAAATGTTAATGGACTTTTCAGTCACACTGCACATATGAGAAAAATATGTATGGAAGTAACAATTTCTCTAATGGTTTAAATGCGCTACTATCGTAGTTAAAACTGTCTGCAAGAAACAAACCAAAACCGCACATATTCACAGCAGAGCACAGTGCAGAATTTTCTTTCTCGAAGTGGGTTTCAAGAGCAAACCTGTAGATTGTTCTTTAAAACATGTATAGCTTATGCCCATACGAGTGTATATTAGAGTTCTTTTTCTTTTCTTTCACTGGTGCCACGTCCCACGCAGGTCGGCATTGTTAGGAACGGATGTGGCAAGGTTAGTGTTAAAGTGTGACCAGATGCCCTTCCTGCCGCCACCCCATAGCCCCCAGGATGGAATTAGTGTAGCCCTGCTGTCTGTTTCCAATGTAATTCATGGAATAGTGCGAACGTGTTCAGATGTCTGCGAGTCGTGTAACTGAGCCGGAACGTGGGGACCAGCCCGGTATTCACCTAGCGGGATGTGGAAAACCGCCTAAAAACCACATCCAGGCTGTCCAGCAAACCGACCGACGTTGGCAATCCGCCGGGCGGATTCGATCCGGGGCTGGTGCGCCTACCCGCGTCCAGCAAGCAGAGCATTAGCGTTCTCGGCTAACCTGGCGGGTCGCGAGTGTATATCAGAATATCGAGTGAAAACTTGAAACAAGTCGGTCAAGCACTTTCCGAGATTTTTGGTAACCACATTAAACAACAACTTATAGCACTACATATTATGATGTTGTATGTTAAGTAACTTATATTTCAAAAGGACAGAGTATGAATCATTAAACAACATATGTGATAATAAGAAAAACAAAAATGTCGCTCTGGATAACTTGAATTCTCATGTTAGGACAGAGCATTATAGAACTAGCAAAAACAGGATTTAAATGTTAAGCAACTAAAATTAATGGATTATGCGTGTGTAAGAAGGTGTGTCGTAGAAACGCCGACCATTGGTGGAGCTCCTCTACCGGCAGCAGGATATTCATGCTGTTGGTCAGTTGCTTGGAGGCGCCGAGGCTGCTCGGATAGGGAGGCACAGCACCATTTCTGTGCGGGTGAGGGAGCGTTCACAGTGGACGAAGACTCTCAGGGTGCAGGGAGTTTACAGGGGTGTTATCATGTGTCCATAAAAAGAGCCTGGACAACCCTAAATACTCCTAGGAAGAAGGAAGAGAGAAGATTAAGTTTCAAAATCCCGTCGACGACGAGGTCACTGGAGACGGAGCACAAGCTCGGATTGTTTCCAGGATGGGGAGAGATATATGCGGTGCCCTTTGAAAGGAACCATCGCGGCATTTTCGTGGAGCGCTTAGGGAAATCGCGAGAAACCTAAGCGATGATGGTCGGACGCGGATCTCAACCGTCGTCCTCCCCAATACTCCTAGAATCTACATAATTAATGGTTGTGACTGATTCAGGTTTGCGAACGCCGATGCTGTTGCCAAATATACGGTACTTTAGTTTATTTATGCGGATTATAATATAGCTGCTTTTGTGGCAGATCATCGACCACTTTCTGCAGCGAGCTTTACATTCATGAATGATTTTCTAATGTAGACACCTCTATGCTCAGATCTACGTTATGCAGAATGTAAAATTTACTTCAGATTCTGAGAAAAAAAATCTGTAATGGAAACGCTTCCAAACTAAATTCCGAGTCGTTTTATCTATGGCTTATTTCCGCAATACAACTTTATGCTCTTTTGGCTAAACATACAATCAATCTACAAGCAGAAACTAAAATATTTAATTTATATTAATCTACAATATTCTGAATAATGCAGATAGAGCAGCAGTTAAACACCCTAGTTTAATAAAATATAAGTAATTTTATTTTACACTGAATAAATTATCATACTTTTTTCATGTTCACAGCGATTGCCCTAAGGTCTCCATTGCAAAAACACAGCTTTCTTGTATGAAAGAGCGACTTCGGTTTCATCATTATGTGACTGTCACGTCATATGTGATTTTTTTAGTGGTTTTTAAATATTTACACCACATGGTCAGCAGAAAATGGCGGAAGGTTCTCACATGTAGGTGAACTTTTGACTCAATACCTACAAGCAAGTGAAGCAATTCATAGTCATAAAAGAACTATACACATTGAATAAAATTATTTTGAGTGTTACGCCGCGTCATTGTAAAAGACTAAGGCTTGCTGACCAGGGCCAGAAGAGGAGGGCAGCAAGTCGGTCGAAACGTTGGCAATTTACTTGGTTTAGTTTTTTACAATGACGCGGCCTAACACCCGAAATAATGATATTAAAAATGAGTGTTCGTGGAAGCCTGCGAACTGAATTACACATGATCATTATTAATATTGTTACACATGCTCACGACTGCTGAATGTGATGTGCGCGTCCGTATAAGCTGCGTAGATCACTGCGGCGTATATTTAAAATAATATGTCGGCCCGAGAGTCAAACTCAGACGCATCCCTTTTGCGGACAGTGCGCTACCTCGTACACTATCGTTACCTGCCTGAAGGGCAGATACAAAGATACTGCTACTCGCACACATTCCTTCAGTTGGCCACACGCCTTTGGCCAATCACATCGCGCGGTGTGCCGCAGTGACCAAGACTTTGGGCTCACATTCAAGAGAAACGAGCTTGAAATCACCGTCTGGCTTTCTGTGGTTGACCAATATCGCTCGAGGCATATGCTTCTTTCAAAAATATAATATACCATTTTGTTCTACGCCCATTTCCAATTCGATCTTGTGCTCCATTTCTAATCACTTTGTCGTTGATGGGACGTTAAACCCTAACCTTCCTTCCACGCTTGTTCGTGGTTGTCCCGCGATGGAGGGACAGTAGTACCTCTGGGAGAATGGATATTGCGGAAAATTTTGTCTTCTCTGCAGGCAAAACGCTGTGGTGTATGGGAAGGTGTCGTCGAACGACTGGAGAAATATAAAAGTTTCACAAAATTCATAACACAAAATTGTATTCCCGCTGTTAACAACTGCCCGAAGAGCATGTTTAGAATGTACAAGATGACTTAAACAAAATTTCTAAATTGCTCTAAATGTACAAAAATGTAACGTAAAGCAGATGAGTAGGAGTAAAAGTCCTGTAACGTTCGAATACAACATTAGTAGGGTGCAGCTTGACATAGTCATTAAATACTGTTTCGAAGCGATAAGGAATGGAATGAGCATGTCAGGTTGGTAGAAAGGAAGGTGAACACTCCGTTTCATTGCGAGAATTGTGGGGAAATGTATCCCATCCATAAAGGAGAGGGCGTATAGAAGGCCTGTGCGACCCATTGTTGAGTACTGTTCGATTGTTTGGGATACTCATCAGGTCGGACTGAAGAGAGACGTCTGAGCAACTGAGAAGCGCGCACTGCTAGATCTGTTATCGATAGGTTCAATCAGCACGCAAGTATTACGGAGATGCGTCAACTTAAATGTGAATCCTTGGATGGAAGACGACGCTCTTTCCGCAAGGCACTATTGCGCGAATTTAGAGAACCGGAAATGAGGCCGACTGTAGAACTATTTTACTGCCGCCAACGTACTTTTCGTGTAAGGACCATGAAGATAAGATGCGAGAGAGCTCGTACGGAGCCTTTTAGACAGTCGTTTTCCCCTCGCTCTATTTGCGAGTGGAACATGTGGCTTGCGGAGTTTGTATACAGGTGTAGATATTACTGAGGAAACAACTGAATGGAGAACAGATTGCAGCTTCCAATTGGTCCGTGGCGCGCGGTGGTGTAGCCGTGTAGAGACGTCCGCGCGTCGGTCTGACACATAATTTCAACTCGTGCCATACAATGACCAAAACGTATACTCCGAAGAAACTGTTGTACCGTCGTAAAGCCGTATAAATGATTCCATTGAGCTCAGAGGTTTCTCAGCCTGCAGCCGCGTCATGTCTGAAACGAGAACTGCAGCGTCAGAAGACTCCACACGTGGTCCTCCGAAACAGGCGGACAGCCGCTATACATTCGCTTTTCAGTAATGAAGAAATTTTCGTCGTTCACTAACCGAGACAGGACAAAGCTGTGGCATCCGCGGGTGCTGCTGGCGACTCTCGTGTGCTTACCTGTGGTGGGCTGTGGGGGCGGGCTGGCGTCGCTGTGTGTCCGGAGCTGTGGCGCGCTCGGCAGCTGTTCCGGTCGCGGCGCGCTGCTATAGTGTACTGTGCGGCGTGCCAGCTGGTCGCGGCAAACACGCCGCGTCTACCCCTCCCGCCACGCCGGTGGCGCCGCGACGCGGCCGGAGCACGCAACTCGGGCGTCCGCGCCCAAAACAAACACGCGTGGCGGATTAATGGCCGTAGACCCGGGTCTTAATTTAGGGCGCGGGCTGCCCAGCCCTGAACTTTCACAGCATTGCACAAGTCCTGCCGGGGCGGCATTTTATCTGTGACGACGAGTTTTAAAAGGTCTGCCTCACTGGCAGGCACTTCACAGGTCAGTACTGCACGGTTACTTTCACCGCCACTCGCTGTCAAAAGATTTGACGTGCAGAAAGCTGTTTGTTTCTAAGGACATGGCAGTCCGAGGAAAAGTCTCTGACAGGAAATCTACGTCAACAGTGATATATTAGAACAAGTTAACCCATTTAAACGCAGCGATAGCCGCACGCTTTGGCCTCACGTGATACGGAATCATCAGCGTGAGTGAGTTGCGTTATGCGCGAAAATAATGTGCCAGCCAACGGAAGCTTGACCCACAACAAGAGGCAACTACAGAAAGTACTAATTCCATCCTTCTCTTGGATTCCGAGTTTGAACCGGCATATACAGGGTGGTCCATTGATCGTGACCGGGTCAAGTATCTCACGAAATAAGCGTCACACGAAAAAACTACAAAGAATGTAAAAACAGAAACCCCCGTTTTATTACATATTCGTGTATTACATAAAGAAATATGAATGTTTTAGTTGCACTTTTTTCGCTTTGTGATAGATGACGGTGTAATAGTCACAAACATATGGCTCACAATTTTAGACGAACAGTTGGTAACATGCAGGTTTTTTAAATTAAAATACAGAACGTAGGTACGCTTGAACATTTTATTTCGATTGTTCCAGTGTGATACATGTACCTTTGTGTACTTATCATTGTGATTACCATGTAAATATCACATTAATGCAATAAATGCTCAAAATTATGTCCGACAACCTCAATGCATTTGGCAATACATGTAACGACATTCCTTTCAACAGCGAGTAGTTCGCCTTCCGTAATGTTCGCACATGCATTGACAATGCGCTGACGCATGTTGTCAGGTGTTGTCGGTGGATCACGATAGCAAATGTCCTTCAACTTTCCCCACAGAAAGAAATCTGGGGACGTCAGATCCGGTGAACGTGCGGACCATGGTATGGTGCTTCGACGACCAATCCACCAGTCATGAAATATGCTATTCAGTACCGCTTCAACCGCACGCGAGCTATGTGCCGGACATCCACCATGTTGGAAGTACATCGCCACTCTGTCGTGCAGTGAAACATCTTGTAGTAACATCGGTAGAACATTACGTAGGAAATCAACACACATTGCACCATTTAGATTGCCAGCGATAAAATGGGGGCCAATTATCCTTCCTCCCATAATTCCGCACCATACATTAACTCGTCAAGGTCGCTGATGTTCCACATGTCGCAGCCATCGTGGATTTTCCGTCGCCCAATAGCGCATATGATGCCGGTTTACGTTGCCACTGTTGATGAATGACGTTTCGTCGCTAAACAGAATGCGTGCAAAAAAATCTGTCATCGTCCCGTAATTTCTCTTGTGCCCAGTGGCAGAACTGTACACGACGTTCAAAGTCGTCGCCTTGCAACTACTGGTGCATAGAAATATCGTACCGGTGCAATCGATGTTGATGTAGCATTCTTAACACCGAACACCGACGTTTTTGAGATTCCAGATTCTCGCGCAATTTGTCTGTTACTGATGTGCGGTTTAGCCGCTACAGCAGCTAAAACACCTACTTGGGCATTATCATTTGTTGCAGGTCGTGGTTGACGTTTCACATGTGGCTGAACATTTCCTGTTTCTTTATATAACGTAGCTATCCGGCGAACGGTCCGGACACTTGGATGATGTCGTCCAGGATACACCAAGAAGGAGTTGTGGGACATAAACGAAAGTTGGCAGTGTTGTTTCTACATGTGAAAGCTAATGTCTTTCCAAATTTCGCGCCAATCGCATTAGAGTGAGGCTAGTAGCGCCACTATGAGGTAACAAATCACGTTTGCTTTAACTACATGCTGTAACAGGCGTGAGCACTATCTTGGAAATCGGACGTGGTGAGTAGATGTTAGTCCAGATGCCTTCAAGGCGAAAAAGTTGCCACTATCAACATTTCATTGAGTTTGAACGAGGTCGTGTAGTAAGGCTACAAGAAGCCGGATGTTCCTTTTGCGATGTTGCAGAAAGGCCTGACGGAATGTAGCCACTGTACATGATTGCTAGCGGCAGTGGTCACGAGAAAATACGATCGCAAGAAGACCAGCCTCCGAACGGCCACGTGGCAGTGCATAGAGAAGACCGTCGTGTTGGGGGTATGGCTCTGGCTCAACGTAATGCATCTGCAGCAGAAATTTGAGCAGCAGTTTGCGCCACAGTGCCACAAAGAACTGTTATAAATCTATTACTTCAAGGAAAGCTTCGAGCCAGACGGCCAAGCAGCGTGCATTCAACTGCCACCAAACGACATCATTTCCGTCTTCAGTGGCGTCAAACGATAGCTCATTGAAGGGTAGCGTGCAGGTCTGTTGCGTTTTTTGGTGACAGCTGGTTCTGCCTCGTCGACAGTGTCTGTGACTAGGGCCTCCCGTCTGGTAGACCGTTCGCCGGGTTCAAGTCTTTCGATATGACGCCACTTCGGCGACTTGTGCGTCGATGGGGATGAAATGATGATGATAAGGACAATAGAACACCCAGTCCCTGAGCGGAGAAAATCTCCGACCCAGCCGGGAATCAAACCCAGGCCCTTAGGATTGGCATTCTGTCGCGCTGACCACCCAGCTACCGGGGCGGATCTCGTCGACAGTGATAACCGTGTTTTGGTTAGGAGGGCAGTAGAGAGCCTGCAACCAACCTGTCTGCGTGCTAGATACACTTCACCTACACCAGGAATTACGGTCTGGGGTGCGACACCGTATGACAGCAGGGCCACTCTCGTGGCTATCCCACGCACCACGACTTCAAATTTGTACGTCACTCTGGTGATTCGACCTTCCGTGCTTCCGTCATGAACAGCATCAGAGGGATGTTTTCCAACAGGTTAACGCTCGCCCACACACCGCTGTTGTAATCCAACATGCTATACAGTCTGTCGACATGTCGCCTCGGCCAGCTCGATGGCCAATCGAGCACATATGGAACCTCACCGGATGCCAACTACAGCGCCATCTATAACCAGCATTAACCGTCCCTGTATTGACTGGCCACGTGCTACAGGCATGGAACTCCATCCCACAAACTGACATCTGGAACCCGTACAACACAATGCATGCACGTTAGCATGCTTGCGTTCAACATTCTGGTGGTTACACCTGTTATAAATGTATCAGCATTTCACATTTGTAATGGCATATCTCGCTCTTACACTAACCAGTGATCTTGTCCTGTTAACCACTTAAATATGGCCGCCCGCTGTAGCCGAGCGGTTCGAGGCGCTTCAGTCTGGAACCGCGCTACCACTACGGTCGCAGGTTCAAATCTTGCTTCGGCCAAGGATGTGTGTGATGTCCTTAGGTTAGTTAGGTTTAACTATTTCTAAGTCTAGGGGACTGATGACCTCAGATGTTAAGATCCATAGTGCTTACAGCCACTTGAAAAGAGCTAATATGGGAATTTTACGCCCGTTCATTTCGTAAACAATGTTATTTACGAGCAAGATATGGCCGACATGTGCCGTTGGAGCGCGTTGTAGTCGAATACACCACGTTGGGGCCCACGCACCGTATGCACAAGTCGCATCGTTTCTGAGCTTTCAGCAGTATATTGAACTCGGCATGTTCAACGTGCACGTACGACAGCACGGTCCGTGTGCCGACGGCTTAAGCGTGCGACGATGGCTGGGTGTAGATGTATTAACTTGTTCTAATACAGTAATGGAAAAAAATCGCAATACCAATACACAATGTCGAATAATGAAACTTCAAGAATGTATGTGTCTAGGTAACATATTTAAGTTCAAATGGCTCTGAGCACTATGGGACTCAATATCTGAGGTCATCAGTCTCCTAGAACTTAGAACTACTTAAACCTAATTAACCTAAGGACATCACACTCATCCATGCCCGGGGCAGGATTCGAACCTTTCATGGGGGCTTAATTAAATATAATGCTAATAATTTTAATTTTAATCGGTGTTTGTCCGATTACGCAGTCTCGTAACCGGTTGGCCCTGAATAATATTAGTACGCAATCTGACTGTAGAGAATAACAACAAAGATTGAAAGGAAATTTCCGTTAACACAGTTAATTAATTAAGTCCCCAGCAACTATAAAAGTTATGAAACAACAGAGCACAAATGTAACTGTTCTGTGTGTGGAGGTGTGATTCAACGTACACATCTGGCACGGTTCTTCCATGATAAGACAAGATATTTTAAACACCCTTTTACACTAAAGTAATTAAAAAAACCAGAAATACTATAGTTGCATACAGAAACCATAATTACAGTCTAATACAAAAACACGATCCAGATGGTTTGTTGACTGAACCTGTGACCAAGAGGCATTGTTACATAGGACATTAAAAATAAAAAATTTTCTTTACCTTCATATATATTGACGAAAAAAGTACACTCTGATCATTACAACATCGCCAATCGAATAACATACGGTGTCTTGCCCAACAGAACAACTAGTACTCTATCGACGTCTCAACAAGCACAGATCACGCCTACCTCAGAACTACTACTACTCTCTCCAACTTCTCAGCGTCAACTGCCTGTGGAGGCGGCTGAATAATACTCTTTGACGCAATCTCTGGCGCTGTGACTCAGTGTAGCCACATTTCATATGCCCCTCCTCCACGGGCTAGAATTTGATGGTATTTTTGCCACCATTGGTGGTGAAAATACCACCAAATTCGTCCAAAAAAAATACAGACAAAAATAAAAGCTAATATTAAATAAGTAAATGCCACATAACTAAATAAATTTTGGCTTTGCACTGGCCCTTCAATAACCTAATATATAAAATACAGTAAGGAATACAAATGCTTGCATACATAATAGTTTACACAAGTATCATGTGGTTAAACAGTTCAATCAATAGCGTCAGCAATGACGAATAGGTGCAGGTAAGAGTCTCATAACATTTCATACACAGTAAACACACAAAAAATCTGTTTAATCAAATATTCACATAAAATCCTTTCTATAGTTCAATAAACAAGTAGGACTCCTCAGAGTAGTTGAGAGTTCCAACAGTAGCACCCAGCAATGGTCAACAGGTGCAAATAACAGCCTCATAACATTTCATCAGCAGTATTTAAACAGCTCCAACAGTGGCACCCAAAAATGGCGAGCAGGTGCAGACAGCAATAAGTGACATCATCTCAGTAGAAGCAGTTCTATCAGTGGCACCCAGCAATGTTGAACAGGTGCAGACACCAACAAGTGACATCATTTCAGTAGAAGCAGTTCCATCAGTGGCACCCAGCAATGTTGAGCAGGTGCAGACACCAACAAGTTCAAAATGGTTCAGATGGCTCTGAGCACTATGGGACTTAACATCTGTGGTCATCAGTCCCCTAGAACTTAGAACTACTTAAACCTAACTAACCTAAGAACGTCACACACATCCATGCCCGAGGCAGGATTCGAACCTGCCACCGTAGCGGTCGCGCACTTTCGGACTGAGCGCCTAGAACCGCGAGACCACCGCGGCCGGCACACCAACAAGTGACATCATTTCAGTAGAAGCAGTTCCATCAGTGGCACCCAGCAATGTTGAGCAGGTGCAGACACCAATAAATGACATCATTTCAGTAGAAGCAGTTTCATCAGTGGCACCCAGCAATGTTGAACAAAGTCAGGTAACAGTCGATAATATTCACTATCACTAATCAGATAGTTCATCAGAGTTCATTAGCACAAATTAAACATTTCCAAGTGGCACCCATCAATGTTGAACAAGTGCAGGTAACAGTCCATAATACTCACTATCACTAATTAGACAGTTCCTGAGAGTTCATTAGCACAAATTAAACATTTCCAAGTGGCACCCACCAATGTTAATACGTGTAAGCACGAACAACAGTTTGAATGCACACACAATTGCTTTTACAAAATCATTATCAATGCTCTTACACTAAACATACAAATTATAGCAAATACACAAATGATATCAGATAATTGTCATTAACTATTACAAAAAACAAATAACAGTAAACCTATAATATTTATGGGTGTCAGTGCAAGCCACAACAAACAAGTAAAATAATATTTAGGAGATAGGTCGGTACCAATTATTTGGGATTAGGAAAGGAAAATACACAAAGCACACTCACTCATCTTTCATCCACATTTAAGTACTACTGTGTAATTGAAGGGTGTTAACTGTGGGAATGCAATTCTGTCAAAATTTGATGCTCAATATGTGTATCAAGTAGTAGTGGTACAGTGAATAACAGTCAATAATAGTTAGTCAACGTCATAGCCATCATGTCAAGACCAATGTTTGCCAAGCCAACTTTTTCTGAACAACTGTCAGTGTGTCATGATATGCAAATACTTTCTTTCTCCAAAAAAAATATATACTGCTTATTGTTTAACAAAGTGTGTGTGTGTGTGTGTGTGTGTGTGTGTGTGTGTGTGTGTGTGTGTGTGTAGACAATCTTCTAGTGTTCTAGACTGCCATCTTCATCCTCCTTGTTCCATATAAACCAACAAAAAAAAAGCTCCTCACTTACTTTACCTCTTATTCACCAAAACTCCAATAATCATCAGCATCACATAATCTTAATACTTCAATAATACCTCTTCAATACGTCGATACATATAAACCTTATCACCAATATCATTTACCTTACCTCTTATCCACCAAAACTCCAATAATCAACAACATCACATAATCTTAATACTTCAATAATACTTCTTCAATACGTCGATACATATAAAACTTACCACCAATATCATTTACCTGACCTCTTTTCCACCAGAACTCCAATAATCATCAACTTCACACAATCTCAATACCTCAAAAATACCTCTTAAATACGTCGACACATATAAACCTTATCGCCCATATCATTTCACTTCCATCACAGCTCTTTCCTCTAGTCAGTCTCCTCGAACAAGTACAGAAAAATCCTAGTGCAAACTTCAATTCATCATCCCATACAATCCGAAGACATAATGTCCACAGACAACCTCTGTGTTATCCATCTGACCCAAATCTTCTGCTCATTATGAATTATAAAATACATTTTGGTTACCTTGTCCATCATTAAATAAAAGAAATGCATACATGACCTCTAACAGCCTTTAGTTTGAATAACTTTCAGTAAGTAAGTACGACTACGGAGTGTGAATGATCGTAATATTTCACAGTGTGTACACCACTTCAAGAATCATGGCACAACAGAAGCAAACATATGGAGTATTTCTTGTGTCAAGTGTCATTTGCTATTTCAATTGCTCACGAAGAATGCACTGTAATAACTGTCAATGGTTTAAACATGGTGTTGGTATGTCATGTCGTTAGCTTCCTTCCTATTAGCGTAAATTTATACAGCTTCCATAAAACCTCCAGCTCACGTGACTTCAATGAAGTTTCTTGTACCAATGTCGTTCGTAGAATTATAGCAGTTCATTTTCTTATCTTAAAATATAAAGCACTGAGCGTAAGCAAAACAAACAATAGCGAGTAAATATACCAGTAGAGAACAGAACGTCAACAAGTGGATGCAGCACAATCCCTATGACGAGGCTCTGCCAAGCGAACAATTTCTAATTAATACCATAGTGTGGCCTAAACTCCATGTTCGTACACCGCATATCAGCATTTCTATATACCAAATTAAAGAGTAGTTATGACAACAAACAGAAATGTGTAAATATGCAATCCATACGCAAAGCAGCAAATATATATCTTACATAATAAACAGGTCATTAGCATCATTTCAGCATAAGCAAATAAATGTTCATATGTAATCTTAATAAGTAAACATGAAGGCGCAAGCAGATAAATCACAAAGTATAACCTACATACATAACCATATCAACACAAGTAATCAGGTGACAAGTATAATTTAAATAAATAAGCACAGCAGGCACATAATAAAAAAAATGTGACATCAGTGAAAAAGCAGTGCAGCCAAGTGATGCATAACATACATAATTAACAACCCTGTTCACTAATCAATCATTGTCAAAATCAGTTAACACAAAGTATAAATCACGTAATCGCGAGCAGCAATTACGTACCTAAGTGGAAGTATGTTACCTGAAAAATAAACTCAATTAACAGTTACCTTTTTAGTTTATTACTTTTTTCTTCGAAATTACATTCTTCCTGAAATTTTTTCGATAGCAAGTCCTCTTAACGTCGGACACACACAGATTTTACCTGAAGTTCTTAAATATTTTATACAACTGTATCCTGAAAAATTCTGAACGTTAATAACATAATTCATCAAGTCACTATAGCTTTACACTGAATTTAATCAGAGAAATTAGATTGTGTATTTGTATACGGCTGTCAGTGCATTCGCACTGAGCGCTCGATCAGCTGTAGGTACGCGTGACGTAGGAAGTAATTGTTTGCGGTCAACGACTGCCTTGTGCGGCTCGCAGACTTGACTGTTGCTTTGAGTATGTGCCGCCACCGGAACACGGCGCGGCATCCTTGTACTCTCCGTGTGTTTACGTATAACTGTTAGTTTCTCAAAAGTATGTCATTCCACAAAATTTTAACGTTCGATATATGATGTATTCCCTTAGAGCGCCGAGATTTAAGAGTTTCTACTTCAACAGTGTTATCATGAATAATTTTGCGAACCCTATATGGACCGTTATAAAGCAGAAAAAAATTGCGACACAAGCCTTTTCCTTTGTGAGACAAACGATGAGACTTAATTAACACCTTTTGAGCAACTGACAAGGTTTTTAAGCGACCAGAACGTTTAGCTGATTTCTCTCTTCTAGCAGCCGCAGATGCAATATTTTATAGAGCCAGGTTGGCAACTTCAGAATGCCGCAGTTTCCGTGAAGGCGGAAAAGGAACGATTTCAGAAATGCGATTTGTCGGTGCTTAATTTTTTAATATCAATATAGGCGATAAAGAAGTTGAATCATTAGGGAGTTCATTCAGAATGTTTTGAAAAATATGAAGATACTGATTCCAAGTTCTGTGATTCTGATGACAATAAAGTCGACACAATTTATTGATTTCCTCCATCCATCTCTCTGAAGCGTTAGATTGAGGGTGAAAAAGTGAAATGAAAATTGGTTTAATCTTACGACGCCGTAGAGTACGAAGCCAAATTTTGGAGCGAAACTGTGATCCTTTATCTGATATAACCTTATCAACATGACCCACTTCTTGAAGAAAATGTTTGATGAAAGCATTAAAGACTGAATGAGCTGTTGCTTTGCGTAAAGGTGTAAAACACACATATTTTATTGTCAATTCCACTGCTACCAAAATGTACGCAAAACCATTAGTAGAACGAACCACTGGACCGAAAAAATCGACTGCAGCCATGTCATTTAATTTCGCTGGAATGATAGGAAACAACGGTGTTCTGTGAGAAATAGTTGGCGGCTTAGCCTTTTGACATAATTTGCATTTGACAAGAACAGATCGAATACGTTTTTCCATATTACTGAAGTAGCAATTTTCTGGGACCAAAGTGTGCGTAACTGAAATGTGTATACCAAATCAATTTATTAACCCATTCATCAGGAATATCATTGCGAACTAAATAATACTGTCTAATCGCTACGCTTTCCTTTCTCCTCCACTTCTCCTTAATGTCCTTCCAGATTGGATCCTTATTTTGCTCCTTAGCGATGTCCTGGAGCGAAGACGAAATAAAATTTTCAAACGCAACACCTTGAATATACATCAAACAATAATTGCTTTCTTTGCAGTCCTCCTCAGCACTTTGTTTCAAACCCATAGGGGCACGTGATAAAGCATCAGCAATAATATTTGAAGAACCCTGTATGTAAACAATACTAAAATCAAATTCCTGTAGATACAGCGCCCATCGTGACAATCTTCCATGTGTTAATTTTGCTGACATAAGAAATTCCAGAGCTCGATGATCGGTGTAAACTTTAGTGTGTCTGCCATACAAAAATATGCGAAATTTTGTGAAAGCCCAAACAACAGCTAAGGCTTCAAGTTCCGTAATCGAATAATTCTTTTCTGATTTAGAGAGAACACGACTTCCAAATGCAATAGTTTTCTGTACTATAACGCCGTTTTCTTCTATCTTTTGTAATAAGTGTGCACCTAGGCCTTTGTATGATGAGTCCGTCGCCAAACAAAAATCTTTAGATAAATCCGGATGTGAAAGAAGTGGAGCAGCAACTAAAGCATCACGAAGTTGTTCAAATTCTGATTGAGCTTCCTCATCCCAACACCAATTAGAATTCTTTCCAGATAGTTCACACAAACGAGGTGTGGCCAAATTGTCCAATCTAACAAAGCGTCTAAGAAAATTACAGACACCAAGGAAACTACGAACATCACGTTTTGTAGTAGGAACAGCATATTTACGAATAGCGTCTAATTTCTCTGGATCAGGAAGAATACCTTCTGTAGAAATAATATGACCAAGAAATTTCACCTGAGAACGATCAAATTCAGATTTTTTCAAGTTCACTGTAATGCCAACTCTTGCAAAAATACGTAATAATGAATCCAAAATTTTGTTATGCCCACTCCAAGAACGTTTAGCAATAAGAATATCGTCGGAAATAGCACCGCTACAGCTCGGGGCCCTGTGCACGCTACGGCACATATTCACTTAGTGTAGCGAATCCCCTGAGGACTTTAATACCTGCACATAAATTCCAGTTTGTGACTTAGTGGCCAATTTGGTGGAAGTGCGTACATAAATTGATCTACCCATGAACATGGATGTATGTCATTCTTAGAATTGCGAAAGATCTTAAATTTTAAAGTTTTCGCCTCGTGGCGACAAAGACCTACCGCGTCTGTCCCAGGCCGAATGTCGATTATTGTCAAGTTCGCGCGCCTGGCGCTCTCTTGTTGCTTCTCGTAAATGAAATAAATTATTTTCTGCTATCTGTGATTCTAAATTTCTTCTGCTATATTTTCCTACGATTTCGCTTTCTATTTTTTTTGACTTGCTTTCGTAACGCCTCAATTTCCCTTTTAACGCGTTCCTTAAATTTTCCCTGTTTTTCAACATGTTTATTTATGTTCTGGTGCTCTTCGGTTTCTGCAAATGGCAATGGAGCTGTATCATCTGAATCTCTGTCACCATTTAAACTAAAATTTGTCAATTTATCTGACATCTCCTCAACTCTTTCCGATAAGTCACCTATTTGTTCTTTCTGTTTATGTACGTCTTCCGTGAGTGTCGCCACTCGGGTTTCAGTATTGACACATTTAGTAGTTAACTGTTCACATTGTTGTGTTAGGTTATTTATTCTTTCATTTGGTACAGATACCTTGATTCTTTCAAATATTACTTCCTTATCGTAAATTTAACTCTGAAAATTTTTGTACTATCACGCGATCTCTTTCTTCCTGTTCTCTATCCTGTTCCTTTTGTCTAATTTCTATTGAAATTAAACTATTATTGTGAGCATTCAAAATCGGTTGTACTTCTCTAATTTCTTTCTTTGATTCATCTTTCATGTTTTTAAAACATGTCCCTATTCGTGAGTCTAACAGTGTTTCCATTGTTTCCAACTCAGTTTTAATTGATCCTATTTGTGAGACTAACCGTGTTGCCATTGTTCTCATCTGTGATCCCAAATTTAATATAGCACCCATCAACTGCTCCAAATTAATTGGTTCAAAATTCTTTTCGCCCCTAACATTTCCCGTAAAACTAACTTCCTTCGTCATAGCAGTAAAGCTATCTGTGTCCGATACTATTCCAGAATCTTCTGTCATTAATCTCGTATTCTGAAAATTTTTTGATTATGAAAAATTTTGAACTGGTTCCGTACTATTTTCCCGACTTATTAAATTGTTTTCTACTTCATTATTCATTATACTGTTCTCATGTGTTGGCGAGTTCGCCATGTTAACAATTTCGTCATTCTCACTATCCATCATTTTTGCCTTTTTCATCGATCGCGTAATCATTTACAAAACATTCAAAACTCGTCACTATACGAAAATTACACACAATATAACCCTTTATCACCAACAATACCATTCACACGAAATGCTTCCTGACAAACACGCCTAACGAACAATTGAAATCCTCATAATTGCACGAAATTGTCAAACCTGTATACAAGACATCAAAAATTAAATTCTGCAGCAATACCATTAGAAGAAACACAAGATAACTACAAATGTTCATTACCAAATCCACACATGCAATATAGACTGCAGTTACTAAACTACAAATTACCACAACAATACTACTGTTTACTATTTTTACTATCAAAGGAATTCAAAGGGACGATCCGAAGCAGCGGTCGCCACGTGCATGGGGGATTAATTAAATATATTGCTAATAATTTTAATTTTAATCGCTGTTTGTCCGATTACAGTCTCATAACCGGTTGGCCCTGAATAATACACTCCTGGAAATGGAGTGTCAGACCCACCATACTCGCTCCGGACACTGCGAGAGGGCTGTACAAGCAATGATCACACGCACGGCACAGCGGACACACCAGGAACCGCGGTGTTGGCCGTCGAATGGCGCTAGCTGCGCAGCATTTGTGCACCGCCGCCGTCAGTGTCAGTTTGCCGCGGCATACGGAGCTCCATCGCAGTCTTTAACACTGGTAGCATGCCGCGACAGCGTGGACGTGAACCGTATGTGCAGTTGACGGACTTTGAGCGAGGGCGTATAGTGGGCATGCGGGAGGCCGGGTGGACGTACCGCCGAATTGCTCAACACGTGGGGCGTGAGGTATCCACAGTACATCGATGTTGTCGCCAATGGTCGGCGGAAGGTGCACGTGCCCGTCGACCTGGGACCGGACCGCAGCGACGCATGGATGCACGCCAAGACCGTAGGATCCTACGCAGTGCCGTAGGGGACCGCACCGCCACTTCCCAGCAAATTAGGGACACTGTTGCTCCTGGGGTGTCGCAACAGGCGTGAATGGAGGGACGAATGGAGACGTGTCGTCTTCAGCGATGAGAGTCGCTTCTGCCTTGGTGCCAATTATGGTCGTATGCGTGTTTGGCGCCGTGCAGGTGAGCGCCACAATCAGGACTGCATACGACCGAGGCACACAGGGCCAACACCCGGCATCATGGTGTGGGGAGCGATCTCCTACACTGGCCGTACACCTCTGGCGATCGTCGAGGGGACACTGAATAGTGCACGGTACATCCAAACCGTCATCGAACCCATCGTTCTATCATTCCTAGACCGGCAAGGGTACTTGCTGTTCCAACAGGACAATGCACGTCCGCATGTATCCCGTGCCACCTAACGTGCTCTAGAAGGTGTAAGTCAACTTCTCTGGCCAGCAACATCTCCGGATCTGTCCCCCATTGAGCATGTTTGGGACTGGATGAAGCGCCGTCTCACGCGGTCTGCACGTCCAGCACGAACGCTGGTCCAACTGAGGCGCCAGGTGGAAATGGAATGGCAAGCCGTTCCACAGGACTACATCCAGCATCTCTACGATCGTCTCCATGGGAGAATAGCAGCCTGCATTGCTGCGAAAGGTGGATATACACTGTACTAGTGCCGACATTGTGCATGCTCTGTTGCCTGTGTCTATGTGCCTGTGGTTCTGTCAGTGTGATCATGTGATGTATCTGACCCCAGGAATGTGTCAATAAAGTTTCCCCTTCCTGGGACAATGAATTCACGGTGTTCTTATTTCAATTTCCAGGAGTGTATTAGTACCCAATCTGACTGCAGAGAATAACAACAGAGAATGAAAGGAAATTTCCGTTAACGCAGTTAATTAATTAAGTCTCCAGCAACTTTAAAAGCTAGGAAACAAGAAAGCACAAATGTAACTGTTCTGTGTGTGGAAGTGTGATTCAACGTACACATCTGGCACTGTTATTCCATGATAAGACATTATATTTTAAACACCCTTTTACACTAAAGTAATTAAAAAAACCAGAAATACTATAGTTGCATACAGAAACCAGAATTACAGTCTAATACAAAAACACGATCCAGATGGTTTGTTGACTGAACCTGTGACCAAGAGGCATTGTTACATAGGACATTAAAAATAAAAAATTTTCTTTACCTTCATATACATGACGAAAAACATACACTCTGATCATTACAACATCCCCAATCGAATAACATATGGTGTCTTGCCCAACAGAACAACTAGTACTCTATCGACGTCTCAACAAGCACACATCACGCCTACCTCAGAACTGCAACTGCACTCACCAACTTCTCAGCGACAACTGCCTGTGGAGGCGGCTGAATAATGCTCTTTGGCGCAATCTCTGGCGCTGTGACTCAGTGTAGCCACCTTTCAACCTGCGACAGTAGCTGTCGCACGGTTCTAGACTGAAGCGCCTAGAACCGCTCGGCAGAGCGCATTACTGTTGATCGTATTTAGTGATGGTATCAGGTTTGGTATATTATACAGGGAGAAGAAAAATTCGCGCACTCGGACTTCGCAGTTCGATGAGGCACATACTAGCAATAGAAAAATATCTCTCATAAAATTTCGTCCTGCGCTTATTTCGGGTAGTAAATGAACGTTAAAGATTGGCAATCTGGCAGCACTATACTCACGTGTAGAGTAACTATCTCAGTAAGGATTTTAACAATGGTGCAGTGCAGTTGGCGCAGTCTATAGCGTTTTGGGTTGGCAAGCAGGAAGCCAAAGGTTCGATTCTGGGTTGAGGCTCATTTGTTTTTATATGCTAAAAGTAATCACGTGGTACGTTATCTAGCGTCTTAGTCGTTATACAGCGATTACAGTGGGTCTCCTACAAAGCATTTGCAGTTACATACTGTGAAAACAGAAATGAAAATACAATCGTCAGCTTTTAAAGAAACCTTTTGCACGTCGTGGACGCGAATTGTTTCTCACCTCTGCATCTACTGGATTCCAAACATTTCTTGCATGTGCACTCCCTCAATGGGCACATCGATTGCTACCAACTATTATCCTTGGCACGTTCAGGTCCATTACATTTCGTTAGGGCCTTACGTCACCAGCAGGGCTAGCAACGTGCTTTGCAATTAATTTCAATGGGACCATTGGGGGAGGATACCCAGAATACAGGTTTGGAATCTAGTATATTCAGTGACGAGAAAAAATTCTCGTCCACGACGTCAAAAAGACTTCTTTAAAAGCTGACCAATGTAAACGATTGCACTTCCATTTCTGTGTTCCTAGTATGTAAGTGTAAATGTTTTGTAGGAAACCCACTGTAATCTCTGTATCACGGTTGAGATGTCTGACGTATCACGCAGACTACTTTTAGCAAATAAAAACAAATGAACCTCAACCCAGAATCGAACCCTCGACTTCCTGTATGCTTCCTGTCCACTGCAACACCTGCACACCACTGCTGTGTCTGCTGACAGAGGTAGTCACCGTGACCACAGTGTTGCCAGACTGCCAACCATTAACGTCCGTTTGCTTTCTGTAATAGGTGCAGAATGAAAATTTGTGAGAGACATTTATGTATTGCCAGCATGTGAGGAATCGCGATACGAAGCCCGATTGCCCAAATTTTTCTTCGCCGTGTATAAGAGGTGTGAATGACGTTAGATGTTGAGTGATCATTGTGATGTTCAAGGAGATAACGTGAACCTGTGTGAGATGGCACTGTCAGCAGACGGCCGGAGTGGCCGTGCGGTTCTACGCGCTACAGTCTGGAACCGCGAGACCACTGAGGTCGCAGGTTCGAATCCTGCCTCGGGCATGAATGTGTGTGGTGTCCTTAGGTTAGTTTGGTTTAAGTAGTTCTAGGGGACAGATGACCTCAGAAGATGAGTCCCGTAGTGCTCAGAGCCATTTGAACCACTGTCACCATCTGACCGAGTTTGAAAGGGACTTCATTGTGGGTCTCTATTTGACCAGCTGGTCGAATCGTACAATATCCACATTTGTGGGCCATTCCGATGTGACAGTGGCCTGATATTAGGCTGCGTGGTAACATGACGGCATGCATGCTCGTCGTAAACCTCTGGTTGCCCACGTCTGACTACCACGGGGGAGGATGGCCGTATTGTGCACGGAGCAGAACGTAAACTCTTCACATCTTCGCCTGCCGTCCGAGAACACATAACTTAACGGCTCTCTCCAACATTTTGTGTCGTTCCACACCCAGTGGTCGGAGAGTAGCAAGAAGTTACCGTCCATTGCGTAGGCTGCCGTTAACACCACGTTATAAACAGTTGCGTTTGGAGTGGTGCCGTGACTGGGAAGCATGGATTGTTGACGATTGGGGTCGCTTTGTATCCAGCGATGTATCGTGGTTCTGCACCACCCCTGATGATCATTGTTGACAAGTATGACGGCTATCTGGGAAGAGGTTCCATTCTTGCAGCGTTTTGGAGAGGAACAGCGGTGTTCGTCCTGGCATCGTCTTGTGGAGAGCCGTTGGATGTTACTTTAGGTCAGGGCTGATACTGATAGAGGGAGTACTAATGGCACAACGGTAAGTCGCGGACATCCTGCGTCTTCAGGTGTTTTCTTCCGTGCGACAGTATTTTGATGGTATTTTTCAACAGGACAATGCTCGTCCACAAATGGCACGTTTCTGTACGACCTGTGTGCATGATGCTGAGGTGCTCCCATGGCAATCAAGATTCTCAGATTTGTCTCCAATAGCTGTGCGGGACCGTCTTGGACGTCAACACCAATCCAGTGGCAGTATCCGGGATATCGAGGACAGTTACGACAGCTGTGGACCAACTTGCCTCAGAAGAGCAGCCGAGTCGGGCTCATACTGCCAAGTTGGTTATAAATTTGACTCCATTTTGTGGTCACTAAAATAACATCACATACCCTCTCAACTTGAGATTTCTTTTCGTCTTTCCGTTCTGGGTGATTTACCTTTTTTCGACAATATATGTCCAATAGATGACAGAGGACGTTGGCAGTAGTGTTACTCTGAGTTCACGACGCTGGCACGGGAAAACAAATCATAGCCGACCGCATCGGACCATTCAGAAATCTGATCACCCCAAAAGAAAAGTTAGCGAGCCTGGGAGCATTTTTAAAGTCGTGTAAGGTTCTCAGATATTTTCTGTTATTTTCAATAATTCACCTTTACTGTACTGGGACGAAAATGAATGAGCGCACTCTATGAGTAGTGAAGAAGATCAGTGTTTAGTTTTATATGTAGCCGATTTGCTAGTCAGTCAATTATGCGGCGATGGGGCATTCTTATTTGAGGCTTTGTAGCTAGCAATTGTGTTTTTCAGAGGACGAGAGCTGGTTTTGTGATTCTGGAACAGGCCATTTCGAATACATTGTTATGGAGATGAAAACTCGTTTATGTGTTTATGTCGATGGAGACGATTTTGGAGGAATTTTAAAGGTAACGAATGCTTGCACAAGAATGACATGTTTGTTTGTCAGAGCTACTAATTAAAGGAATCTTTGCCCCTCAGATAATTAGCAACATTCATGATTAGTGTTAAATTGATCTCTTCCTTTTTCATTATGTCAAAAAATAACTCAGCTGGTTAAAATATTTGCAGTCCTTTTTTTGTAATGAGAGAATTTTGCAATTGTTAGAGTCTTCTTATGTTGCACAGTCTTTCTGTCAATAATCAGAGTTTGATTTCTCATGAACGATCTTCTTTAAAGTAAAACCCACCTCTATGATTCAAAGTAAAGTTTCGAATATTTTGTCGTAACTGCATTGCACCTTACGCCACCCGAAGTCACAGATTTCTTCTGACAATAAAAAAAAAAATTAACAGTAAGTAGTTTATTTTCAAAAAAAATGGTTCAAATGGCTCTGAGCACTATGGGACTCAACTGCTGTGGTTATTAGTCCCCTAGAACTTAGAACTACTTAAACCTAACTAACCTAAGGACATCACACACATCCATGCCCGAGGCAGGATTCGAACCTGCGACCGTAGCGGTCGCGCGGTTCCAAACTGAAGCGCCTAGAACCGCTACGCCACAGCGGCTGGCTTCTGATCTCTGTTTGCTTTAGAGAACGTCAGTACTACAGAAACAAATACAACATGCTGAACAAGAGGTAAGTCACTTTTACTTCGGGGCAGATCTCACCTTGCATTCTTGAGCACGCAGTATGTAGTAGGGATTGTCAGGTGTCGTGCTGGCGAACGAACAATTTGATTTTCAGCGAGCAGTTTTGGTAATTTCTACTTCTTCTAAGTAGAGCACTAATTTTTATTTATTTATGGATATTCGCGGTCAAACATTACACTTCACACTAAGCAATGTTCATAATGTACTTCAGTACTCAGTTTCAGTTACATAGTCTACACTTAGCACACATTCAGTTTCTTTTGGCATTTAATTAGATTCATTTTCTTTATTTCAAAGTTTGCATTTCATGAAGTTTTAAGTTCTGTTTCACGACACTGTTCACATCTGCAACACAGGGCCAACCAACAGTCAGTTTTGTCAACAATTGAACACGGTATCTGAAATACAGGTTACATGAGGAGGAAGTCTTTGAAATCAACATATTCAGTTTTCTCACACACAGACAAATTTTTATAAAAAGCTTATTGTTGTTTCTCACAGCGTTGTAGGGGAATGCGGCCTGGTACTCCGTCTCTGTCTCCGGAGCGAGCTAGATGGAACAGTGGTCAGACACGGCTGAAATCCGCGAGGAACGACCTTCGAATCTCACCCAGTCATCGTTTCCCCATCCATTCCCACCTAACTAGTGCTTCGCCTCCAGTCACTTCGACAAGATGTTAAACTCTTATCGTCCTCACTCCTTTCCGTCTTAGAAATTCGGGATACAAATAGCAGAAGAGAAGGGGTTTATCAGAGGGCAAATTCATGTAAGCAATGAGACACAAAAGGTGTTGGATTTATACGAACCTCCAACGACTCTCTCGTGGTCGTGCGGTAGCGTTCTCGCTTCCCACGCCCGGGTTCCCGGGTTCGATTCCCGGCGGGGTCAGGGATTTACTCTTCCTCGTGATGGTGTTGTGTGATGTCCTTAGGTTAGTTACGTTTACGTAGTTCTAAGTTCTAGGGGACTGATGACCATAGATGATAAGTCCCATAGTGCTCAGAGACATTTGAACCATTTTTTTTCCAACGACTCATCACCGATATTATGGAAAAGACAGCACAGTAAATGGGCTGAGAAGTTGCGTTGCACTGACTGTATTGACCTGAGCAGCAACCTGGAGGTAGATGTTGTGCTCGGTTTTGCATTCGAGAAAGATCGACCACACCTCCCCCAAGCAGTTTACAACGCACAGACAACATTCACCGATGTATCAAAGAGCGAGCAGGGATGTGGCTGTACGTCTTGTAAACCCGCAAGTCGGCTTGGACAGAACTTTAAGCTACCATGTGGTACTACAGATATGACAGCAGAAGCTGCTGCCATTCTTAAGGTTCTACAGGACGATTCCTGTGAAGGGACAAAACTTGTCAGTCGTTCTCTCTGGTTCAAGGTCAGTTATTGCCCTATTGCAGCATTTAAGAAGGGGACACAGTACACATCCGACTGCCTGCGACATAATGCACAAAAGAAACTGGGCCTGATACATATAAAGGCGCTTTTGGCATCCCACGCAACGATACGATACATATATTGACGTAAGATATATGAAGCATTGGAAAACAGTTGTTGAACAATCAGAAATAAAGACAAGAAATCAGTAAGGCCTTATGTGAAAAACGAGTGTGTCGCTCGTATAGCGTAACGCTCAACGCGCAAGCAGCCGAGAGAGGTAGGTGGGCCAGGCTCGGATCGAATCTGCGAGCCCGATTAACGACTACGGGCTGGAAGGCAGACTAGTTTGAATGGGTTTCAAGACGGTTTCTCACGTTAGTTCAGGGAAATGCTCGGCTGGTCTCTAAGCTCGTCATCCTAGAATACGAGACACAAACAGTTAAAGAACAATCACACAGGATTCACAACCAGACAGAGGGTACTACTCCTTTACAAGGGTACCACAAAGCAATCGAATTTTTGAACTTTTTTGTTTGTTTAGGGAACGTCAAATTCAGAACTCAAATATTAACCTGCCAAAATACTTCGATGCAACTCTCAAAAATTCTCGAGAAAATCGATTTAAAGTTTTCAGACTGTCTTTAATATGCTGAAGCAATCTCTGTTTTTCTCCACAGGTCATGTGACTCTGTGACAGAATGCTCGCCTCCCCATGTGTCTCGCAGGCTCGATTCGCAGTCCTGCCAAAATTTTAAACAAATATGCGTGTTCTATGAACATTTTCATGAAGAGTAAAATACGAAAGGATGAAAAAGAATTTGTAATTTTTTTTAACTTTAAACTGTCATGTATAAAAGATTAGTAGTAAAAAATTTAGGTTTTCAGTGATAACTGGATTTTTGTGTGCAATTTATAATTAAAAATACAAAGACGTGCATAAATAGCAGTTAGATACCTGTTAATTAGCATATATTTGATGAGTGATAAATTTAAATGAACGAAAACACGAAAAAACTGATGACCGAAACAAGACTCGAACCAGCGATTATCAGTCTCAAACGCTACTGATTTTTTCCCACCTTTATTTATCTTAAATTTTACGGAATTGCTAGGAGAACATACAACTCTGTTTAAAACCTCTCCTCAGCCAGCGAACTAATCTAAAACGCCTTTGTGGCTGGAGAGCACTCTACACCCAACCACACGACCTACTGACCAGCCTTCCTTTAGCACATTAACGACGGTCGGAAAACTTCGTGTACCATAAACGTAAAATATTTCAAAAGACTGATTGCCGTGTGGTCCGCTTGTTCAGTCACCATGACGACTGTAGCAACAGGAACGGCATCTGGTCACAGCGCTACAATTTTAAAAGAGGCTGCGCTGCAGCAACGGTGCACGTAGAAACTTGATAGGACTCGAAAATAACACCCAACCAGGTGCAGAATTCAGGGTCTATTAACCCTTTCGCATGGTCTCGACGTATATGGTTTCGACATATACAAATTTCAGAAGGAAAATGGAATGACTCTGAGCACTATGGGACTCAACTTCTGAGGTCATCAGTCCCCCAGAACTTAGAACTACTTAAACCTAACTAACCTAAGGACATCACACACATCCATGCCCGAGGCAAGATTCGAACCTGAGACCGTAGAAGGAAAATAGACTCGTAAAATCCATAGACAAGAGTCTCATGACTTCAACATCCATTTATGTCAATATGTGATTTTACGAGTCCACTTCCTTCTGAAGAAGACAAATTCATATTTCTCGAAACCATGGTAAAGGGTTAATATACCTACAATTCTGCAACTGGCTGGCTGTTATTTTCCCATCCTATCAAGTTTCAGGAAGTTCAATAATAAAGCAAAATTTGCGAAATCTTGAAAAAGCGAACCCCGTACTAGACTGAATAAAGAACAAAAGATGAAAACCGAGTTAAGTGGTAAGACAACAGATTCGCATTCACAAGGTTGGCGTCTCAAATCTCCGTCCAGTCATCCAAACTTAGTATTTCTGTTATCCCCCCCCCCCTACCCCCAAATCGCTTAAGATAAAAACGAGACCGCTGATTTCATTCGCCAATCCGAGGATATGCTCCAGTTCTATTCACCTTGTAGATGAAGACACGTTAAAACTAATTTCTGAGCCATGCATGGCTCATGTTCGTGCCATCTATTATGTAACATCTTGTTTTTACCGTACGGCCGCCTCGTCATTTTAATTTCAAACTGGTGTCTCTGAATTGCTGTCTTGCCTGCCCGTGACCGGCAGCAGGAGCACTTATCAATAAGTAAGTGCACTGTCGCACTATCTCTGGGCGACCGATAGTATTTCCAGGTCGTCGTGTGTCTGGCAGGCAGTTGGATACAGACCAGGAGGGTAGTCGGGACGTGCAGTCGGTGACGGAGCCCCAGTGAGGTCCACATAGCCAGTACCAGCGGGGACGACTGTTGGTTGGTCGTTCGTCTCATCGGCAACGTGTATTAGGGTCGCTTCCTTCCTGTGTAGAGATGTCGATTGTGTTCCCTCTGCATGGTTGGGTCCAGGACGTCGTCCATCGGAAGGAAGTCAGTTCAGTTGGAGACGGGCCAGCAGTGCAGTTGGAGAAGGAACAGAAGGGCGGTCGCCACACATCACCAGTGAAGTCGGGCACGGAGCCCCAGTGAGGTCCGCACAGCCAGTACCAGTGGGGACGTCCGTTGGTTGGTCGTTTGGTCGATCGTCTCATTGACGACGTGTATTTGGGTCAATTCCTTTCGGTTGCCTTCCCTCTGCATGGTTGGGTCCAAGGCAGTGTCTCCAGGACGTCTGAAGGAAGTCAGTGAGTGGGAGCGCACCAGCAGTGCAGTAGCGAAGGCGCAGCACAGTCGCGGACGGACCAGTAGTCCAGTCGGTCGGACTGCGTGGAGCAGCAAGCAAGCTCCAGTCGCGCGGTATCGGGCTGGAGCCGCTGGCAGCGTGCACGTACGGTGGGAGCATGAGGTGCTGTTTGCGAGTGCTACGAAGTTCGTCGCCCACCGATCTGGGACATGAAAGTTGAGTCCTCACTTAAATTACTATCGAGCGTCAACTGTTTACATTTTTCGTTTGATCCTGGTTGTCGCTTTGGGACACCCCCGCGAGCAACAACGTGTGTTTATTTAAGTCGCCTAAGATTTCAGCCGTTTTCCTATGAAATTTCACTTAATTTATTTCCTCTTATTGAAGTTCACCAGTGGTATCTTCTGCCTTGTGGCCGTTGACGTTCCGGTTACCTGCCCTGGTGATTGGCGTAATTTTTCAGTGTCATTTCCTCGTCGTGTTGTTGCTGTCCAGTGCGGCGTGTAGTTCGACAGCTGTTGTTGGTCGTTGTGGGCGCCAATATTCTGTGTGTCGTTGTATTGAAATCTTGTGGTCGTTTTGCTGGTTGTTTGGTACGGAACTGATCTGGTTGATTGGTCGGTTGGCTGTCTATCGGTAAGGTTGCCTTCCGATTTAGATATTGTTGGTCAGGCTGCCTGTCTCACCCAAACGGGCGTAATTTAATGTGTTACACCAAAATTGTATTCCTTCCGCTGCTTTGCATGGCTGTTACTTGAAGTACTTGATTTAGCACTCGATGCGTCTCTTAGTTGATGTGACGCAGTATATGGTAAGCGTAACACTTTAATCATGTTTCTTTATGACAGTTGTAGACAACTGAATACATTCATCTCCAACACCGGTTGAAGCAAGTAGTACCTACTGGAAATTGCCGGAAGGTTCAAGTTACTTACACCTACAACACTGACCTGCTACGCATAGCCGGCCCGGGTGGCCGAGAGGTTCTAGACGCTACAGTCTGGAACCGCGCGACCGCTACGGTCGCAGGTTCGGATCCTGCCTCGGGCATGGATGTGTGTGATGTCCTTCTGTTAGTTAGGTTTAAGTAGGTCTAAGTTCTAGGGAACTGATGACCTCAGAAGTTAAGTCCCATAGTGCTCAGAGCCATTTTTTGCTACGCATACTTGCCATCCCGTGTCCAATGAAAATTTACTAGAAAGGGCTAAACAGTCTATAAAAGCAGAATCTGAAGCCAGTCTGAGTACCAACAGCTTTCCGGCATTCAAAGAAACGTGTGGTTTTCTCAAAAATCAATTCAAATCCTTAGAAATTGTCAAGGCTACAGTACCATCATGTCGTGCCGTATCTGGTAATAAACATCAGAATGGTCTAACGTCAAGCAATTTGGGCAGTCGAGGCAGACTTATGTCTCTACAATGCTGCATGTGTCGTGTGCTACCAGCTTCATGTATTGCTCTAGTGCAGCAAATTCAACTAGCCACATGTAGAGAATGCAGTTCAATTGTGATCCGCAACAACTTGCTCTAGTCTCTTGAAGAGTGATCACACGGCTTTTAATTACAAGTCCGTTATACGTCAAACTTGTGGAAAACGACATCACACGTTGCTGCATGCAAGATCACAATGCGCACAATTTGGAACAAGCAACGATGTTCCAAGTTACATGCAACACGAGCACAATGGTTAACATCAATCAAGTGCATTGTGTTATTGTTCACTGAAGGTCAGCCCAGGCAAACGAGTGCTCGTTGCGACAGAGAGAATAAGGTAGCCAAGTCAGACATGGCAAATGGCAGACCTGCCGTGCTCCGTTAGACTCTGGGTCGCACTCTTCTTCACATCGGAAACATGTACGCAACGCCTCAGACTTCAAAGTGGGCAGAGCACAGTGCCGAGTCGAGGAACAGGTGCACCCCCCCCCCCAACCCTCCCTCCCCCCCCCCCCCCCGTAAACAAAACGCTGCCCCTCTGCACAAGTGGGCTCCTGCATAAGCAACTCTGTCTTGTCTGTCGCTTGTTCAGCGTAGTCGAAGGTAACTGACACTTTGTCGGAACCTGCCGAACGTGTCACTCACTGATACACAGTTTTGGTCACCTGGTAATATCGATGTATCTCTAGGATCAGAATTTTGTCCGCAGATGCGTAAGTCAAATACAATCTTCACAGGAGTTGTTCACCCGTGCTTCTGGAGACAGAAGTATGGTGGATCATATCAGGCCGGTATCAAACGGCAGAGAACACCGCCACGGCAGCAGGTAGTGTCGTGCTCTGTAAAACCGACACAGATGTTCAAACATTTGAAGAAATTCTGGGGGCGACGAAAGAAGAGGAATAGTACGAAGCACGCTTTGCGGAATATACGACGAAAGATTCCACGGACAGATTCGCTTTTTGCGAAGAGCCAAGTCACTTAGACAACTTTTTTCACAATAGAGCGAACCATTCTATCAGATTGAACAGATATGTGTTTTTTTTGCATTGTATGCTTCTTTTTCTTTGTTCTGTGTGTACCTTGGAATCTCAGTATACTTCACTTAAAACTTCCGGGTTGACAGGCCGTGGTCGATATGTAAAACGTTCCCCTAATGTCTCATCTCCGGCTACGGGAGACATCCTCCGAGATGAAGCTGCGAATTGCAGTCAGAACTCGGGGAAACGTTAGGAGAAAGTTTTACATATCGACCATGGCCTGTCAACCCAGAAGTTTTAAATGAAGTTAATATAGATCGTGAAAGCCTACATTGTATGATCAGAGTGCATTTTGTCATTTTTTGTTTCATCGTAAATTTTATGCGATTGTGACTTTGAGGCTCCAGTTATAAACTGTATTTGCGCCGTCAGTCTTCTGGCTGCCTTGATGCCGACCGCCGCGAATTCGTTTCCTGTCTAAACTTTCATCTCAGAGTAGCACTTGCAACCTACGTCCTCAACTATTTGCTGGGTGTATTCCAGTCTCCATCTTCCCTTATAGTTTCTACACTCTACTGCTCACTTTGGTGCCATGGAACCTATTCCCTTCTTCCTATCAGTATTTTATGTATATTCCTATCCTTCTCGACAAATGCTTCGATTCTCTTCTGTTTCGGTTTTCCCACAGTCCTTGTTTCATTACCATACAGTGCTGTGGTCAAAACGTACATTCACACATATATGTTCCTCAAATTAAGATCTATTTTTGATACTAGTAGACTTCTCTTGGCCAGGAGTGTCCTTCCTTCGTCCAGCATGGGTTATTTTGCGGCCTAGGTAGCAGAATTTCTTAATTTCTTCTGCTTCGTGCTCACCAATTCCGATGTTAAGTTTCTCACTGTTCTCATATCTGCTACTTCTCATTATTTTCATCTTTCTTCGATTTACTCTCAATTCACATTGTGTACTCACTAGACTGTTCATTCAATTCAACAGATCCTGTAATTCTTCTTCACTTTCACTGAGGATAGCAATGATAGCAATGTCACCTGCGAATCTTATCATTGATAGCCTTTCACTTTTAATTTTAATCCCATTCTTGAGCCTTGCCTTTATTTCCGTCATTGCTTTTTCGATATATCGATCGAAAAGTAGGGACGAAAGACTACATCCCTGTTTTACAACCTTCTTAACCACAGCACTTACTTCTCGATCTTGCAGTCCTATTGTTCCCTCTTGGCTCCTGTATAAACTCGTCTTTCTTTATAGGTGACCCTTATTTTTCTTAGAATTTCGAACATCTTGCACCATTGTACACTGTAGAATACTTTTTGCTGGTCCACAAGGTGGACAGAATACCTTATGCTCTTTTCCATGACTTAGCAGGACTAGAGCTACTTGTATTATTTTGAAAGAAATTCATTTTCCTGTGGCGGCTGGTACGTTCGATGGCTACATTCGACCGAGTCACTGTAGAGTGCTGCCCTCTCTGGAGTCTGGCGTTATTTGTACCAGAGGGACAATGGCCACCCATTCGAGGGGGCCTAACGGTATATTTGCCGTTGCGAAGGAGAACAACTATGAATAGATAAAAGAATACCCCCGTGCGGTTCTAGGCGCTACAGTATGGAACCGAGCGACCGCTACGGTCGCATGTTCGAATCCTGCCTCGAGCATGGATGTGTGTGATGTCCTTAGGTTAGTTAGGTTTAAGTAGCTCTAAGCTCTAGGGAACTGGTGACCTCAGAAGTTAAATCGCATAGTGCTCAGAGCCATTTTTGAAAAGAATCCCGTGGCTCGGTTGTCGCAAGCTCAAGGGCCGCGTGCCATGTACACTAAACGGCGAGTATGTAAATTCTGCTTTTTGAGCACTAACTTAATGCCAGTAATAAGTGACTCTGTAACAGTTGTCGTCGTCATTCATTACAGTCGAATGGATTCGAACCATAATATATCCTTCTAAATTCATGGTCCGCCAGTAACATTTACGGGTAACAGTTCCGTCTGCGGACCCTAACATCAACTCTTTTAGGGAAGTCCAACGTTTCTCTTTGATACTGGGGGTACATAGAATTGAAGCTTTAGTTATCCTATTGTTAGACATATGTTATACATAGTTTTAGCAGTCCAGTCTCTATTTTTCAATTATAGTTGTACTATTTTCTAATATCGGTGTTTATTTTAGGGCCCAATAATGAACATCCCTGCCGCGCGGGGTAGCCGTGCGGTCTTGGAGGTCTTGTCACGGTTCGCGAGGCTCCCCCTGCGGAAGTTCGTTTCCTCCCTCGGGCATGGGTGTTTGTGTTGTCCTTAGCGTAAGTTAGTTTAAGCTAGATTACGTAGTGAGTAAGCCTAGGGACCGATTACCTTAGCAGTTTGGTCCCATAAGACCTCATCGCAAATTTCCAAATCGAACGTTCCTCTACAAAGCGGAGGAACTTCACCAATGATGATCAATTCATCGTAACTGATCAGATGTTACGGTTATAAATTTGCTTTCATAAAATAGCAATGACAAGGCTGTTACTTTGTAAAGTTTAATCAATGTTTTTCGTACGTTAAGTGTTAATGTACATTGTATTTTTCCACAAAAATATCTGAACCTGACTAGTGTTAGCTGTACATCATCTGACCTGGGAAATTCAAAAGTGCGCCCTAGAGAACGACTCACCACGAAGGGATTATCCGAATCGGAAAGAAGTCGGTATATGTACTGTGCATGTACAGACAAATAAAGCATTACAATTTCAGCAGAAATTGGATGATTTATTGAAGAGGAAGAGCTTCACAAACTGCGCAAGTCACGAATGTGATGGTCCATGTCTGGCCCTTATGCAGGCAGTTATTCGACTTGACAATGGTTGACAGAATTGATGGATATCCTTCTGAGGGGTGTCGTCCCAAACTTTATCCAATTGACTCCTTAGACTGTGAAAATCCCCAGCTGGTTGGAGGGCTCCTTCCATAATGCTCCAAAACTGACATCTGGCGACCTTGCTGGCAAAGGTAGGATTTGACAAGCGCGAAGATACGTAGTAGAAACTCTCGCCCCATGCGGGATCCTGCTGAAATGTAAGCCCAGGATGCCTTGCCATGAATGGCAACAAAATGGTGTTTAGAATATCGTCGACGTACCGCTGTGCTGTAAGGACGCCACGGTTTACAACCAAAGGGGTTCTGGTATGAAAAGAGATGCCACCCCAGACCACCACTCCCGGTTGTCGGTTAGTGTGGCAGGCTGCACTCAGGCTGGTATTCTACCACTGTCTGGGGCTTCTCCAGAAACGTCTTCGCTGCTCATCGGAGCTCAGTTCATGACTGAAGACAATTATACTCCAGTCAGTGACATTCCAAGCTTCTTCAAGTACTTGTTAAACTATAACAGCTTTAGCTCTTACGTGTTCCAATCCTTGAAACACCATCTCTTTTGTTTTATCTGTCATTATTCTCATTGTGTATTTAGTGGCCGTTTGACTCACCTGCAATTCGAGCTTCTTGTTCAGGATCTCCTACTATAAGGTGGTCATTAGCAAAAAGCAGGGTCATAAAATGAAATTATTATCTTCTTAGTGTGTCATTTAATACACTCCTGGAAATGGAAAAAAGAACACATTGACACCGGTGTGTCAGACCCACCATACTTGCTCCGGACACTGCGAGAGGGCTGCACAAGCAATGATCACACGCACGGCACATCGGACACACCAGGAACCGCGGTGTTGGCCGTCGAATGGCGCAAGCTGCGCAGCATTTGTGCACCGCCGCCGTCAGTGTCAGCCAGTTTGCCGTGGCATACGGAGCTCCATCGCAGTCTTTAACACTGGTAGCATGCCGCGACAACGTGGACGTGAACCGTATGTGCAGTTGACGGACTTTGAGCGAGGGCGTATAGTGGGCATGCGGGAGGCCGGGTGGACGTACCGCCGAATTGCTCAACACGTGGGGCGTGAGGTTTCCACAGTACATCGATGTTGTCGCCAGTGGTCGGCGGAAGGTGCACGTGCCCGTCGACCTGGGACCGGACCGCAGCGACGCACGGATGCACGCCAAGACCGTAGGATCCTACACAGTGCCGTAGGGGACCGCACCACCACTTCCCAGCAAATTAGGGACACTGTTGCTCCTGGGGTATCGGCGAGGACCATTCGCAACCGTCTCCATGAGGCTGGGCTACGGTCCCGCACACCGTTAGGCCGTCTTCCGCTCACGCCCCAACATCGTGCAGCCCGCCTCCAGTGGTGTCGCGACAGGCGTGAATGGAGGGACGAATGGAGACGTGTCGTCTTCAGCGATGAGAGTCGCTTCTGCCTTGGTGCCAATGATGGTCGTATGCGTGTTTGGCGCCGTGCAGGTGAGCGCCACAATCAAGACTGCATACGACCGAGGCACACAGGGCCAACACCCGGCATCATGGTGTGGGGAGCGATATTCTACACTGGCCGTACACCTCTGGTGATCGTCGAGGGGACACTGAATAGTGCACGGTACATCCAAACCGTCATCGAATCCATCGTTCTACCATTCCTAGACCGGCAAGGGAACTTGCTGTTCCAACAGGACAATGCACGTCCGCATGTATCCCGTGCCACCCAACGTGCTCTAGAAGATGTAAGTCAACTACCCTGGCCAGCAAGATCTCCGGATCTGTCCCCCCATTGAGCATGTTTGGGACTGGATGAAGCGTCGTCTCACGCGGTCTGCACGTCGAGCACGAACGCTGGTCCAACTGAGGCGCCAGGTGGAAATGGCATGGCAAGCCGTTCCACAGGACTACATCCAGTATCTCTACGATCGTCTCCATGGGAGGATAGCAGCCTGCATTGCTGCGAAAGGTGGATATACACTGTACTAGTGCCGACATTGTGCATGCTCTGTTGCCTGTGTCTAAGTGCCTGTGGTTCTGTCAGTGTGATCATTTGATGTATCTGACCCCAGGAATGTGTCAATAGTTTCCCCTTCCTGTGACAATGAATTCACGGTGTTCTTATTTCAATTTCCAGGAGTGTACAAACAACATTTCTAATGTTACCGTCAATATAAACCCTGAAGGACTATTTGCAACAGTTGTGGGGCAGCTTGCCTCAAGAGAGGACAAAATGGTATTATGAGACGCTTCCCAACCGAATCAGCGCACGTATCGAGGCGAGAGGGAATGCAACGCCATACAGATAAGTTCTCTGACAGTTTGACTGGATTTTGTATTCTCTGCCATAACATCACATACCCTTTCCACGCGAGAATAATTTTGTTTTTCATTCTCCCATTATGGGTGCTTCACATTTACGTCAGGCAGTGTATTTTTTGTACTGTGTTGTTGTCGTGGTCTTCCGGAGGGCTGGTTTGATGTGGCGCTGCACTATCTTGAGCAAGATTCTTCATAACTGCAACCTGCATCCATTTGTGGCTGTTCATTGTAGTCAGGCTTTGATCTTCCTCTAATATTTCGTAGCCTTCTTATTCCCCATCATTACCAAATTAACTAGTTCTTGATGGCTCCACATGGGCCCTATCAGATGACTTCTGTTAGTCACAATGTGTGATAATTTTTTTCTCCTATTCGACTTAGTATCTCCTCATTAGCAGTCCAATTTACCCACCTTCAAGATTTATCTGTAGCACCAGACTTCAATATCTTTTATTCTATGATTATCTTAAACGTTTATTGTATCCTTTCACTTCTGTAAAAGGCCGCTCTCTTGGTCTAAACACCTTCAGAAGAGACTTTCTAACACTTAAACTTTGATTCTATGTTAAGAAATTTCTCTTTTTCAGATAATCTTTTTTAATATTGCCTGTCTGCATTTTACATTCTCTCTATTTCGGGTAACGTAAGTTATTTTTCTGTCCAAATCGTGAAATTCATTTACTAGTTTTAGTAGGTCATTTCCTAATCTAATTCTCTGAGCATCGGCTGATTTAATGTACCTGCAGTCCAACCTGCTTACCTGAGTGGTCAGTGAGCCCAGGTTCGATTCCTGGGCGGATCGGAGATTTTCTCTGCTCGGGGACTGGCTGCTGTGGAGTCTCAATCATCATTTCAACATCATCGACGCGCAAGGTGAGGTCAACTGTAAAGAGCTCTCACTCGGCGGCCTAACTACCCCAGGTGGGACCCAAGGCCAGTAATGCCAGACTATACTTAATTTTCATTATGCCTCATTCCATTACTCTTATTTTACGTTTATTCATATTAATCTTCTCACCGTTTTTAAAGACGTCTCACACCCTATTATATCAACCTGAAATTAGAAGGAAAATTCTCATTTTTTAGGAATGATAAATGACTTTTGTTTGGTTGGTCTGACTACAGTTCAAAAGCTGCAGTTTCGAATCCCAGTCCCTTCTTCTTTTTTGTCTAGCAGCAAATGTGACAATAGTGGCATTTTATGTTTTGCTTCACATGCCACGTAATTTTCAGGTCACTCAGAGTGAGCCGATTTTCATGTCGGGAGGAATCGAGGATATCTCAGCATAACTATCGATTTCTTTGGCTGATTGACTGTTTCGCTTCATTTGCGAACTTGGTTCCACCCACAGTCTCAGAAGTACGTCGGCCGCCATCTCTGCGGTGCCAAGTCTGCCAGCTGCCGGATGAGCGGCTTCCTGTTGCAATTTCGGCCGAACCCGTGCCTCGTGCAGAACGCGTGGCTTCCGATGTTGGCAGCCACAGCGAAAGCTACTACAAAGTGAGTAATCTTCACTCCGTGATCTGACACCTGGTTCTATAGCATTTACGACAGAAAAATGTATGGTACAAAATCAGTATATTTCTCAACATTTCTCTTAAATATACAGCGCCTGAGAAATAAAGTAAAACAGTCAGAAGGTACGGTCGGATGTCAGTGTAACTTGTACTCCTATACATCATCGGCGGGTATGTTAATGATCAGAGTTACAACTCTCTCTGACTGTTAAAACGGTCACCAGAGTGCAATAGTGTTACACGTGTTTAATGTTGTTTCCAGGCCTAGTACATCAACATCTCCATGCATAGAATTCACACTTAAGTGCCTGGCAGAGGGTTCTTCGAACCATCTTCCGACCATTTTTCTACCATTCAGTTCTGCAACAACGCATGGAAAAAATCGACATTTAAATCTTTCTGTTCAGACTTCTCTTATTTTATTATGATGATAATTTCTCCCTATGTAGTTTGGCGACAGTAAAATATTTTCATGCTCAGAGCAAAAAGTTGGTGATTGAAATTTCGTGAAAAGACAGCGCCTCAACGAAAAACGCCTTTGTTTTAATCTACATCTACATCTACATCCATACTCCGCAAGCCACCTGACGGTGTGTGGCGGAGGGTACCTTGAGTATCTCTATCGGTTCTCCCTTCTATTCCAATCTCGTATTGTTCGTGGAAAGAAAGATTGTCGGTATGCCTCTGTGTGGGCTCTAATCTCTCTGATTTTATCCTCATGGTCTCTTCGCGAGATATGCGTAGAAGGGAGCAATATACTGCTTGACTCCTCGGTAAACGAATGTTCTCGAAACTTCAACAAAAGCCCGTACCGAGCTACTGAGCGTCTCTCTTGCTGACTCTTCCATTGGAGTTTATCTATCATCTCCGTAACGCTTTCGCGATTACTAAATGATCCTGTAACGAAGCGCGCTGATCTTCGTTGAATCTTTTCTCTCTCTTCTGTCAACCCTATCTGGTACGGATCCCACACCGGTGAGCAGTATTGAAGCAGTGGGCGAACAAGTGTACTGTAACCTACTTCCTTTGCTTTCGGACTGGATTTCCTTAGGTTTCTTCCAATTAATCTCAGTCTGGCATCTGCTTTACCGACGATTAATTTTATATGGCCATTCCATTTTAAGTCACTCCTAATGCCTATTTCCAGATAATTTATATAATTGACTGCTTCCAGTTGCTGACCTGCTATATTGTAGCTAAATGATAAAGGATCTTTCTTTCTATGTATTCGCAGCACAACACACTTGTCTACATTGAGATTCAATTGCCATTCCCTGCACCATGCGTCAATTCGTTGGAGATCCTTCTGCATTTCAGAAGAATTTTCCATTGTTACAACCTCTCGATATACTACAGCATCATCCGCAAAAGGCCTCAGTGAACTTCCGATATTATCCACAAGGTCATTTATATATATTGTGAATAGCAACGGTCCTACGACACTCCCCTGCGGCACACCTGAAATCACTCTTACTTCGGAAGACTTCTATTCATTGAGAATAACATGGTGCGTTCTGTTATCTAGGAACTATTCAATCCAATCACACAGTTGGTCTGATAGTCCACATGCTCTTACTTTGTTCATTAAACGACTGTGGGGAACAGTACCAAACGCCCTGCGGAAGTCAAGAAACACGGCATCTACCTGGGAACCCGTGTGTATGGACTTCTGAGTCTCGTGGACGAATAGCGCGAGCTGGGTTTCACACGATCGTCTTTTTTGAAATCCATGCTGATTCCTAAAGAGTAGGACTGCCATTCCAACACTTGTATCATATCTTTGACACTCTCTCCCCTATTTTGCGATAATAAGTGTATAAGGTTCGTGAAGAGCACCAGATGTTGAATGACTACGTGAAGGATGCCGAGATACCTCGTACTCTTGTGAGAACGCGTTATCGGCAGCTAACAGAATTTGAAAGTCTCATCATAGTGGGTCCCCTTTTGGCACGTTGCTCGAATCGTGCAATATCAGATTTGTGCGGCATGCGAATGTGGAAGTGGCTCTATACTGGACTGCATGTAAACGTGAGGGCAGGCATACTCGGGGTCAAGGTTCCGGTGACCACTTCCGACTACGGCAATGGAAGGATTATCGTATTGTGCCTTTATCATTGTTCGGATTAGGGAATTGCCATCCCATGCATAGGCTGCAATTAACACCACAAGACAAGTGGATGCGTTTGCAGTGGTGCCGTTATCGACAATCTCGTACTGCTGATAAATGACCTTACACTGCCTTCAGCAATGAACTATGGTTCTGCAGCGCACCGAATGGCCTTCGTCGGCGAGTATGGCGGCGACCTGGCTAGAGGTTTCATTCTTCCAATGTTTTGGAGAGGGATAGTGGTTTACTTCTGTTGCCATGATGTGAGGCGCCATCTGGTATGACTTTTGGTCATGGCAGGTATTGACTGAGTGCACTCTTATGGCACAGACATTCTACGTCCTCTGCATCTACATCTACATCCTGTTGTGTAACTACCCATAAGGCAGCATCGTGGTGCCAACTTTCAATAGAACAGTTTTTCGTCCACACATGGCACGAGTTTGTACGAGTTGTCTGCGAAATGTTGTGGTACTGCTGTGGTCAGCAACATCCTCATTTGTATCCTCGATAATATGCTGTTGTCAGGCTCTCTAAAAAAAAGGGGTACACCACAGATGTCAATAATTATCGGCCAGTATCTTTGCTTACAGCATTTTCAAAAATCTTCGGGAAAGTAATGTATGCAAAACTGGTTAGCTATCTCAGCAGTAATGAGGTACTTAGCAAATCACAGCTCGGATTTCAAAAATACTGTTCCACTGATACAGCAGTATACAATTTCACTGTGCACATAATAGAGCCTTTAAATAGTAAAATGTCACCAACAGGAATTTTCCGTGACTTGTCCAAAGCACTTGATTGTATGAACCATAACATTACGTTACAGAAATTACAATTCTATGGCATAAAAGGAGTAGCATATGAGTGGTTTAAGTCATACATACAGAACAGGAAGCAAAAAGTTTCCTTATATGAGTCAAGTGATTTAAATAAGTTTTTCTCTTTATCTAACTGGAGTGAAATTACTTTAGGCGTTCCACAGGGTTCAATTATGTATACTCTTCTGTTCTTGATACATGTGAACGACCGCCTTTCCTATTTGAAACAGGAAGCTCAATTGACACTGTTTGTTGTTGATACAAGCATCATTATTAATCCAGTAAAAGAAACTCCAATTGAAAATGATTCAAATAAGGTCTTTGGAAAAGTCGTTAATTGATTTTCTGCAAATGAGCTTGCTAAAAACTTTGAAAAGACACAGTACATCCAATTTCCTGCTGCAAAAAGTACAGTCTCTTCAATAAAAGTAGCACATCAACAGAAGTCAGTAGACAGGGTAGAGCATACCAAGTTTTTGGGTGTACATATTGATGGGAATCTTAATTGGAAAATTCTTATTTTGGATCTTCGAATGCGACTAGGATCAGCAACTTTTGTAATCAGAATAATTGTCAAATTTGACATTCATGATTACAATAGAAAAAAAGAAAGGTTTTGTACAATCCTTTACTCAATCTATCTTTGGCACAGAAATGGGGAAAATATGCTGCTATAAAAATTTTCAACTAATTACCAGATGAAATAAAATGTCTGACAGACAACAGTAATAGCTTCAAAAATAAATTGAAATCATATCTCCTTGACAACTCCTTCTATACCATAGATGAATTCTTCAATAGGAAAAAATAAATCTATAAATATATTATATGCATTTTTTGCCATTTAAGGGAATGAGGTTAATAATAGAAATATTAATGTTTAACTCTGTATTGTAATATATATATATATATATATATATATATATATATATATATATATATATATATATATATATATGTGTGTGTGTGTGTGTGTGTGTGTGTGTGTGTGTGTGTGTGCATTTCTTGTGCACTTGATACGTTCCACGTCATAACGGCTACCATACCGTGCGATTGATCAATGGAGCACGCAACTAACTAACTAACATATGTGTGCCACCAGCTCGGACGTCAACTCTACCGCAATGCCAGTATCCAATATACCAAGGTCTAGTTGTAACAGACCCAGAGCACTCATCGAGCCCAGAGTGGATGAAACGTCATACTAGTAAGTTGGCTCATACTACTAAATTATTTATAAATGTGACTGGATTTTGTAAAAACTGTAATAACAACACATATCCTCTCAACCCACGAAGTTCCATTTGGTTTCCCTTTTTTGCCAGGCAGTGTACAATGTAACGGACTGGTTATGACGGTTCGTTGGTGCGAAGTGGTGGAGCTTCGCTTCGGTCTCTCAGGACGGCGTTGTGGATTCGACCACTAGGGCGAGGGAATCAGGAATCAGTCGAAGGTGTGGGTGGCTGCATCCAGATAGACGTATACGGTACAACTCTTAATTGTTACACGAAGCTGGATTAGATACAGCTGCGCGCTCACCCTGGTTGACGCAGACTGATGTCTTCGTACCAGGTGTAGCAGAGGCAGTAGGAGCTGAAGCTCTCGTACGCCACTGGTGGCTGCGTGCTGACGAAGCGCTCCGTCGACGTCAATTGGAACGCATACACCGACCGTGAAGCAGGACTGGCGCTTGTGGCACAACTGGCGGAATCTCGTCGAAGGATCCCAACGTCCACAGGTTCCCGTGGACAGTCCCGCTGCCTCAAACTTCGGACCCCCAGGAACGTTGTCATCTGCTGGTTGGCGGAGGCCGTCTGACCCAATACGCAGGCCAACTGAGTTCTGTCGTCGAACTCTTCGCTTCTCGGTGGCTCATTGTGCCTGCCTATTTATAGTGCCCACGTGGCAAATGGCAACGACTTCATTTTATCTCCCAATGTTTCACAGGAAAAAGAATCGCAAAATCGTTTTAAGCAATTACGACAGAAAAGTGTAACTTACGGGACATGTGAACAATACAACAGGATACATTGTATTTAAATGACTTCACAATCGGTCTTTACGTTTTTAGTCAGTGAAATGTAAATTAGGATGTCTTACTCCAGTAGCAAAATCTTCAGGCCAAACATATGCCTATTTTTAGAAATCTGGTGTACCGTCACATTAAAGTGATTTTCAAAATATTCTGGACAGGCTTACGAATGCGGATTAGGATAAGTGACTTGCAGATGTGAAGTGCATGAAAATGGCATCTCTGTAATCAGCCCAGATCGCTACGCATGTCCACCCTACTGCTACGAAGCTTCACCTGTAGTGCGTCTAAGAATATTTTAAAAAATTGTGAGGTTTAATAGCCAACGGCCTTTATGCAGTGGTAACACCGGTTCCCGTCAGATCACCGGAGTTAAGCGTTGTCGGGCTGGGCTAGCACTTGGATGGGTGACCATCCGGTCTGCCGAGCGCTGTTGGCAAGCGGGGTGCAGTCAGCCCTTGTGAGGCAAACTGAGGAGCTACTTGATTGAGAAGTAGCGGCTCCGGCCGGAAGAGCGGCGTGCTGACCACATGGCCCTCCATATCCGCATCCGGTGACGCCTGTGAGCTGAGGATGACACGGTGGCTGGTCGGTACCGTTGAGCCTTCCAAGGCCTGTTCGGGTGGAGTGTATTTTAGTGAGATTTAATACACACAGCAAACGTCTTGAGGGAAGATATAGTTCTAGGTTTATATTTTTGAATATACTACTTCCACAAATCAAGGAAAATTCTTATCAGTTATCCTAAAAAGTCTTGTGTGGAACGTGATAAAAAAATAGCCAGTATCTGGAACAAACAGCGCTGCATGAATGAAACATAAAATGCAAAAGCATAGTAATATTGTGTACGCAATTTATGAACATATTTCAAAAAGAAAAACAACAAAAAATAGCCGCGCGGGATTAGCCGAGCGGTTTAAGGCGCTGCAGTCATAGACTGTGCGGCTGGTCCTGGCGAAGATTCGAGTCCTACCTCGGACATGGATGTGTGTGTTCGTCCTTAGGATACTTTAGGTTAAGTAGTGTGTAAGCTTAGGGACTGATGCCCTTAGGAGTTAAGTCCCATAAGCTTTCACACACATTTGAACATTTTTGAACAAAAAATAGGCGAATTGCATCAGCCAACCCTGGTGCCGTCTGTTTACAAATGGACACCGACCTTACAACATTCTATCCTGACCGTGATTTACGCATTAGCTCTACGTTAATCATTATTGTTACGATCAAGTTATTAATCGGAATTAAGTACAGGAAGGGAGATCACAAAGCTATGTGGGTAATAGACAGATTCAAAGAAACAATTATAATGAACGAAACCGTCAGATACAGATACACGAAAATCACTTTATTAATTGACGTGACAGCACTGAAACGATTGAAAAAGCGTGATTAAACAATTCAACTTTTACAGGTTACTGTACCGGTAGTCACTGCTCGCTCAACAAGAGAAAATCGTGGACAATTAATAGGAAAAAATGAAAACAGATGAGTGAGAGATTCTGTTCGGTGACGCTGCGGCGGAAGTAGAACCTTTAGCACCACCTAAGCGTCACCATGTACGTCTTTGGGGTTCAGTTCCGGTAGCACTTTCGAGCTATCGCCGTAATACGCAAGAAGCACCACGAAGAAATTATCCAAATGTGACGGGAATTATTAAATGTGATGTATATGCCTAGACAAAGTAATGATTAAAATTTTAGTAAATTTGGTTGATTTACTCAAGAGAAAGGGCTTCACAAATTGAGCAAATCAATAACGCGTTGGTCCGCCTCTAGCCCTTATGCAAGGGGTTATGCAGCTCGGCATTGATAGAGGTGATAGATATCCTCCTGTGTGATACTGTGCCGAGTTCTGTCCGATTGGTGCATTATATCGTCAAAAGCCTGATCTAGTTGGAGGGTCCTGTCCATAGTACTCCGACTGGGGAGAGACCTGGCGCCTTTTACTATTTTGCTGAACTGTAAGTCCATGATGGCTTGCCATAAAGGGCCACAATGCGGGGAGCAGAATATAGTCGACGTATCAGTGAGCTATAAGGGTGCCGTGGATGGCAACCAAAGGGGTCCTGCTACGAAATAAAATGGCACCTCAGACCATCAGCCCTGGTTATTGTGCCGTATGGCTCCAGACAATTAGTTTGGTAGCTGACTGGGGCGTCTCCAGATACGTCTTCGCTGGTCATCGGGACTCAATTCGAAGCGGGGTTCATAACTGAAGACAATTCTACTCCAGACAACGAGATTCCAGACCCCGATGACCAGTAAAGACGTGCCTGGAGAGCCCCAGACAGTGGTGGGACAGCAAGCTATGACCTACCGTGTGGCCTGACGCACTGGAGTGATGGTCTGGGGTACCATTTCATTTCACAGCAGGAGCCCTTTGGTTTAAGCGATTGCAGTCTTTCTCGGCGTATTCCGCTGATGAATTCTTCTCGAGTTATCAGCCGAGTGGTGGCGTCGTCTTGTCGCAATGTTTCAATGAGTTTCGTACCCATCATCTTCGCCAGAAGATTCATCAGCCCTTTGGTTGTCAGCCGCGGCGCTCTTAAAGCACACCGATACGTCGACGATATTCTACGATCCGTTTTGTTCTCTCCTTTGGAGCATTGTGGGCAGGGTCATTCAACCAGCTCGGGATTTTGACGTTATAGCGTTTTTTGGACAGAATTTTGAACAATATCCCACAGGAGGACTTTCGTCAACCCTGTCAATCGTCGCCAAGCCAAGTAGCTGCTTCCATAATGGTTAGAAGTGGTCCAACCCGTTCCTGACTTGCTCACCTTGTGAAGTTCTTTCTCGGGAATAAATCATCCTATTTTTCTGGAATGCTAATCAAGTGTTTGTCTGTACATATCTAACGATTTATGTCCCATATGGATAATTCCTCAGTGGCTCTGAGCACTATGGGACTCAACATCTGAGGCCATCAGTCCCTTAGAACTTAGAACTACTTAAACCTAACTAACCTAAGGACATCACACACATCCATGTTCGAGGCAGGATTTGAACCTGCGACCGTAGCGGTCGCGCTGTTCCAGACTGTAGCGCCTAGAACCGCTCGATCACACCGGCCGGCATTCCTTAGTGGTTCGCCTCTTTTTCTTAAAATTCATTTATTAACCGAGCTGTTGTGACAAACAATAAGATGCTAAAATGATTTGCTGGAGTCTGCAGCACTCAGGAGCACTGCAAAAACATGAAGCCCAAACTGTACGTCAATGCGGTTAGCGGAATGACTGCACCTATAGCAAGAACACGTGTTGACTCCGTAGAGATCCACAGATTTAGCAAGTGATGGCTCACATTGGGTACTATATGAAACTTCTTCTACCGAAATTAACAGTCGTCAGACAAAAGTGGCTCTGATTATTATCGTCAATTTAAATAAGTCTTATGCAGTAATTCAGGTGGGACCACTCTGGGAAGATAACTTGGGCCCTGGCATCTTCCTGACGGCCAACTTTGTCTTGCGGATGGATCCCTCCGCGAAAAAGCGTCAAATCCATACAACGATTTGGTATTAATGGAAATTGCCTCCTTGGTGATAATTAGTAACTTCTTAATGCAACTAGGTGTCTATTCGTCGAAATCAGAGGAAAATATCTACATATCTACGTATGCAATATCATTATCTATTGATCATCTCTAGCCGCCATCAAATATAAAATTTAAATGCATATTTTCCCACTCATTAGTTACTGAAGTTTATGAGTTAATTTTTAGCCTCGATTACCTTTTATTTAGTCCTGCTAATTCTGAAGTTCTATCGCCATTAGTTCAGGTTGAGGCATCACAGTATTACTTTCATATGAATCCTCAGTACGGAATAGTGGTGGCTAGTGTTTAACGTCTCGTCGACAACGAGGCCATTAGAGACGGAGCGCAACCTCGGGTTAGGGAAGGATTGGAAAGGAAATCGGCCGTGCCCTTTCATAGGAACCATCCCGGCATTTCCCTGAAAAGATTTAGGGAAATCACGGAAAACCTAAATCATGATGGCCGGAGACGGGATTGAACCGTCGTCCTCCCGAATGCGAGACCAGTGTGCTAGCCACTCAGTACTGAGTCACAATACATCATGTGTACACTCTAAGACAGAAAAAGTACCATGAAGGAATTATCCTGATAGGAAGAAAATCGCTAGATGTGATATGCATGTACAAATTTCAAAAAAATTGGGTGATTTATTCAGAGAATGAGCTTCACAAATTGAGAAGTCAATAACTTGTTGGTCCGCCTCTGGCCTTTATGCAAGCAGTTATTCGGCTTGCCATTGATAGAACTGCTGGATGTCCTCTTGAGGGAAATCGTGCTGAATTCTGTTCAATTTGTGCATTAGATCGTGAAAATCCTGAGCTGGTTGGAGGGCCCTGTCCATAATGCTCCCCTCATCCTCAATTGCGGAGAGATCCGGTGACCTTGCCGGTCAAGGCACGGTTTTGCAAGCATGAAGACAAACTGTATAAACTCTCTCCGTATACGGACGGACATTATCTTGCTGAAATGGAAGACGGATTGCTATGAAGGCCAACAAAACAGGGTGTAGAATGTTGACGACAAAACCAGTGTGCCATAAGTGGATAACGACCAAATAGCGTCTGCTATGAAAACAAATCACTCTCCAGACTATCACTCCTACTCGTCAGGCCATGTAGCGGGTGACAGTCGGGTTGGTATCCCACCTCTGTTTGGGGCGCCCCAGGGCACGCCTTAGACCTGGAATCTCATTGACTGGAGTAGAATTGTCGAAGTGCGCCTCATGACCAGCGGAAACTTCTGGAGGCGCTCCAGACACCAGTGGGTTCAAATGGCTCAAATGGCTCTAAGCACTATGGGACCTAACATCTGAGGTCATCATTCGCCTAGACTTAGAACTACTTAAACCTAACTAACCTAAAGACATCACACACATCCATGCTCGAGGCACGATTCGAACCTGAAGCAGCGCGGTTCGATACTGAAGCGCCTAGAACCGCTCGGCCACATCGGCCGGCTAGACACCGGTGGGGCATCAACCTGACTGTCGTCCGCCATAAACCCCGACGACCAGGAGTGATAGTCTGGGGTGCCATTTCATTTCAAAGCAGGACTCCTGTGGTTGTCATCTGCGGCACGCTTTCAGCACAGAGCCACGTCGAAGACATTCTACGCCCCGTTTTGTTGCCCTTCATGGCAAGCCACCCTGGGCTTACATTTCAGCAAGATAATGCCCGCCCGCACAAGGCTAGTGTTTCTACCGCTTGTCTTCGTATTTGCCGAAGATTACCTTGACCAACAAGATTGCCCGATCTCTCCTCGAGTGAGAGCGTTTGGAGCATTATGGGCAGGGTCCTGCAACCAGCTTGGGATTTTGATGATCTGATATACCAGTTGAACAGAAAATGGCTCGATATCCTTAGGAGAAAATCCAAAAACTCTGTTAATCAATGCCAAGTCTGATTGGATAACGGGCAAAGGTGGACCAACACGTTATTGACTTGCTCAGTCAGTGAAGCTCATTCTCTGGAACAAATCATCCAGTTTTTCTGAGGTTGTAATAATTTGTTTGTCTGTACATTTACATCAAATCTACTGATTTCTGTCTCATTTGGAAAATTTCTTCGTGGTGCGTCGTATTTTACAGTATTGTGAATACTACACTCATGCTCATAAATTAAGGATAATGCTGATACATGGTGAAACAACGCTCTGGTGGGAAGTTTGCGGGTTTAAATTACCTCGAGGTATGACTATGCAGTGCATTTGACCTACGGTCGTCGCAGGGTGGTGCTGGGAGCAGTCCACATACGCAGAGGTGTGTTGGTGCGTGTGAGAGTACGGTGCAGCAAGTAAGTGTGCAGACGTTTTCAGACGTGCTAATGGTGACTGTGTGTTGAAAATGGCTCAAAGAACACATATTGATGACGTTATGAGGGGTAGAATACTAGAGCGACTGGAGGTTGGTCAAACACAGCAGATCGTAGCACGGGCCCTCCGTGTGCCACAAAGTGTGATCCCAAAATAGCCTTGCTCAGGACCTTACCGCAGCCACTGGAACAGTTGTCTCCTGGCACACAGTCTACAGACGTCTTAAAAGACATGGTTTATTCGCCCAGAGACCTGCAAGGTGCATTCCACTGACCCCTGGTCACAGGAAAGCCCGTAAAGCCCGGTGTCAAGAACACAGTACATGGTCATTGGAACAGTGGTCCCAGGTTATGTTCACAGACGGGTCCAGGTATAGTCTGAACAGTGATTCTCGCCGGGTTTTCATCTGGCGTGAACCAGGAACCAGATACCTACCCCTTAATGTCCTTGAAAGGAACCTGTATGGAGGTCGTGGTTTGATGGTGTGGGGCGGGATTTTGATTGGTGCACGTACACCCCTGCATGTCTTTGACAGAGGAACTGTAACAGGTCAGGTGTATCGGGACGACATTTTGCACCAGTATGTCCGCCTTCTCAGGGATGGAGTGGGTCCCACCTTCCTCCTGATGGATGATAACACAAGGCCCCTCCGAGGTGCCATCGTGGAGGAATACCTTGAAACAGAAGATATCAGGCGAATGGAGTGGCCTGTGTGTTCTCCAGACCTAAACCCCATCGAGCACGTCTGGGTTGCTCTCAGTCGACGTAGCGCTGTATGTCTTCAAACCCCTAGGACACTTCAGGATCTCCGACAGGCACTGGTGCAGGAATGGGAGGCTATATCCCAGCAGCTGCTCGTCCATCTGATAAGACTATGCCAACCGGTTGTGCGGCCTGTGTACGTGTGCATGGTGATCATATCCCATATTGATGTCGGGGTACATGGGCAGGAAACAGTGGCGTTTTGTAGCACGTGTGTTTCGGGACGGTTTTCTCAACTTATCACCAATACCGTGGACTTACAGATCTGTGTCGTGTGTGTTCGCTATGTACCTATGCTGTTAGCACCAGTTTTGTGTAGTGCCACGTTGTGTGGTACTACATTCTGCAATTATCCGTAATTTATGAGCATGAGTGTACAAAATATGACGCATCACGAAGGGATTTTCAGATTTCAACTATACAGTTGTAAATGAGGTTGAAAACTGTGATGTCTCTGAGATTAACAGAAAGCGAAAGTCTTTCTGCAAATCAGTTCTTAGCGTGGTGATAGTGCATGACGACTGAGCACATTAGTCCCCCCTCCTCCTCCCGAGAAGATTCCTTTTTCTGAGGGCTTCAAGTGAGATAATCGAAGAGGCGGCGTCATGCGCTGAACTGCTGGCTGTCGAAGATTAACGCTGTGTGGTCAGTCACTATCATCTTTTAGCACGAAACTAGTACACATTGTATCACCCTAAGAACGTGAACTAGCATTGTCTCCTTTATACACGTACTTCACAGCCACAGTTACAAGTGGTAAGGCATCGACACATTTAACGAATGGCTTAACGGCACCACCAAAAGCTGATACTAACATTTGTTTACAGTCAACCAATTTCGGCCAGGCCACCGCCTTGAAGTCACGAATTAGGGAATCTTCCGTGGCATCGCATACACCAATGTTTTTATTTACGGCATCTGTCACATACATGCACGTTGACGACGTTATGGCAAATAATATTTTAGGTTGTGTATGTTATTCGCTATCTCGAAAATGACTACAGTGTTGATATAAACTGCCTGACAAAATAAAAAGTGAATCTTGTAAGAGGTCCATAATTAGAGAACTTGTTGCCAGCGCACTCGAGCTGATGTAATTTCGATGTATTGATCACGCGATGCCTGCGATATGTAACCTAGAAGAGAATCTGAGACCAAAGAGCAGTATTGACTGCAGTAGGAACTGTGTAGCAGTAGGAGCATGTTGTTGCTAGCGAGCAGTCTGGTCTGGTGTACCGTGTTGGCTGGGCCGGTCGTGTGCAGAGATGGCTGAGCCTGAGCGTTATAGGATAAGGTAAAAGCAGCCTCGCGCATATGTAGCATTGTTACATCAAGTCCCATGTAAATGTTTTTAAAAGAAATCTGTTAATAATAATCTTTCTCATAAAAAGTAACTTTTGACATTTATCTCAATTTAAAGAATTCACTAATTTCTCCAATCCTTGGCAATCCCGATTATTGAAAAGAAAAGTCAGTTCTTTCCTTTTTTATAAGACAAATCTATCGGCCAGCAATGCACTTAGCTGCGCCAGGAAAATTTCTTATAGGAGCAGATATATATGCGTTATCCGGCGACCTAATTAAGGTAAGATTTTTCAGCTTATTCAGAATGATGTATCACGGCCACGACGCAGCATTGCTGACGTCCAAAATTTACCAGGTTAACTTGACTGTCAATTATTGAAAGGTTATAGGTTTGTCACATTGTATTATATTTTCACTGTTGGGTAGTTACGCTAAATGAGAGTATTATTCATATATTATTTTATTTTGTGGGGAGGTTACAATCTCTCAGAAGTGGAGGAGGAAATGAAATGTTACCTCACGTATTGAGAGGGTAAGTGATGTTATTGCAGATATAACAATATCGAGTCAATCTGACATATAACTTGGCAGTATGAAACCACTTATCAGTATGAGGCCGCTCCCCCACTGGCCTAGATGCTTCAACTGATTCGGTTGGGAAGGGTGTCATAAAGAGGAGCGGTTGTATTCTCTCGTGTGGTAAGTGATGCTTGCCCATCGAGCATCAGGTCGATTTTGTGCTCTTCGATTTCTCTTGTCTCGAGGCAGGGGGTTTGCTCACAGCGGCGGCCGCGTAATTTTGATGTGTATGGAAGGGACGAGGTAGCCTGGAGGAAGTTGGTGACCACGTGAACGAGTGCGGAGTCATCGGCGTGCAGACATTCGTTTGTGGAGAGGACGGGCAGCAGCGTGGAAGCGATATGCGCAGCTAGCTCTTTGTTTGCGTCCCAGGGTTTGGTGGATTGATGGGGAACTTGAGAGGGCATTTTCATCTGTTCCTTGAGGTACCCTCGTGTCTCTAAAATTGTCACGATTCCGTGTGTCGCCTTTCAGAGCGTAAGGCATATTGTGAGACAATTACACTGAAGAGCCAAAGAAACTGGTACTCCTGCCACATATCGCCTCATACGCAGAAGTGCCGCAACGCTACGTGGCATGGACTCGAATGATGTCTGAACTCTTGCTGGAGGGAATTGACACCATGATTTCTGCAGGGCTGTCCATAAATCCGTAAGAGTACGAGGGGGTGCTCTTCTGAACAGCACATTGCAAGGCATCCCAGATATGCTCAATATTGTGCACGTCTGGGGACTTTGGTGGCCAGCGGATCTGTTTAGACTCAGGAGAATGTTCCTGGAGCCACGCTGGGGCAATTTTGGTTTTCGATGTGTGGGGTGTCGCATTGTCCTGCTGGAATTGCCCAACTCCGTCGGAATGCACAGGGGGTATGAAAGGATGCAGGTGATCAGACAGGATGCTTACGTACGTGTCATCTGTCAGAGTCGTATCTAGACGTACCAGGGCTCCCATATTACTCCAGCTGCACGTGCCCCACACCATTACAGAGCCTCCACAAGCTTGAACAGTCCCCTGCTGATATGCTGGGTCCATGGATTCGTGAGGTTGTCTCCATACCTGTACACGTCCATGCGCTCGACACAATCTGAAACGAGAATCGTACGACCAGGCAACATGTTTCCAATGTCAGTGTTGACGGGTCCAGGCAAGGCGTAAGGCTTTGTGTTCCGTTGAATGGTTCGCACGCCAACACTTGTTAATGCCCCAGCACTGGAATCTGCAGCAATTTGCGGAAGGGTTGCACTGCTGTCACATTGAACGATTCTCTTCAGTCGTCGTTGGTCCTGTTCTTGTAGGATCTTTTTCTGGCTTCAGCGATGTCGGATATCTGATGTTTTACGGGACTCCTGATATTCACTGTACACTCGTGAAATGCTGCGTCCCATCGCCCGTGCGTTCAAACTCACTTAAAGCTTGATAATCTGCCGTTGTAGCAGCAGTAACCAATCTAACAACTACGCCAGACACTTCTTATCTTATACAGGGTGCTACGAAAAGGTACCGCCAAACTTTCAGGAAACATTCCTCACACACAAAGAAAGAAAATATGTTATGTGGACATGTGTCCGGAAACGCTTACTATCCATGTTAGAGCTCATTTTATTACTTCTCTTCAAATCACATTAATCATGGAATGGAACCACACAGCAACAGAACGTACCAGCGTGACTTCGAACATTTTGGTACAGGAAATGTTGAAAATGTCCTCCGTTAGCGAGGATACATGCATCCACCCTCCTTCGCATGGAATCCCTGATGCGCTGATGCAGCCTTGGGGAAGGGCGTATTGTATCACAGCCGTCCACAATACGAGCACGAAGAGTCTCTACATTTGGTACCGGGGTTGCGTAGACAAGAGCTTTCAAATGCCCCCATAAATGAAAGTCAAGACGGTTGAGGCTAGGAGAGCGTGGAGGCCATGGAATTGGCCTCTACCAATCCATCGGTCACCGAGTCTGTTGTTGAGAAGCGTACGAACACTTCGACTGAAATGTGCAGGAGCTCCATCGTGCATGAACCACATATTGTGTCGTACTTGTAAAGGCACATGTTCTAGCAGCACAGGTAGAGTATCCCGTATGAAATCATGATAACGTGCTCCATTGAGCGTAGGTGGAAGAACATGGGACGCAATCAACACATCACCAACAATGCCTGCCCAAACGTTCACAGAAAATCTGTGTTAATGACGCGATTGCACAATTGTGTGCGGATTCTTGTCAGCCCACACATGTTGATTATGAAAATTTACAATTTGATCACGTCGGAATGAAGCCTCATCCGTAAAGAGAACATTTGCACTTAAAGAAGGATTGACACATTGTTGGATGAACCATTCTCAGAAGTGTACCCGTGGAGGCCAATCAGCTGCTGATAGTGTTTGCACACGCTGTACATGGTACGGAAACAAGTGGCTCTCCCGTAGCACTCTCCATACAGTGACGCGGTCAACGGTACCTTGTACAGCAGCAACTTCTCTTACGCTGACATTAGGGTTATCGTCAACTGCACGAAGAATTGCCTCGTCCATTGCAGGTGTCCTCGTCGTTCTAGGTCTTCTCCAGTCGCGAGTCATAGGCTGTAATGTCCGTGCTCCCTAAGAGGCCGATCACTTGCTTCGAACGTCTTCCTGTCGGGACACCTTCGTTCTGGAAATCTGTCTCGATACAAACGTACCGCGCCACGGCTATTGCCCCGTGGTAATCCATACATCAAATGGGCATGTGCCAACTCCGCATTTGTAAACATTGCACTGACTGCAAAACCACGTTCGTGATGAACACTAACCTGTTGATGCTACATACTGATGTGCTTGATGCTAGTAGTGTAGAGCAATGAGTCGCATATCAACACAAGCACCGAAGTCAACATTACCTTCCCTCAATTGGGCCAACTGGCGGTGAATCGAGGAAGCACAGTACATACTGACGAAACTAAAATGAGCTCTAACATGGAAATTAAGCGTTTCTGGACACATGTCCAAATAACATCTTTTCTTTATTTGTGTGTGAGGAATGTTTCCTGAAAGTTTGGCCGTACCTTTTTGTAACACCCTGTATAGGCGTTGCCGACGGCAGTGCCATATTCTACCTGTTCACATACATCTGCATTTGAATACGCATGCCTATGCCAGTTTCTCTGGCGCTTCATTGTATTTATACACCTGTTTCTGCTATCGAGCCTCCTGATGAGACGTTATATATCGTGTTCAATGGCACTATGTACATGTTCAGGTTCTTTTCTTTTTTGGCAAGTCACCTTTAATCATATATTCTTGGTTTGTTGTAGACAAGTACTTAATTGATTCCTGGCGAAGAGTAGTGTGTGTGTGTATGTGAATCGAGGGGGGTGGGGGGGTTTGGGTGCGAGGGAGAGTTGGGGGGAGGGGGGGGGGGGGTGTGCGGCACTCTGGTCTCTGTGGAGTAGGCAGGCAAACAGTTGTCAGGTGGCACTCTAAGAGCGACAGCATTCGGTAACCGTATTGTGTTTAATGGTTTAGTGTGATTTAGCACTATGCTTATTCTTGAGTGTTGCTGATCACGGAAGTCATCCTACCTTGTTATTAAGTAGCAGAACTAGTGTTCTTGTAACCCCTCTATTTCAATAGCTGTTTGTTCAAGGTGGGCTGCTAAACTGGTCGGCAAGTAATTAATATTTAATGTATTCAGCTAATAAGAACTGTCTGTTGAAAATTTTACTACATTAACCTGTACCTTAAATCACTGTCTACAGCTACGTTCTTGGAAACCTAATTTAATCTTGCACGAGGTTTAATTCTTATAACTGCATTTTTCTGGCCTCGTTCTGTTCATGCTTATACTCATATTTCAGTGTGCTTGCTCTGTTTGATATTAAATTTCCTGAAGTCGTTCTTCAGAACTTAATTTAACTTTGTAAGAGGCTTAATAATTATAATTCCACTTTCTAGGCCTTGTTTTGTTTACGCTTATACTTGTATATTGGTGTGCTTGCTCTGTTCTTATTATATTTAAATTTTCTGAAGTCGTTCTTGAGGACTCGGAGCAGGCAGGAATTTAATTCCACAAGAGGCTCAATCTTTTTACATTGTCTGTTTTAAGGTTTTTAAATTTTTGAATGTAAATTTTAAATGGTTCAAATGGCTCTGAGCACTATGGGATTTAACATCTATGGTCATCAGTTCCCTAGAACTTAGAACTACTTAAACCTAACTAACCGAAGGACATCACACAACACACAGCCATCACGCGGCAGAGAAAATACCTGACCCCGCCGGGAATCGAACCCGGGAACTCGGGCGTGGGAAGCGAGAACGCTACCGCACGACCACGAGATGCGGGCGTAAATTTTCAATTTTAATATAAAGAATTAGCTGAACATTAAGTGTTGTACGGCTACTGCCGTATGTTGGTGAAAGGTATTTTCCATAATTACTGCGTGTGCTGACATAAGCTGTCGCCAGCAAACCAGGCGGCAATGACGTTGCGGGAAGATGAGCAGCAGGCGCAAGCAATGCGCCTATCAGGGGAGAGTGGTATAGGGCCTTGCAAGCAACGTGCCGCTAACGCCCTCTCGACCGCTGGTATGGAGATCGCCGCCGTGGACCGGAGGGCTCAGTCAGTCATCCAGTGAGTTAACGAGTTGAGTCATCAGTCGCAGCCCAGTGGGAATGGCAGTCGCAGTTTGCTCAGCCATTAGCTCAGAGTGACTCAGTATCAAGCGTCCAGAGTAGTGTACATAGCGGGACTTTGTACTTCACCAGCAGTGAGGCTAATGTGGACTATTACAGAGAGCCCACAACACCTGGACTGTCTTGAGTTAAGTAACTTCTTGTTGTTATGAATAAAGAACCCTGTGAATATGTGTGTGCAGTTGTCTTATAGAAAGAAGATAACTGACACCAAAGATCATCCTCTCCTTGCTTCCAATAGTACAGCTCTACAGCGATAACAAGACGACACAAAATTGTGGCCAGGTGCTAATGTAGATGCATGTGTTACAAATGAAGATACAGTCAAAATATCCTGCCGCATCCAATCCAGGAATCTTGTTTCCTAGCTTGACCGGCTCTAAGTTCAATTTCCTTTCACCTTGCGGAAGGGGATTTCAACACAATTGTTGTAATTGGCACTTAATAATGGAATTGGAACGGAGTTAATGCCCAAGCTGATGCCACATATGATGATCTATCGGGGATAGATTTGGGGATCTTGCTGGCCAAGGAAATACCACAATATCACTCAGACAGTTCATAGAGACATTGAAAAATATCACCACGGTACTGTCGCATGACAGGTAACACACGGAGAAGCAGGATGTCCATGACGCATAGAGTTGCAGTCCAGTTTCCTCTGTCACTCCCAACTCGACGACGCCAGGACTAGCACCGCTGTTTCTCCAAAACATTGGAAGAACGGGACCCATCCCCTGGTCGCTGCCATAGTAATCCGTAGTACTGCAGAACTGCGATTCATCGCTGAACACAATGCGACGTCAATCATCAGCTGTCCATGCTTCCCGCTCATCGCCCCAATCCAGACGCAGCTATTCGTATTGTGGTGTTAACGGCAACATACGCATGGACGGTGAGAGTTGAAACAAAATTTTTCTGGGAGTCTATTACTTGTTCTTGGATGGCAAGCGCAGATGTGAAGGAGTTACAATGTAACAGCGATCCTCTCTTCTAATGATCACACGAGGTCGAATGTATACTTGACATCTAGTATGCTTGCCCTCACGTGCACATGTAGTGCCCAACATCGGGATATTCTCACATCGGAATGCGCACAGATCTGAATACCACACAGTTCTGCCAGCTCGGGAAACAGAGAAGAACAATGAGGTCCCTTTCAAACCCCATCAGGTGCTGATAAAGGTGTCTCACAGGATTACGCGGCTTCCCAGTGGTCACTGACGCTCTTCACTCCCGTTATATACCTCACTAGGCCTGGTAATAACACTAAACACCAACAACACCAGTGCTCTCTGGTGGTGATTCTATTTGTCGCAGAGAATTGCATCTCTTATCATTTATATGCCCACCGATGGTTTGTACTTCTTCGAAGTGACATAGTTATCCGGTTATGTCTTATGGGTGCTTCACTTTTTTTGGTAAGCAGTGTAGTGATCGTAATTTAATTTTATTTCATCAAGTATCTTAATTTGTTCTTCTCGTTAAAGAATACACGCTGTGTTCAGTAACAATTACAGATGTCTAAGATGGAATACTATATAATGCATACTTAGCAGTTACAGCATTAGAAACTCATAACGAGAGCGATCGACAGAGAGATCAGCATTACAGGACTCTCTGTGGCACATTAGAATTATAACTTACCAGCAGTGTCTATTATATTCACCAACAGAGATTTGTAATACATTTGCACTAGGGACTTATGAGGGTAAGGTAAGAGATGTATGAGAAAAGTATTAATTTTTTTCGTACATTATTGTCCGCTTCAAAGTAGCGTCCTTCAGTAGCTATGCACCGCCCGGTAACACCGCTAAAAGGCCTCAAGTGGTAGGCCTTTAACATATCGGTAGCATTGTTTTGAGTGTTCGCCAGAGTCCCAAAATGACGTCCTTTTAACATACACACGCAAAAAAAAAAAAAGTTTTGCATCACCGTTGTTCCCAGAACTCCTGAAGATAGACCTTGACTGTGGATATTGTATCACAGACAGCCCCTTTGACTGTTCAGAGATGTCACTAAACGCGCCCAAAGATGTAAACAACCATGCATGAGCAGCGGCTATTAGACGGAGGGGGTCCGACAGCCGATCAGTTCCTGTCATTCCACCAGGAAGGAGGTACACGGCTCGTGTTGTCTGTAGTTCAACCATGCCTATACGGTCAATAGCGCTGTTCGATCGTGTCCACATTGTTACTTTGTGCCAGGAAGGACTCCAACAAGGGAAGTGTCCAGGCGTCTCTTAGTGAACAAAGCGATGTCGTTCTGACATGGAGGAGATATAAAGAGACTGGAACTGTCGATGACATGCCTCGCTCAGGCCGCCCAAGGGCTACTACTGCAGTACTCGTAGATGACCGCTACCTAAGGATTGTGGCTCGGAGGTACCCTGACAACAACTCCGCCATATTGAATAATGCATTTCGTGCAGCCACAGGACGTCGTGTTACGACTCAAACCGTGCGCAATAGGCTGCATGAAGCGCAACTTCAGTCCCGACGTCCATAACGACACCATGCAGCGCGGTACAGATGGGCCCAAGAACATGCCGAATGGACAACTTATAATTGGCATCACGTTCTCTTCACCAATGACTGTACCATATGCCTTCAACCAGACAATCGTCGGAGATGTGTTTGGAGACAAACCGGTCAGGCTGAACGCCTTAGACACACTGTCCAGCGAGTGCAGCAAGGTGGAGGTTCCATGATGTTTTGGGGTGGAATTATGTGGAGCCGACGACGCCGGTGGTGGTCATGGAAAGCACCGTAACGGCTGTACGATACGTGAATGCCGTCCTCCAACCGGTAGTGCAACCATATCGGCAGCATATTGGCGAGGCATTCGTCTTCATGGACGACAATTCGCGCCCCCATCGTGCACATCTTGTGAATGACTTCCTTCAGGGTAACGACATCGCTCGACTAGAGTAGCCAACATGTTCTCCAGACATGAACCCTAGCGAACATGCCTGGGATAGACTGAAAGGGGCTGTTTATGGACGACGTGACCCACCAACCACTCTGAGGGATCTACGCCTAAACGCCATTGAGGAGTGTAAGAACCTGAACCAACAGCGCCTTGATGAACTTGTATATAGTATGCCACAATGAATACAGGCATGCATCAATGCAAATGGACGTGCTGCTGGGTATTAGAGGTACCGGTGTGTACAGCAGTCTGGACCACCACCTCTGAAGGTTTCGCTGTATGGTGGTACAACATGCAATGTGTGGTTTTCATGAGCAATAAAAAGGCCGGAAATGATGTTTATGTTGATCTCTATTCCAATTTTCTGTACAGGTTTTGAAACTCTCGTAACCGAGGTGATGCAAAACTTTCTTTGATGTGTGTATTTGTCAGTTTCTGGAAAAGAAAAAAGTCACAAGGACTCAGATCATGTGAATAGGGCGATTGTGGAACAACAGGAAGGCCTTTTGAGGTCAAAAATTCCGTGACGGAAGTGGCCGTGTGACATGGGCTGTTGTCGTCATGCAGCATCCACATGTCTGCAGTGTCTGGTCTCAGTCGATTCGCCCTTTTCCTCACCCTTTCAAGGATATAGTTTGTCCTGGACGAAAGAATTGTTTATAGACAGTACCCCTACGGCCAAAAAAGCAAATCAGCATTGTTTTGAACTTTGATCTGTTCATTCGACATTTTTTCGGTCGGGGAGATGTCTCAGTGTGCCACTCCTCACTTTCTCGGTTTGGCTGAGGACCGCACACAAAATTCCAGGGTTTATCACTAGTGATCACACAGCTGAACTATTCGTGGTCATTGGCAATCCTCTCAAGAAGATCAACTCACTAGTTTCTTCGATTGTCTTTTTCTCAGTTGTGAGGTTTTTAGGTACCTTTTTGGTACAAACCTTTCGCATGTGAAAAACTTCGGTCAAAATTTGATGTACGGTGAAAGTTTTTAACAGGTAAACCACCTTCCTAATTGTTAAACGTCAGTCTGATCTCTCACGAGCACGCAAACGTTCGACGTTCTCATCGATTTTTGAGGTTGAAGGTCTCCCTGAGCTTGGTGCATCTTCAAGGTATTCTCGATCTTCCAGAAATGATTTGTGCCAGCAAATTTTGGTAAGGAATGTTTCCCATATGCCTGTTTCAACCTTTCAAATGTTACATTTGCCTATTTCACAAGTTTAACACGAAACCAGATGGCATGACGTTGCTCCAAATTCCGTTCTTCCATTTTCATAATACACAACAAAAACCAACTTCAGTGATGGCGCTCTCAAAAATCACGTGATGGCTCTATGGAACTGAAACTCGGAATAAGCATCTGGAAGGGATGAACACGCCGAATAAAAAAAGAACAGTACAAATTCACTAATGTCTTCTGAAGCTATATAGCGACATTATGTTCTGGTTGCGCAATGACGTCCATAATGTAAAGATGGAACGATATGGATACGATGGTACAGCACCTCTCCGTGGAAACAGACAGTGATACGTGTAAGGTATAATTTCTTAAAAAGTTTGTGCTGGCTCAGCAAGTTCGATATAAAAACAACCAAAGTTGCGACATTCATTCTTTTATTTAATTGTAATGTGTTGCATTTTCTGAATGGAGGATACTGGTAGTATTGGTGATACAACCTGAAGAGTGTCTTGCACAAAGTACATGCTGTTAGCGATATCGTTCAATAGGAAAGATTTGTTATTTATATTGCCTTCTGAAACTGGGTCACGCTTGCATTTTGGCGAGTCTGTTACTCGTATATTGTGGAGGTCAGTGTGAGTGACCCTTGTGACGCTAGGTATCGTCTAACGCATGTCGGATGCGTAAACCACGATCGTTGGCAAACAGTAGGTTGCAGAGTACAGAAGTGGCGACCTCTTTACCGTCTACCCGCTCTTCTTTCCATGCGTTATGTTTCCTCGCATTAAGATCAGGGATATTGGCGGAAGCAATGGAATGAGTGATAAGTATGTGATCCTTGAGCACAGCGTCCTTTGTGAGGACGTCCACGTACTCTGTTTGTTTGTTGGACGCCTTGGTGTGCTGGAACCAGAGAATTTTTACCCATGTTCTGTAAACAATGATAAGATGATACATCGGCGCCTCTTAAAACGCCCGGCAAGGTCTAAGTGGAAGGACTGGACCTCGGGGAGGCAGAATTTCAATCACCTTTTGTTGCACTCATACTTTTATTTATGTAAACAATTAATTCAAGTAACAATTATAATAAAAAAAATTCCAAACGAAAGGTTGCCAGATATCTAACCAGGTTCAAGTTCGCCATTGAAACAGTAAAAGCAACAAACTACGATTTTTAACAACTCTCTGAACAGCTTGTCGTTACAGTGCTTACTAGCTACGTATCAGACGGCTGTAGCCGATTTACGCCAATACAACTTTAATTGGATTATTGTACTATGATAACAGAAGAGTGACAGGGATCAATCGTTATAGGACAAACGGCAGAAACCTATTTACTTTGATGCAAATTTCATGGTATTATAGTAATGCGATTACAGTAAAATGCTTTCGATGTTAAGCATCTCAAGGACGACATTGAAGACAAACTGAACAGTGATAAAACTAACTTACAGACACTAAATGGTACACTAGGAGTATGCATTCGTAACTGAATAAATACACTAATGTTGTGTTTTCTTCATCATCATCAATTCATCTACATCGACGCGCAAGTTACCGAAGTGGCGTCAGCTAAAAAGACTTGCACCGGGCGACCGGTGTACCCTACGGGAAGCCGTAACCACACGACATTTCATTTCATTGTCGTCTGAAACACAGCTGACGACCGAAAAGGACGGGCAATAATTACATAAACAGAAATTCCTTTTAAGTATGTGAACCTCTGACCAGTAGGTGACTTAAGTATATTTGAGCTCCAGGCGCCAATCAGGTACGGACACAAACCCCGTACACAATAGCCAGCTTGGAAAACGGCCAGTTGTCCCGCTCCACCGTCAATCGCCGGTCCGACCAATAGTGCGAAGTATGCAAGTCTCAGACCGACTTTGTCTGACAAATATCCCTCAAACGGTATTAACATCAAAACAGACAACTGTTACTGGATGTTCCAGGAGCATATACGGAACATGAGAGTCTCCTAAATATGAAAGAGACACAAGTGCCAGAAAGCGTAGGTCAAATCCTCAGCCCAGGCTTAGAGATACATCAAATCGTAAGAAATTACGATCTCATACAATAACGAACACGCTACAACTTAAGTAAATAATCTTATCCTCATAAACCCAAGGTAGTGCACTTAGAACAATATTAGATAAAACAACGTCAAATTAGTACCTAAACACGTGAAACAAATTGTCACTGCCTCTTGGCAGAAACCAAATCGCACTCAAACCCTGGGTATTTTAAAAAAGCAATTCAAATCAAACTAACATAAGATTACCTCAAGCAAAGGCATATAATGATAAATTAGTCTTACAATAATTACACGTCCTTGATGGATCCAAGCATTCAAGACCCTGCAAAAAAATCTGGAGGGATGGCCACACATTGATGCATCGGTCTGCCCAGTGATACACAGTGCTTTCTGAAACAGACTAAACACTAAGATTAAGAAATAATACACAGTAAGCCGCAAGGTTTGAATGATAAACCAGAATATCGACCCCGTCAGACGCCAGCGCGAATTACTACATTCAGCACTGCACAATAAGTTTCGTAGCGGCGAACCACAAGATATACCACGCACAGAGTTTCGTGGTTGAAAATCAACCAGTAATCTGTCTCAGGTTCATCACACCTGCGTCACGGAGGGCAGAAAATATGTCTCCAACAAATAAGATAAATACAATATGACCTTATTACGTCAGTTGAAGTCAAACTCCAGCAGCATCGGAAAGGTAGGTCACGAGTCAGGATCGCCAACAACACGTAATCGGCTAACGACCAACAAATTCTTCGCTACGCAGTTCATGCAAAAACGCTCCCAATACAGCCGGCGCCGACCCGAATGGACGATTTCGTAGGTTGTTTTCGTCGCCCAGGTTGCCTCTCGCTCGTAACTACGAGCAACTGCCCCTCACTCCGCACGTTCGCTCGGTCGATCACCTCCTTCGTGCGGGCCACCTCGCGACCGCATCACGAGCGCCGAAAGGGTACGAACTCTGGAGGAGAACGGTAGAACGAAAGCCGGCACGGCTCGCACAGCAGCTCATTGATATTCAGCGCCTGCTTCGTACAGTACGCCTCAGATTTCCGGAGTCGCTATCGTTTAATTTCTTCAACAACCTACTAGAGCAATATACCCAATTTCAGTGGATATGTTATTCCGAACTACGCGGTAATGTTATCTGTTGCAGAGTAATTCGGAATTATACAGGTCCTGCAATATTGTAAGCCGGCAGCTGTGGCCGAGTGGCTCTAGGTGTTTCAGTCCGGAACCGCGCACCTGCTACGGTTGCAGGTTCGAATCCTGCCTCGGGCATGGATGTGTGTGCTGTCCTTAGGTTAGTTAGGTTTAAGTCGTTCTAAGTCTAGGGGACTGATGATCTCAGATGTTTAGTCCCATAGCGATTAGAGCCATTTGAACCATTTTGCAATATTGTACACTACTGGCCATTAAAATTGCTACACCACAAAGATTACGTGCTACAGACGCGAAATTTAACCGACAGGAAGAAGATGCTGTGATATGCAAATGATTAGCTTTTCAGAGCATTCACACGAGGTTGGTGCCGGTGGCGACACCTACAACGTTCTGAATCAGGAAAGTTTCCAACCGATTTCTCATACACAAACAGCAGTTCACCGGCGTTGCCTGGTGAAACGTACCTTCACGTTTCCGACTTTGACAAACGTCGGATTGCAGCCTATCGCGACTTCGGTTTGTCGAATCGAGACACTACTGCTCGCGTTGGTGGAGATCCAATTACTGTTAGCAGAATATGGAATCGGTGGGTTCAGGAGGGTAATACGGAACGCCGTGCTGGATCCCAACGGCCTCGTATCACTAGCAGTCGACATGACAGGCATCTTATCAGCATGGCTGCAACGGATCGTGCTGCCACGTCTCGAGCCCTGAGTCAACAGATGGGAACGTTTGCAAGACAACAACCATCTGCACGAACCGTTCGACGACGTTTGCAGCAGCATGGACTATTAGCTCGGAGACCATGGCTGCGGTTACCCTTGACGCTGCATCACAGACAGGAGCACCTGCGACGGTGTACTCAACGACGAACCTGGGTGCACGAATGGCAAAATGTCATTTTTACGGATGAATCCAGGTTCAGTTTACAGCATATGGCCATACTGGCGTATCACCTGGCGTGATGGTATGGGGTGCCATTGGTTGCACTTCTCGGTCCCCTCTTGTTCGCAGAACAGTGGACGTTACATTTCCGATCTGTTAATTACCCATGGCTCTACCCTTCATTCGATCCCTGCGAAACCCTACATTTCAGCAGGACAATGCATTACCGCATGTTGCAGGTCCTGTACGGGCCTTTGTGGGTACAGAAAATGTTCGACTGCTGCCCTGTCCAGCACATTCCCCAGATCTCTCACCAAAAAATGGCTCTGAGCACTATGGGATTTAACATCTGAGGTCATCAATCCCCTAGAACTTAGAACTACTTAAACCTAACTAACCTAAGGACTCACACAGATCCATGCCCGAGGCAGGATTCGAACCTGCGACCGTAGCGGTCGCGCGGTTCCAGACTGAAGCGCCTAGAACCGCTCCGCCACAGACCTCTCACCAATAGAAAACGTCTGGTCAATGGTGGCCGAGCAACTGCCTCGTCACAATACGCCAGTCACTACTCTTGATGAACTGTGGTATCGTGTTGAAGCTGCATGGGCAGCTGTACCTGTACACGCCATCCAAGCTCTGTTTGATTCAATGCCCAGGCGTATCAAGGCTGTTGTTTCGGCCAGAGGTGGTTGTTCTGGGCACTGATTTCTCAGGATCTATGCTCCCAAGTTGCGTGAAAATGTAATCACGTGTCAGTTCTAGTATAATATATTTGTCCAATGAATACCCGTTTATCACCTGCATTTCTTCTTGGTGTAGCAATTTTAATGGCCAGTAGTGCACAATATTGCAGTGCCTTTGGTATTCCGAATTATGCTGTAGTCTGTAGCATTATCTGTTGCAGCGTAATTCGGATTTATACAGGTACTGCAATATTGTATTTATCCGCCGACTCTGGGCAAGCGACTTTCAAGTAAAATGTCTTCCCTGTACGGGAATATACAAATGGATCTACGAGTACAGGTTGTAGACACGTGCTTGAGGACATATGGAAGTTTGGGTTTGGCCGTGAGTCGTGTTAGGGTAGCCAAATGGTAAGGGGTGCGCTCGCAATAAGCCGGAAATCTGGGTTCGAGTTCCGGTCCGGCACAAATTTTTATTGTCCTCTTTCCGTTATACAGCTGATGGTGCTCCATACCGGCAAATGCGAATACACTTCGTGTACTAGAGCAATGGTCGTCAAACTGCGGTTCGCGGGCCGCATGCGGTCCGAATCGAGTACTCGTGCTACCCGCGTCTCTCAGCCGTATTTTGTAATAATAGGCACCTGGCAGCTAACACCATATTCCAGTAACAAACGAAAATATAGAAACAGTAATATTTTAAGACGTGTTTAATTTTAACTGGCGTTCATGAATTAGGTCGTGAGCTAACCTCAGGTCAAAGGTTTCTTAGCTCGGTCACTGCGGACTTAGAGAATGTGAGAGAGCAAATGTTTTATTGTTTGTCTTCCATTACTGACAACCCACGGGCGTGCGCATCTCGTACCGGTCAGCTGCTGTGGAATAAATTTTGACACGGAAGTAAGGTGGATTCGTGATTGCGCCTTACAGAAACGGTCGTTTTCAAATGCGGTAGCCGGCCGCTGTGACCGAGCGGTTGTAGGCGCTTCAGTCCGGAACCGCGCTGCTGCTACGGTCGCAGGTTCGAATTCTGCCTCGGGAATGGATTTGTGTGATGTCCTTAGGTTGGTTAGGTTTAAGTAGTTCTAAGTCCAGGGGACTGATGACCTCAGATGTTAAGTCCCATAGATTTCAGACCCATTTGAGCCATTTTTTTAATGTGGTACTTATTTATAGCAATGAATATCAGTTAATGAAGGGTATTCCAACACGTCCCAGTGAGTAGAAGAAAAATGAGATTCAAAACATTTACCAAGTATCTGTGATTGTGTCTCGTACTGAATGATGCAGAGAAGTGTAGTTACTGTATTAACCAATCACTAGCTTACACATCACACAACAAGACTTGGTCAGGCGATTAAAGTGTCACAACTTTGAGATTTCTGAGGATGGCAGCAATCTGAAACAGAGAACTGTCGACACGATGTGTTCCAAGCGGTGCCCACTTTCTACGATGAGTTTTTGGGGGGTCGGTGGCCACCTGATTGAACCCTTGCTGCAGCTAGTCTAGTCTACAACACGCACTAATGCGGGTATGTTATCAAAAACTAAGTAATCAGATAGGTACATATTATGAAACGTCCCCTTAGAAAAATTATTGAATTACTATGCTGATAAATCTCTTACATTATTTGATTTTCAAGCAGCTGAGCAAAACTGAACGTGCTCAGACATTTCGCACTTTACCTATTCTGATCAACACTAAACTGACACACAATATTTTTAGCGCAACGGAATCTGACTTTCAATAATCCCTACAACAGAATGGCCCTGACTAACATTAAACTATGCCTTTCACAAATCACTTACCTCACAAAAATCTTCATTGCTCAAGCTCTTGTTATACAGCGAGCGCCACTACTGCCAGCTAAATAAAAGATTCGAACTACTGAAGGAACTAACTACTGATAGGCATAGTTAGCAAATGAAAGATTTTGATAGAGAAAAAACAATGTATTTACCTTAATAGTGTTCAAAAGTCATAATACACATATCAGTTCATGACATCCATTCTTACAAATGTACTGTTTCTGATGGACACAAGTCGAGGTCATCCGCTCTCAAAAATCCGCCATCTCACTTCCCCACATCCACCACTGCTGGCGGCTCACCTTCAACTGCGCAACGCTACGCGCTGTTAACAGCCAACAGCCCAACACAACAATAGTGAATATTACGCGCCACCCAGCCACAGACTGCACACAGCACAGCCAGTGATTTTCATACAGAGCGCTACGTGGCGTTACCAATATGAAAACCTAAACAGCCTACTTACAATATGCCGCCCAAGGTGTCGCTTCACAGTGTCAGTATTGACTTCGATAAGTTTTAGCTATCACACGATGCAAATTATTGTCTTTATACCCGAAAACTAACACGCCACATTATGAACTTAGAAGGCTGCGAAAACTTATTCTGTTACGAGAATAAGGGAAGTGGAATGACGAAAAACGATATCGCAGTGACGACTTGTTTGGACTCGCTATTCTAAACGTTTCACGTTTATCACGCGCGCCACTGCTTATCGTGTGCGGCTATCGCGTGGGGTCAGCAGCAGTGGCCGCCACGGCTCCGCCTCTGGACTGCCTTCCAGCATTCTGGGAGACCGTACCAGGCGTGTTGCAGCTCTGCGGAATTTACGCCACATCATGCATTCAATCCAACAAGCATACTTCCAGCTACCAAAAATTTAGTTCCATATACAGGGTGTTACAAAAAGGTACGGCCAAACTTTCAGGAAACATTCCTCACACTCAAAGGAACGCTTGCTTTCCATGTTGGAGCTCTTTTTATTACTTCTCTTCAAATCACATTAATCATGGAATGGAAGCACACATCAACAGAACGTATCAGCGTGACTTCACTTTGTTACAGTAAATGTTCAAAATGTCCTCCGTCGCATGGAATCCCTGATGCGCTGATGCAGCCCTGGAGAATGTCGTATTGTATCACAGCCGTCCACAATACGAGCACGAAGAGTCTCTACATTTGGTACCGGGGTTGCACAGACAAGAGCTTTCAAATGCCCCCATAAATGAAAGCCAAGAGGGTTGAGGTCAGGAGAGCGTGGAGGCCATGGAATTGGTCCGCCTCTATCAGTCCATCGGTCACCGAATCTGTTGTTGAGAAGCGTACGAACACTTCGACTGAAATGTGCAGGAGCTTCATCGTGCATGAACCACATGTTGTGTCGTACGTGTAAAGGCACATGTCCTACCAGCACAGGTAGAGTATCCCGTATGAAATCGTGATAACGTGCTCCATTGAGCGTAGGTGGAAGAACATGGGGCACAATCAAGCAATCACTAACAATGCCTGCCCAAACGTTCACAGAAAATCTGTGTTGATGACGTGATTGCACAATTGGGTGCGGATTCTTGTCAGCCCACACATGTTGATTGTGAAAATTTACAATTTGATCACGTCGGAATGAAGCCTCATCCGTAAAGAGTACATTTGCACTGAAATGAGGATTCACACATTGTTGGATGAACCATTCGCAGAAGTGTACCCGTGGAGGCCAATCAGCTGCTGATAGTGCCTGCACACGATGAATATGGTACGGAAACAACTGGTTCTCCCGTAGCACTCTCCATACAGTGACGTGGTCAACGTTACCTTGTACAGCAGCGACTTCTCTGACGCTGACATTAGGGTTATCGTCAACTGCACATAGAATTGCCTCGTCCGTTGCAGGTGTCCTCGTCGTGCTAGGTCTTCCCCAGTCGCAAGTCATAGGCTGGAATGTTCTGTGCTCCCTAAGATGCCGATCAATTGCTTCGAACGTCTTCCTCTCGGGACACCTTCGTTCTGGAAATCTGTCTCTATACAAACGTACCGTGCCATGGCTATTGCCCCGTGCTAATCCATACATCAAATGGGCATGTGCCTACTCCGCATTTGTAAACATTGCACTGACTGCAAAACCACGTTCGTAATGAACACTGACCTGTTGATGCTACGTACAGATGTGCTTGATGCTAGTACTGTAGAGCAATGAGTTGCATGTCAACACAAGCACCGAAGTCAACATTACCTTCCTTCAATTGGACCAACTGGCGGTGAATCGAGGAAGTACATTACATACTGACGAAACTAAAATGAGCTCTAACATGGAAATTAAGCGTTTCCGGACACATGTCCACATAACATCTTTTCTTTATTTGTGTGTGAGGAATTTTTTCCTGAAAGTTTGGTCGTACCTTTTTGTAACACCCTGTATAAAAATGTACTGAAGCTTGCCTTTGTATGATTTTTTTTCTTCGTAGTAACAGTAAGATCACTTTTTATGTAAGTCTGCAGGCTTTCGTGGCCGTTGAAGTTAAAATCTTCTTGGTTATTAGGCCGCGTCATGTTTCTTCTAAAATTATTGGCGTTTCGTCCCCTCTGCTGGGATCTTCCTCAGGATCTTCCTCCAAACCGCCTTCTCACTTCGTAAGGCTACCGGTCGTTTCTGGGTCACTGTCCGCATAAGCAGAATTTTAAAGGAAAATGGTATTCAGACATCTTTCTTTAGCCAAAATAAAATAAAAGATACACGTTATTGCCTCCACAATGCAGGCGTCTATCAAGTGACATGTGGCTGTGGCAAACTGTATATCGGCGAAACGGGAAGGACTGTTAAAGAACGCATTAAGGAACACTAACGGCACATGCGGCTAAAACAAATTTCAAAATCGGCAGTAGCGAAACATCATGAGATATGTGGCTCTGACATCGATTTTAATAACGTACGTGTACTGGCTAATGTTCAAATGGCTCTGAGCACTATGGGACTTAACTTCTGAGGTCATCAGTGGCCTAGAACGTAGAACTACTTAAACCTAGCTAACCTAAGGACATCACACACATCCATGTCCGAGGCAGGATTCGAACCTGCGACCGTAGCGGTCGCGCGGTTCCAGACTGTGGCGGCTAGAACCGCTGGTCACTCCGTCCGGCTGTACTGGCTAAGGAAACAATCATTTATAGAAGAAAGGTCCGAGAACGGTTGAATTTTCTAAGAATGCATCTAATATCATTAGAGAGGACGGCTATAGGCTTCCGGCATCATGGCTCCCCGCCACCAAGGAAGTAATTACGCGGTCGCGGTGTGTGAGCGGCATAAAGAACGCGCTGCAAGTCACCTCGGCGGACAATAACATTTCGTGTAAATATTCTCCGTCTCTTGCTCAGTCCGTTTCGAATCTAGCCAATGATGACGACCAACCAATAGCGGTAGCAGGAATTTCAACCAATAATCCTTCTCGAGCGCAAATGTGGAATAGTGCCTTTCTATCCAATGACGATGGGCCGCTAATGGTATCCACAGGACATTAGCCAACGCCCCTGCATCAGAGCGGGAATATTAGCCCATGACTATGGCCCACCAATGGTAGCCAATACTATCACTCGAGCACGGACGCGTGAAAACTCCTCTTTATAAGAGGACGCGACACTCGTCTCTGACATCTCCGGCGCGTAACGAGTACCGCCCTTCGATAGTGGTCACCATCCATAACACGGATTCCTACACCTTCTTCCCCTCCATAGGTGTGCGCCAAGGTTCCCCTCCTTTCCCCTCTTCTGTACCTTTTGTATACGGCGGACATGCCGCTGCCTTCACCCTCCATCCACCTTCCCCAGTACGCTGATGACACTGCCTTCCTTGCCCTCGCCCCCACCCTGCAGTGCTCCCAACACCTCCTCCAATCCCATCTTGACCGATTCACCACTTGGTACAACGGGTGGTTGCTTAAGGTCAATCCTTGCAAAACCCAGGCGATCATAGTAGGCAAACCCACCCCTTCCTTCCGCCTCCTCGATTTCTATGTCACCGTCTATGGACGTCCTATCGCCCTCACCCCCACCGTTAAGTACCTCGGAGTCACCCTTGACCGTCGCCTCTCCTGGATCCCCCACTTCTGGTCAATCCAAGCCAAGGCATGCTCCCAGCTCCATCTCCTCCAGCTCCTTTCTGGCCATACATGGGGTCTGGACCCCTCCAGCATCCTCCATAGCTATAAATCCCTCATCCGCCCTATCCTCTGTTACGCCCATCCTGCCTGGATCTCCGCTCTCCCTACCTTTTACAAATCCCTTCCTATCCTAGGACGCCATGTTCTTCGCCTTGCCTATCGCATACGTCTTCCCTCCCCCATGCGGATCCTGTACGACCTTATTCGGTTCCCCCACCTCCTCCTTTTCCTCTACACCTCCTGCCAGACAAGTATCTTCAGAAGAGACTTCCTAAGCCTTAAAATTATCGCTGTCTTGTCAAGACTAGACATTATAAGACTGTGGCTGTAGAATAATAATAAGGTAAATTATAAAAAAAAAACAGCCAGATTTGTGGTTTAAAAAAGGTTATTTAAATGTAACTGTTACCAGTTTCAGATTTTTATTTCTCTTGGGCCTGAAGTGCTGAATTCTTTTGCATGGTGATTAAATAATTTTAACCAGTAACGCTGAAAAAATATTATTATAGCAGCGTTCTTGGTTAAAATTATTTAATGTCTCTACAAGAGGTTTCGCATTTCTTAAATTCGTATGGCACTTACACACTTCACTTCTGTCATGCTGGGGTATTATTTTGTAGTCGTTACTATTTTCATGCAGTTGTGTGCATTTCTGGGTGACACATTCGTCGCGTATGTCTATTGTGAATTTTAAAATCCCCACATTTTGAGACGTGCGCTGTGTGACTGTTGTAAAATTCTCGGAAAACTAGTCGAACACATACAATCCTCCGTTTAATGACAGCAACCATGCACATATTTACGAGTGGCCGAGCTGCACACATTAATTTCAAATATACTAAAGTAGTAACGACGTTACGTTACAGTTGCTCTGTGGGCTACATAGCCACAGTAAAACGTTTCTTGATGAAATTAATTTAAAGATAGAAAAGAAGAAATTCAATTATACAGAAGAAACTGCAATATGACATTCTACTCAATGGGCAAGAATTATGATGTTACAATATATATCTACCGGGTGATTATAAATAAAGTTAAACATTCAAACCGCTGTAGAAATAACAATACTGCTCAGAATGACGTCAAATTGCAACGGAATTTTATCGGAGAAGGGGGAAAGCGTATGGCAGAAGAAAAATAAATAGTTATAAATTGTAGCAATAGATGGCGCTGAAACCATCATAATTTAATAGTTGTCGACTACAAATGACAAATGAACTATACGACTATGCCTTAGGTGTACGTTTGACGTTAAACAAACTATACTACTCAGTGTGTATGGGTGTACAGGTGTGATACTGTTAGTTACGCAAGCCCATCCACCACGGCAAGGTCATATCACATCGGGTGGGAAAAATAGGTTTTTAATTGTCCTGAGGCCAAAAACCGCATAAAAAGCATGAGTCAAATCGAATTATTAATTTCCGTGTGACTGGTGCAAAACATGTTCAATATGCTGTCCACCGTTTCCTGCTATGAATTGAAATCGAGAAACAGCATGTTCCAAAAATGTTCAAATGTTCAAATGTGTGTGAAGTCTTATGGGACTTAACTGCTAAGGTCATCAGTCCCTAAGTGTACACACTACTTAGCCTAAATTATCCTAAGGACAAACACACACACCCATGCCCGAGGGAGGGCTCCAACCTCCGCCAGGACCAGCCGCAAAGTTCATGACTACAGCATATTCCACAAATGATCGAAGTGTTACCGGGTTCCCGTTCAGAATGTGTTGTGCAATACGTGCCTTCGAGGCAGCTAAGTTGAACACAACATCTTTCAGATAGCCCCACAGCCAGAAGTCACATGGATTAATATCAGGTGTTAAGGACGGCCAGGATGTAGGGAAAAGGCGGCTAATAATTCTAGCATTTCCGAAATGGCGTTTCAGTAGCTGTATTTGCACTGGATTTGCAATGTGCGGAGGTGCGCCACTTTGCATAGAAATGATTCTATCCACACATTCACGCTGATGGATAGCTGGAATGACATGGCTGCACAGAAGACACTCATGGCTCTTGCCAGGGACGGTACAGGTAACAGGACTGGAAACACCAGTCTCTCCGAACCAATGTGGCCCTATGATAAATGATGCCGTAAACCGGCACCTCATAGTGACTTTTCCAGGATGAAGTGCTACTGGTTGATTTGCGTGTGGATTTTCCGTTGCCCATTTCGACAATTCTGTGTATTGACATATCCTGTCAGATGGAAGTGGGCTTCGTTTGTCCACAAAATCTTCCACGCCCACCACTGTCCACTTCCATGGGAGTAAGAAGTTCTAAAGCAAAAGGTTTCTCTTGCCGGCAGGTCAACAGGAAGCAACTCGTGAACAAGGGTAATTTTGAACGGATAACAAAGAAGGACGTTTCGTAGGATTTTACGCAACGTACTGACGGGTATGTCCAACGCAATTCTCCGTATACTACACGTTTGCACTCCACCACTCGTCTCCTCCTGTACTGCTGTGGCCACTGCTTCCACTGACGTCGAATCAGTTCGTTTCCTCCCTCTACCAGGTTGCACACCAAAAGAACCCGTCTTTATCCGAATCATTTTCTCCAGACGCACAGTAGTCACAGGTCCAACGCCTTTTCTCAAACCATTGAGTGTTCGGAACTTCTGCAGAGCGATGTGCGTACAGTCAAGCAGAGCGCGATCCTGCATTGAGACAGTCACGGCGAACGTCGCAGGAAAAGCCGCGTACCCGGCGTGTTTCTACCAACTTAAATGGGTCGTGCGCATGACAGGTGTTTTCGTTTACGTATTCTGACGTATACAGTGCCATTTATTGGTCAATTTTCACATAATTTTTTTCTTCTGCCATACGTTTTACCCCTTGTCCGATATTATTTCGTTGTAATTTGACATCGTTTTGACCATTGGTGTTAATACTACGGCGTTTTGAAATGTTAACTTTAATTATACAGGGTGGTCCATTGATAGTGACCGGGCCAAATATCTCACGAAATAATCATCAAACGAAAAAACTACAAAGAGCGAAACTCGTTTAGCTTGAAGGGGGAAACCAGATGGCGCTATGGTTGGCCAGCTAGATGGCGCTACCATAGATATAACGGATATCAACTGCGTTTTTTTAAATAGGAACCCCCTTTCTCATACATATTCGTGTAGTACGTAAAGAAATATGAATGTTTTAGTTGAACCACCTTTTTCGCTTTGTGATGGCACTTTAATAGTCACAGACGTGGTATCACGTAACATTCCACCAGTGAAGACGGTATTTGCTTCGTGATACATTAAAATAGACCGTTTACCAATTGCGGAAAAGGTCGATATCGTGTTGATGTATGGCTATTGTGATCAAAATGCCCATCGGGTGTGTGCTTTGTATGCTGCTCGGTATTCTGGACGACATCCTCCAAGTATCCAGACCGTTCGCCGGATAGCTACGTTATTTAAGGAAACAGGAAGTGATCAGCCACGACCTGCAGCAAATGATGATGTCCAAGTAGGTGTTTTAGCTGCTGATCCGCGCATCAGTAGCAGACAAATTGCGCGAGAATCGGGAGATTTTCTCCGCTCAGGGACTGGGTGTTGTATTGTCCTTATCATCATCATTTCATCCCCATCGACGCGCAAGTCGCCGAAGTGGCGTCAAATCGAAAGACTTGAACCCGGCGAACGGTCTACCAGACGGGAGGCCCTAGTCACAGACACTGTCGACGAGGCAGAACCAGCTGTCACCGAAAAACGCAACAGACCTGCACGCTACCCTTCAATGAGCTATCGTTTGACACCACTGAAGACGGAAATGATGTCGTTTGGTGGCAGTTGAATGCACGCTGCTTGGCCGTCTGGCTCGAAGCTTTCCTTGAAGTAATAGATTTATAACAGTTCTTTGTGGCACTGTGGCGCAAACTGCTGCTCAAATTTCTGCTGCAGATGCATTACGTTGCGCCAGAGCCATACCCCCAACACGACGGTCTTCTCTATGCACTGCCACGTGGCCGTTCGGAGGCTGGTCTTCTTGCGATCGTATTTTCTCGTGACCACTGCCGCTAGCAATCATGTACAGTGGCTACATTCCGTCAGGCCTTTCTGCAACATCGCAAAAGGAACATCCAGCTTCTCGTAGACGTACTACACGACCTCGTTCAAACTCAATGAAATGTTGATAATGGCAACTTTTTCGCCTTGAAGGCATTCTGGACTAACATCTACTCACCACGTCCGATTTCCAAGATAGTGCTCACGCCTGTTACAGCATGTAGTTAAAGCAAACGTGATTTGTTACCTCGTAGTGGAGCTACTGCCCTCGCTCTAATGCGATTGGCGCGAAATTTGGAAAGACATTATCTTTCACATGTAGAAACAACACTGCCAACTTTCCTTTATGTTCCACAACTCCTTTTTGGTGTATCCTGGACGACACCATCCAAGTGTCCGGACCGTTCGCCGGATAGCTACGTTATATAAAGAAACAGGAACTGTTCAGCCACATGTGAAACGTCAACCACGACCTGCAACAAATGATAATGCCCAAGTAGGTGTTTTAGCTGCTGTAGCGGCTAAACCGCACATCAGTAACAGACAAATTGCGCGAGAATCTGGAATCTCAAAAACGTCGGTGTTCGGTGTTGAGAATGCTATATCAACATCGATTGCACCCTTACCATATTTCTATGCACCAGGAAATGCATGGCGACGACTTTGAACGTCGTGTACAGTTCTGCCACTGGGCTCAAGAGAAATTACGGGACGATGACAGATTTTTTGCACGCCTTCTATTTAGCGATGAAGCGTCATTAACCAATAGCGGCAACGGAAACCGGCGTCATATGCACCATTGGGCAACGGAAAATCCACGATGGCTGCGGCAAGTGGAACATCAGCGACCTTGGCGGGTTATTGTATGGTGGGGCATTGTGGGAGGAAGGATAATTGTCCCCCATTTTATGGATGCAAACCTAAATGGTGCAATGTATGCTGATTTCCTACGTAATGCTCTACCGATGTTACTACAAGATGTTGCACTGCATGTCAGAATGGCGATGTACTTCCAACATGATGGACGTCCGGCACGTATCTCGCATGCGGTTAAAGCGGTATTGAATAGCATATTTCATGTCAGGTGGATTGGTCGTCGAAGCCCGCACGTTCACCGGATCTGACGTCCCCGGATTTCTTTCTGTGGGGAAAGTTGAAGAATATTTGCTATCGTGATCCACCGACAACGCCTGACAACATGCGTCAGCGCAATGTCAATGCATGTGCGAACATTACGGAAGGCGAACTACTCGCTGTTGAGAGGAATGTCGTTACACGTATTGCCAGATGCACTGAGGTTGACTGACATCATTTTGAGCATTTATTGCATTAATGTGGTATTTACAGATAATCACGCTGTAACAGCATCCGTTTCAGAAATGTTAAGTTCATAAAGGTACATGTATCACACTGGAACAACCGAAATAAAATGTTCAAACGTACCTACCTTCTGTGTTTTAATTTAAAAAACGTACCGGTTACCAGCTGTTCGTCTAAAATTGTGAGCCATATGTTTGTGACTATTACAACGCCATCTATCACAAAGCGAAAAAAGTGGTCCAACTAAAACATTCATATTTCTTTACGTACTACACGAATATGTGATGAAAATGGGGGGTTCCTATTTTAAAAAACGCAGTTGATATGCGTTTGACCTATGGCAGCGCCATCTAGCGAGCCAACCATAGCGCCATCTGGTTTCCCTCTTCAAGGTAGACGAGTTCCGTTCTCTGAATTTTTTTCGTTTGACTTTTATTTCGTGAGATATTTGGGCCGGTCACTAGCAGTGGACCACCCTGTATATATACTCTAAAACAAGTAAACGACGCACCACGGACGGATTATCCAATTTGGACGGTAGATGAGATGTACACATACAAACGATCACAATTTCAGAAAAATTGGATGGTTTATTAAAGAGAAAGAGTTTCACAAATTGAGCAAGTCAATATCGCATTGACGACTTTGTGATCAGACTTTCGTTGGGTCTTGCAGTTGAAGTTTTTCAGCACCTCAGTGACGCTTTCTCGTGGTTGAAACAAACATGTGACCATTCCTGCAGCCTGGCTTCCCATACCTTCAGTGTCCCCTGCTATTCCTGTTTCGTACACAGCTCAGATAATTCTAGAATGAGTTGGACGAGTGTTTTGTAAGCAAGCACCTTTGTAGACTCGTTGTATTTTCCCGGTACCCTGGAAATGAACCGAAGTCTACTACCAGAGTTACCTACGACTAACCCTACGTGATAATTGTATTTCGAATTCTCACTAATTGTTGCACCGGGTAACTGTAGGAGATGGCTAATTCCACTTACCACTCATTGATATTCTATGAGAGCGTGGCAAAAAGTATTGCCGAGGAATTCTTAAAGCTTTTTAAATAAAACAAACGTTATTAACGTTCTACATCTTTATTCTTCATGTCTACATCTTATTCCCAACATGACGACGAACTTATTTCTCCGAACGAGAGACCAGTTTGTCGATACCGTCACTGTAGAATGTGCGAGTTTGTTGATGGAGGTACAACCTTACCTCTGCTTGCAACGCTTCGTCACTGTCAAAGTGAAATCCCCGAAGGAGTTCTTTAACGTTTGGAAACAGGTGAAAATGGGATGGGGCCGAGTCGGGACGATCGATGACACTTAACCCAACGCGTGGATTGTGGCAGATGCCACTGTATTTGTCATGCTGCATGTGTGTGGACATACTCCTCAAATTCGCTGACGACACTGTTTCTCACGCACTGACATCGTTACGTTACACACCGCTATGTGACACGCTACTATTCGGAGACCTCTAAGGGCAGATGGCTGCAAATTTATAGATATGAAGAATAAAGTGTTAAGCTTTACGAGTTTTCATATAAAAAATTCGGAGGAATTACTTGTCAGCACTTCCTCGTACTATTACATTTCTGCCTTATTTAAATAACAAAATATTATATTTCTGAGCATTTGAAGCAAAATGCCTTTCTTAGCACCAATTTGAAGTCTTATCAAGATCTGAATATTAGTGCAGAATTTTATAGATACTACTTCATCATAGACAAGTGCATCATCTGCGAAAAGTTTGAGTTTACTGTTAATATTATCTGAATGGTCATTAATATACAGGGTTTAGGCAAAAATACGGAAACAAGGCGAGAAATGCCTGCCTAAAGTTACAAGGTATATGCAGATGACAACCAAGCCTGCAGGGTGCGCTCTTGTGTTTGACCACGAGCGCCGCCTACACAACGTCCTTTGCAAGAGTCACTCGTGCTCAGAATAGTGTTCTGTGTAGCTGTGAGTGTCTTATGTCGAAACTAAGTTAATTCGAACGTGGATAAATTGTGGTGCTCTTAGGGTGGGTATTTCTGTGAGGAAGCAACCGAAGCGTTTGGTGTTTCAAGAGGCACCACATCGAAGAGTTATATAGCATACACGGAAAGCGAAGAAAGTGTATGTTGATTGATCGTGATCGACGGTCACTGAAGACGGTTGTGGCGAAAAACAAGAGGACGACAGCTCCATAAGTCGCTGCAACACGAAGGGAGGTCCACTAGAGGGGAATTGCAGGTCGAGCCGGAATTTCAATACCTCTGATCACTGGTGTAAATCCAGCTACAGGAAATCGTGGGGCAAAAGCAATAGATCCTGGACTGTGGAGCAATGTAAGAAAGTCATTTGGTCGGATGAGTCTTGTAGTCTCGTAGTACACTGCTTCCAACTTCTGGCCTAGTTTACATCCAAGAAGTGAAGGATGGCGGGAATTCATTGATGATCTGAAGAGTTCAAATGTTCAAATGTGAGTGAAATCTTATGGGACCTAACTGCTAAGGTCATCAGTCCCTAAGCTTACACACTAATTAACCTCAAGTAGCCTAAGGACAAACACACACACCCATGCCCGAGGGAGGACTCGAATCTCCGCCGGGACCAGCCGCACAGCCCATGACTGCAGCGCCTTAGACCGCTCGGCTAATCCCGCGCGGAAATCTGAAGAGTCATATCATGGTATTGGCCCCATGGTTACTATTTAAGCCGGCCGGAGTGGCCGAGCGGTTATAGGCGCTACAACCTGGAACCGCGCGACCGCTACGGTCGCAGGTTCGAATCCTGCCTCGCGCATGGATGTGTGTGATGTCCTTAGGTTAGTTAGGTTTAAGTAGTCCTACGTTCTAGGGTACTGATGACCTCAGAAGTTAAGTCCCATAGTGCTCAGAGCCATTTTGTTACTCTTCAAGGCCACACCACTGCCGTGGGTTATGCGACCATTTTGACTTATCAGGTCCATCCCATTGTACACTGTTTGTTCCCAGTGGCGATGCTCTGTTCCCAGACGGAAGGGCCCCTGTTCACATAACTCGCATCGTCCAATAGCGGTTTTGTGAGCCCGAGGATGAATAGTCTCATGCCTACTGGACACCACAGTCACCAGATCTCAATATTATTGAGTCTTTGTGGTCTACTTGGGAGAGGAGAGTGTGCGATCGCTATCCAGCTCCATTATCCTTGCATGAACTTGCCATTATTTTGCAGGAATAGTGGTACACGTTTCCATTGACAACCTTGCAAGACCTTTATTTCGACACGACTGGAAGCTGTTTTGAATGCCAACGGGTTTCCTACACCATATTGTGCATCTAAGTTACAGAGAAATATGGGTAATATACAACATGTCAAGAGCCAAGAAGGAATAATAAGACCGGAGGACCAAGAACTAAGTGCTCGGATTAAAAAGGATGTAAGACAGGGATATAGTCTTCCGCCTCTACTGTTCAGTCTGTACATCGAAGAATCAATGATGGAAATAAAAGGAAGATTCAGGAGTGGAATTAAAATTCGAAGGTACAGGATATCAATGATACGATTCGCTGATGGCATTGCTATCATGAGTGAAAGTGAAGAATAATCACGTGATCTGCTGAATGGAATGAACAGACTAATGAGTATAGAATATGGATTGAGAGTGAATCGAAGAAAAACGGAATTAATGAGAAGTAGCAGAAATGAGAACAGCGAGAAACTTACATTAGGATTGATGGTCACGAGGTAGATGAAATAAACGGATGCTGCAGCAAAATAACCAATGACGGAAGGAGCAAAGAGAACATCAAAAGCAGACTAGCACTGGCCAAAAGAGCATTCCTGGCCAAGAGAAGTCTACTAGCATCAAACATAGCCCATAATTTGAGGAAGAAATTTCTGAGAATGTACGTTTGGAGCACAGTGTTGTATGGTAGTGAAACATGACCTGTGAGAAAACCGGAAGACGACAGAATCGAAACATTTGAGATGTGTTGCTGCAGACAAGTGCGGAAAATTAGGTGGACTGATAAGGTAATGAGTACAGAATATGGACTGAGGTTCTGCGCAGACTAGGACAGGAAAGGAATGTGTGGCTCGAAGGGCTCGGAGCACTATGGGACTTAACATCTGAGGTCATCAGTCCCCTAGACTTAGAAGTACTTAAACCTAAGGACATCACACACATCCATGCCCGAGGCAGGATGAGGGCAAAAATTGTAGAGGAAGGCTGAGAGTGGAATATATGCAGCAAATAATTGAGGACATAGATTGCAAGAGTTTGGCACAGGAGAGGAATTTGTGGCGGTCCGTATAAAACCAGACAGAAGACTGATTACTCAAAAAAGAACAAAAACAAAAATTGGGGATCTATGTCTTGTGTTTCTGGTGTTTCCACATTTCTGTCCACCCTTGTACAACACGAACAAAGATTCCAACAGCTCCCTGGGACAGCCGTAAATTATTTCTATTGATGCCTCTGTAGCCATGGTAACTTTCAGAGCCTCCCTATCAAGAAGTCTTCACGTAATACCCCAGA